>NC_073696.1:67316229-67640674 GCF_029784165.1 Wyeomyia smithii
TGTTGAAAAGTTTCTTACGGTGATCTGCTTTGGACTCTGATGAACGCGTTTCGGATGTTTTGCCTTTTTAAACCAGAAAACGCACACTTTTTTCGTGAAACTCTAAGTGACCATGCATTTTGACGCTTGATATTCGCCAAAAGCCTGCTATGATGATGTTGAAAATTTTTCAGATTGTTTTACAATCTGCTACGCACACCAAACAACGGTTACGCGTTTCGGAAGACTTGGTTTTCAATATTGAACCGAAAAGGGAGAAGAATAAAAGTAACTTCATGAAGTGTTTTTGGTGAAATCATGTAGTAAAAATGTTTTCACACAAAAATTTTAGTAAAAAATGTTGTTTTCAGATTTTGGATATCTTGTTCCTATATTTTTCTGAAAAATCAAAAAGCGTAATTTTGTTAAACATAAAATCAAAAATCGTGGATAGAACAAATTTTCGCCGATGAAATAATTCTGGTATTCATATTTTGAAACTGGATTAAGGACTAAAACTATGATCCTACGGAGGAACATTTTAGGTACATTCACTTTTTTTCATGAAAATCATCTTCAAACATAGCACGCTATGTATATACATCTTCTACCTCCTGACGATAAAAGGACAAACCTGGTGATAATAGAGCCACTACCCTACTCAATTTTTGATTTATTTAACTCAAATTCTACTCCACGTAAACAGTTTTTAGAGAAATATTATAAATGAATAAACATATTATGTTGACTCTTATTTTTTTAAGGATTTAAATCTATTTAGAAAATGAGAAAATTCATTCGATAGCGACATTCAACATGGTGGCTCAATTTGGTGGCCTGTAACTTTGTGTTGTTAAGTGAAATCATAAATCATAAATCGGGTTGTATGTAACCAGAACTATTAGTACCGTAAACTGGGGTGACTTTGATCAGCGGGGTAACTTCACTCTACATCTTTTTTGAAATTTGCGATAAAAAGCGCTCGTGAAATTGCGATAAAAAAGTGCTTGAGAATTGTCGTAATCTCCACTAATTGTGTTTATTTTTGGCGATTTTTGTTGCATACAAACAATCGGTTGAAGCAGATTCAAAACGACACACTGCAATACGTAAAGTTTTTTTTTGATTTCCTTCCCAGTTTAGTTCTTAACCCTCTAGTGCCCAAGTTATTTTCTAGACGGGCTACGGTAAAATCATCATGAATCATTATAAACACTTTTTAAGTATTTATTGAAGCTTTCTAGAGGTTTGACTGAAGCCCGCCAAATGGCGGCATTGGGCACTAGAGGGTTAAGATAACAAAATATTATAACAACGAGTTTCATTATTGTTTTTGCAAGTTTTTTCTTGAAGGCAATGTTGAGTCCCAATAATCTTTACAGCGTATTAAATATTTTCTTTTGAACAACAACCCAAGACATAACGTAACATGCAAAGGACTGGATGTAGAATAGGAATGTTATGCGAATAGCGGTAGTATTATTGTAGCTCTAAAATAAAACCAAAAGAGTATATCCTTTTAGGTAGACGACTTTACCGTAGTGTATGGGATCAATTGATTAAATGCTTGCAGTTTTGAAAAAAATTATGTTTTTGAGAATAGCATTCGATTTGATTTGATTCAAAGTTTTTCCACAACGCGGAGCAGGTGCGTTTGGCCCGTTCCTGTCCAGTCAGTATGTTTCTGATCTAGGTATTCTTTTGCACTAGCGGTCGGAATGCATTCCAACCAAGCCAAATTCATGGATTTTGAAGTAAATAACCAAAAACTGATATCTCGCTGCTACCCTTCGATGGTTTTATATCTCGTTTAAGCATAGCAGTTCAAAACGAAATGTAGTATGTAGTGTAGAACAATCGATCAAAATATTTCTTTTTGTACGGGGCTTGATCCAGTAGTTAATAATTATCTCTGAGTGTCAAATTTAGAAGATGCTAGTTCAATGATATCCATAGAACATCCTGAGGAATTGGTTCACTAACTGGAATTATTTATATAGCAGCGGACTCATGATAAGTAGGGTTAGGAACGGCTTAAGCAGTGGCGCCTATTTTAATCAGTCGAAGAAAACAGGCCTAAAACTTCGACGATTTCAATGATGGAAACGAAAACTTTGATTGTCTAGCTGTCTTACGAATATAAGAAATACCGCTAATCACAAAGAAATTTGTGAACAAACATCATTCGAAACAAATCGACCTATATTGCAGCTATTCAGGAGCCACTTCAGGTGCTGGAAAAAACGCCTGCAAAACAGATATACACTGCTCAAAATAGGTTCGGGGTGATTGGAATAGTGTCGCTCGATTGGTAACTTTAATTGGTTATTGTTAAAGTTTGCGTACTTAGTTTCACAATCTGAAAACAAGTTCTGACAGACAAAACGATAGAGAACATATTGATATACTACTGTTCGCATTTCCCCCCAACACATTTCGAGTATTTCGTCTGAAACACAGGCGGTTCCTAAAGCTGCTTAGAATATGTTCCCTACGCTATATTGTTGAACTTCGATCTGCAATTTCGACATGTGAAAAAGAGTATTCATTATAGTCTCAGATGTTTCATAGCTAATTTAAGAACTACCAATGATCGTTTTGAAATCTGTTTGTTGGTTTCATGACGGTGAATGGATTTGGTAGCTATTGAATTGTTAGTTGGAAAGTCCCGGTGTCCCGGTGGAATGTGATTAAATTGCCTATTCAGACTTCTTTCTAGATGAATTATTTCGATAATCATGTGAATTCTACCCGTACAGATTTATTGAATATTTTCCCTAATCCAATCCAGGTAAGTGTTCACTCTGACATACACACCGGGCAGCTTCGTTTTCCCGCAAGGCAGCCCAAAGCTTACAATACCAACTAGATACCAGTTACCATTCAAATTGGATATCAACGGTCCTCCGGAATCACCGTTGCAAGCATCACGATTTTCATGGGTCGGCGATTTGGCACAAATATGTGACTTATTCAGTACTGTGTACTTCAAAAATGCCCTCAAATCATCCTGGCAGCTTTGCAAGCTAGTGACTACTAAGTTGGTACTCATCTTCTGATTGCTTCTTGTTCCTGCAAATTTGCATTACATGGTAAAGCGGCAGAGGAATAGAATATAAATTAACAACCATACCCGATTCAGTGAAGCCCCACCCAACAGCAGTAACATTGAAGTCCTCCAATGACTGTTCTAAAAGTTTTTGCGTTCTCGTCAGACATATGGGAAGAATGTGGTTTGTGTAATCCCGAGGTAGAGCCGTTCGCATTCGTAGTAAAGCTATATCGTGTGTTTTGAATCCTTTGAAATCTGCATGAACTATTATTCGGTCAATTCCTTTGAAAAGGACCGACGGGTTGCAGTTTGAATACTCGTCACAGTCCGGATCCTGATTTAGGTCCCATTCTCCAAGCCGCAAGGTCAATCTGGAAACAAGCCTCTTATATTGAAGCTGTTTGGAATTGTCGTTTACAAACTAGGTACTACACTTACTGTTCAGGACTTAATTTCCAGACACAGTGCGCAGCGGTAATAACGAAACGAGTATTGATAAGCGTACCGCCGCATTTCACTTCTCTGAAACCATTGACGTTGTACTCTAAGGCTACTGTCCACCGAAATTGTTCTAACCCGGTGACTGATCCGCCGTAAATTCGGTCGCTCAAGTTCTCGATGCCGCAAACTGTCTCATCAGGTAGTTCTATCTCCATGCGTGTGCTTTTTGGTGTGGTATTAGTGGTAGTAGGAGTAGTAGTAGGAGTAGTAGTAGTAGTTGTTGTTGTAGTAGTGGTAGTGGTAGAAGTGGTAGTAGTTCTGGTAGTTTGAGTAGTAATTGGTCTGGTGGGTTGAGAAAAAACGATCGTTTGCGGTGGGTTGTTGTCGTTTTCTAACCCGATAACTGAGGGTTCTTCACAACAAACCTCAAAAAAGAAAGGCATAATTGTTATTATTTATTTTATGGATGGGCGCTCTCAACTTACTTTTAATTCTCCGCATTTACTCTTTTTCAGCAGTTCGCCAGCATCGCGAGATATGATACTGCTCGTTGCTAGTGCGAACAGTTTTGGACACTGATTTATCTTTACGCAGCTTCCACGTTTCGCCATTGGTGTTAAACATTGTGCGCTGGGAACTGCAACATTGATAGATCAGCATTTGCCATAAACAAACATAAAATAATTATCTCTTACCTGACCATTGCGTAGATATAACTGTTAACCACAGAATAGCGTAGATTGATGAACAAATTGAGCTCCAATGCATTTCTTCTGACAAAGATTACTACTGTCAGAATTTATTCTCTCGAGAAACGGCAATCTCACTGAGAAAAGTTGTAGCTCTTACACACTCGCGGCGTCGATAGATTAACTGTGAATGCTTCATTGCGTTCAGAAACGTCACATGGTTTGTTACAGGTATCTGGGGGATTTTTGAACGCGCACTCTCTCATCATCCACTTTACTGATGTTACGTTTTGAGGTGGGAATGCGTCTTTCCACATGTATGACTTCAGTCATCAATGGTCGAGCTTACGCACTAATCCATTCGTGTTTTTATAAGATTTCTCATTGTCTATAAGAACACGTTTTTAAATTTAGAAAATTATAAGCTAGTACGAATGTGTTAGAAAATTATTGTTATTAAACCAATCACGTGTAGGTATAGGGGCTTTCCGCACAGCCGTCACGCCAAAAGTTTACTTTTTCTCTGCTTCATCGCATATAACTTGCTCCATGAAGTTGCTTTGTGCTTTGCAAAAGCCCAAGCGCTAATCTTGTTCTGCCAGCGGACGGCCAGAGCGAAGTACTCGCAACGACACTGGAATCTAGTCAGAGGATAGAACTATCATTTTTACTATTTTTTGGAAAGCTCGCATGCTTTTGAGTATATGCTTCAAGCAAAAAGTTGCAGCTCAAACAACAGCTCAGAAGCAAAAGGCAGCTTACAAACATTGGTAAGAATATACATCTAAATTTCTTAGAAAAATTGAAAATCATCATAAAATTCAAAATTACGAGAAAACAATTTAAATTAAATTCTTAAATGGTTTAATGTTAAAACATGTAACTGCAGAATGATTCTAGAATGAAGCAGCTTCAAATAAATAGAAAAGAAAGTTGATCAATAAATTAAAACAATTGAAAACAACAATTGATCAGAACACAAACAAATGGTTCAGTAACGGTCCGTTACTTGTCGTAGCAGTTAAAATTTGTATTATATAACAAGCTAATTAATCAACCAGTAACATGTGAGGACTACCCGCGCAGTCATCATAAAGTTCCGCAAAAAGTATAACTACCTTGTGATAATAGCCTGGTTGTAGGGGTTGGCCCTGGGGAGGCATGGCTTCCCGGGCCCTCATACTTTGGGGAGCACCACAAAATTTCACTTCTCAAGACTCATGACTACATACAAAAGTAGAAATCCAGAAATTTTTGTAACACTTCAAAATAACTGAAAAATTGTTAGAACTAACACAGTTCTCCTATAATCTTTCTTTAACTTATATATTTGTATGACATAATCCTTAATTTTGATAACTGAAAAGGGAGCCTTCACAAGATACTTGGACCCCGGGCCACCGCCATCTTGTGATTGAATGTTAGTACAGTTATTCGCCCATATTCTACATTAGACTATAAAAGGCGACAGACACAGTTTTTGGCAATTTATGTACTAATTCAGAAAGTATCGATGTGCGTGATTTACCTTTTTTTTCACTTTCCATACAGTATTTGAATTAAGAGACTTCGGTGGCTCCGGTTAAGAAGTCAGAAGACCGCATACGCCTTTTTCGGGGATTATGAAGTTACAATTAAAAAAAGCAAAGCCTTGGTGCTATGTCGCGATTTCTCATCGCTACGCATCCTCGGTCCAACTCTTTTAATGCGATACGCAACGGTCAAAGTGTCACACAGCCCTGTGCGTTAGTTATGGGGACTAAACTGCCCATAAACGTATAGCAGTCCCGTGTGAATTTTCATCACTTTTGAGATAAACCTCCTCAATAACTTCTTTACATTACGTTTACATAAACCTCAAGAAAAAGCTAAAATGAGGAAGAAAATATAAATTCTGGTCAGTCCCATGTTACAAATAAAGACAAAACGGGCTCTGAGCTTAAAATAATTAGTATCAAAAGACCATTTGAAGTTTACTAATCGGAACAGCAATAACCTTATTGTATATAAATGGATTATGCCATATAAATTCACCTCGACTGAATGCATAATAATTTTTGATTTTTGATTGAACAATAGAACGAAAAGAATTCAGTGGTTTACCTGCGACTACTGCGTTTGACTCAGTTGTACGTTTTTGGCAGTGTGACTCTTGTACGTTTACGGGCAGTAAATGTCAAACGTTTTTTGCAAGTTAGGCGAAAGAGTATAGGTGAGGCACACGGATATTCAATCTTTACTACAAGTTAATCCTAATCTGCTTTATCCATCATATACATAAAAAAATAAAACGTTCTTAGTTCTAATTACAAGTAATTACTAAACGAAAAGTGAAGAATAAACAAGAACATAAATTTACAAGCAAGGTTAATCGTTTATACAAATAAAAAAGAGGACCGCGATAAAAATTTTTAAAAAATCTCACACAGCTACGAGAAAGAGAAAGTACAGAGAATAAGTTACGTGGATTAGTAAAAAGGATTGATGAAAAAGATTTGTAAAAAAGGATTAGTAGCCGAAAACTAGAAATTCGTCGGTTAATGAAAAGAATAAAATAGAAAGGAATTGGACACTAAGCGTGAGTCATATCTAACCTAGATTTTCCTATATACCCTATTGCACATCAAAACCTACATGGCAAAGCATACAAAATGCGATTTTGTTAATTACTAGGAGAAATATTTAATTGTAACCAATACTAATGCTAACCATTACACATTTGTCGATAGGATTTTCTCAACGCTGGCCGACCGTGAATACAGGTTAAAAATTTGGAAAACCGTCCTTTTCTTTCGTTGCAATCGTAACATGCTACATTCTGTATCGGAACTCGACCTTCTGTTTATTATACACATTCTTCGCAGCCAACTGTTAGTGTACAGGACAATTGCGGGGCTTGTTAGGCCAGCATCGTACCTCGAGATCAGTAAGAGAACCTTACAAAAAAGTTTTAATTAACAAATGCCTTAAGATTGACGAACATCGACTTCCCTCAACCAAAGAACTATTTACAAATATGTCTGGAGGACAGAAGTTATGTCGATTTGGCTCTAACCTATTTGCAGATGGAGGTTCGTGAGAAGGATCGCGAAGTCCTCACGCTAAATACGCATCTCAGATTATATTAACCAACTCGCTTGATGTACGGTATTAAAGGATAACGTTAAAATTCAATAGGATTATCATTGCGAAAAAGCTTTCCAGTGGATGAATAGGGAAATGGTATCAGACAGAGTTCTAGTGCACTACGACCCTCCACTTCCTTTGATCCTAGCAACGGATGCATCACCCTACGGTGTGGGTACTAGGTTCTGTTTCCGGATAAAGGGCTCCCTACATTATGCAGTTTTTCTGGAATCGTTTGACTATGAAATTTGGTGTCGTTCCTCCAAAAATAATGGTAACGCGGATGCAATATCAAGACTACGAGTAAATGACACGGAGAACAAAAACTGTATTGAAGTAATATAACTTACCAATACTGTTTACCTAAACCTTTTTTCACGAGTATCGTTACGGTAAGTTGTGGGAGTTCCAAATAATATTCAAACGAGTGTGTAAATTTTACCTGCACAGATTTATTGAATATTTTCTTTAATCCAATCCATGTAAGTGTTCACTGTGACATACGCGCCGGGCAGCATCGTTCTCGCGCAAGTCGGGCCGAAGCTCACAATACCAACTAAATACCAGTTGCCATTCATATGGTCATCAATGGACCTCCGGAATCTACTGGGCATTCACCACGTTTTTCGTGGGTCGGTGAGTTGGCACAAACATGTGATTTATTCAGTTTTGTTTTCCCTAGCAATGCCTCCAAATCATTTTGGCAGCTATGCAAACTTGTAACTACTAAGTTGGTACTCATTTTCAGGTTGCTTCTTGTTCCTGAAAATTAGCATCACTTGGTTAACCGGCAGAGGCGTAGAAGCTAAAATTGACAACCATACCCGATTCAGTGAAGCCCCATCCAACGACAGTCACATTGAAGTTCACAAATGATTGTTCTAAATGTTCTTGCGTTCTCGGCAGACATATCGGAAGAATGTGGTTTGTGTAATTCAGAGGCAAAGCAGTTTGCATTTGTAGTAAAGCAATATCGTGCCTTCCGAATCCTTCGTAATCTGCATGTATTATTATTCGGTCAACTCGTTTAGACAGGACTCTTCGTCACAGTCCGGATCCTGATTAAGGTCCCATTCTCCAAGCCGCAGAGACAACCTGGAAACAATCTTATATTGAAACTGTTTTGGTTTTTAAAGTCCTATGCTTACTGTTCGGGATTTTTTCTCCACACACAGTGCGCAGCGGTGATAACGAAACGAGTATTGATAAGCGAACCGCCGCATTTCACTTTTTTGAAACCATTTACGTTGTACTCTAAGGCTACTATCCACTGGAATTGCTCTAACCCGGTGACTGTTTCCCCGTAAATTCGTTCGCTCAACGTGTCTATGCCGCAAACTGTCGCTTCAGGTAGTTCTATCTCCATGCGTTTGCTAAATAGTGTACTTCTTGGTGTAGTGATAGAAGTCATAGTAGTAGTGTTAGGAGTTGCTCTGGTAGTTTGAGTTGGTCTGGTGGGTTGAGAAGATACAGTCGTTCCCACATCGATAACTAAGGGTTCTTCACAACAAACCTAAAAAAAAGACATCATATTTGCTTTTTTATTTTATGTATATCTATATTTATGTATCGAGCATACCTTTAATTCTTCACATTTGCTCTTTTTCAGCAGTTCAAAAACATATTGGGATATGGTACTGCTCCTTACTAGTGCGTATAGTTTTGGACACTGATCTATCTTCACGCAGCTTCCACGTTTTGCCCTTGGTGTTAAGCATTCTGCGCTGGAAACTGCAACTTTGATAGATCATCATTTGCTATTAACAAATTAAAGTTGACTATTGTTTACCTGCCCATTGCGTAGATATGACTGTTAACCACAGAATAGCGCAGATTGATATGCGAATTGAGCTCCGATGCATCTCTACTGACAGTGATTACTAATGCTGAATCTCTCGAGAAGCGGAATTACCACTGAGATAAGGAGTTCTTCTTACTCATACGCGGCATTGACAGATTAATCGTAAATGTCTTGTTCAATTTATAAACGTCACACAATTTGAAGAAAATCAGGTACAGAATTATCGTTTCACTTTACACCAACCCATTCCTGTTTTTTTTAAGAGTTTTGTTATATTTAGTAACAGGCCTA
Source organism: Wyeomyia smithii (assembly GCF_029784165.1). NCBI lineage: Eukaryota > Metazoa > Arthropoda > Insecta > Diptera > Culicidae > Wyeomyia > Wyeomyia smithii. Next base: position 67,325,609 of record NC_073696.1, read on the forward strand.
TCATAGTAGTTGTTAAATTAAGCAAATAATAAATGTACAGTCAAACCGCTTTATAGCGACATCTCAAAGGACCGGCGTTATAAAAAAATGACGCAATAGAACAAATAATTTTAATTAATGTGAAGCAAAAGGGACCATTGAGAGTGTCGCTATAGAGAGATTTGTCGCAATATAAACAGTCATAATAGAAAGATTCGACTGTAATACAAAATCAATCTTTGGAACTTTCAGTGATCACAAAGCTCCGCCAAAAGTTTACCTTTTTTGTCTTATCGCGCTAAACTTGTAACCGGAAGCTGCAGTGTGTGCTCAGGACGACATTGACATGGTATGAAATCAATCCTGAACCATGCACACATTTTACTCTGAAGCACCTCATGATTTTACGCTAGTATAATTAGCTACAGATTGGTGCAATTTATGCACCGATTCAGGTCATATCGATGTGTGTGATTTATTTTTATTTGTTAACTAGCTGACCCGGCAAACTTCGTCCCGCCTATTTTAGTGTTTAATTTAATAATTTTAAACATTTCAATTCCATTGATTCCTTGCGATTTGTTTATATCGTTTGAAACGATTGGTTTTATCGGAATGACAACATCCTCGACTTTTGGTTTTTGTACATCACCTCTATTCCGGAAAAATATTGAATGCATTTCAGTTATTTTCGTTGTTTTCCAGAAACTGAAAGTGGTCATCTTCGAATTCAAAATGGTGTCCAGGGTCAATGCTTGGCTTCTATACATCATTTCGATTGCGGAAATATCCATTTGTAGTAGTACTCGGTTATTTCCGGCTGTTTCCCAGAAGTTGCCATTTTACAATTCAAACTGGTGTCAATTTTTAGCTCCTTGCATCATTCTGGATCCGGTGATACACATATTGGGTGGTATTTGGTCACTTCAGGCTATTTTTCAGAAACCGTAGGTCGCCATCTTGAATTTCAAAATGGCATTAGGGGACAGTTTTTGGCCTCTGAGCGTCATTCTGGTTAAAGAAACACTCATATTGGGTGGTATTTGGTCATTTTCGACTGTTTACCAGATACCGGAAGTCGCCATCTTACAACTCAAAATGTTGTCTAAGGTCGATTTGTGGCTTCAGTGCATCATAACAATCCCGGAAATACCCATATTGAGTGGAAGTTGGTCATTTGCCGTTGTTTTTCAGAAACCGGAAGTCGCCATCTTAGATTTTCAAATGGTATTTGGAGATATGCCAGAAGAAGGAAGGGTATGGACGCCTCCCTTGTAGAAGAGGGAGGGGTGTCAAACCATTATGGATATATTTGTTACCCCTAAAAACATCCACCTACCAAATATGGTTCTATTTGCTTGGTTAGTTCTCGAAATGTGGAGGATTTTGTGTTTCATTTGTATGGAACCCCTCCCTTCCAGAAGAGGGAGGGGTGTCGAACCAACATGGACATATTTGTTACTCCTAAAAACATCCACATCCCAAATTTGGTTCTATTTGCTTGGTTAGTTTTTGAGATGTGCAGAAATTTGTATTTCGTTTGTATGGGACCCCTCCCTTCCAGAAGAGGAAGGGGTCTTAAACCATCATAGGAACCTTTCTCGGTCCCTAAAACCCCTACATACAAATTTTCACGTCGATCGGTTCGGTAGTTTCCGAGCCTATATGGATCAGACAGACAGACAGACAGACCGGACTGCATTTTTATAGATAGAGAGATAGCTTTTGAACAGGGTGGCGACTCCATTTCCAAAAATAAATTCCCTGATATTCCCTGATGCTCAAAAATTTTTTCCCTGCTATTCAAATTTATTTTAAACTGGTTTAAGTTACGACTTTCATAGGTTTTTCCACCTAAATTAAAAAACTAAAAAGGATCAGACTTGAACTTGTTCCTGCTAAAATTCGTACCAGTAATTGAAACAGTTTAGCATCGCTTTTGCTAACTTGAATCTTGAACAAAAATATTTTTTTGTTGAGAAACACGTCCAGTTTGATAAAATTGAAAGTATAAATTACACTGGTCGACAAAAGTGAAAAAAGTTGTCCTTAAGCTCAAGTAAGTACCCTAGAAATATCATAGCTTTTTCACCTGTTCATTTTGGTGCCCCTGGTAAATGCAGAAGTGCGTCAAAAGGCCGCAGAGTATTTGCTAGCCGTGTTCGTCGTTTTTCCCTTTACCTACGGGAAAATTTTATTGAAGTCTCTGAAGACTTGGGGCATTTCCGAAACGTCTAGGGGCACAAAAATTCACAGAAAGAGTTTGAATCGAAAAATGCCAAATTTGAGTATTTTTGACATTTTTCGATAATTTGGCGAAATATTAATTTTAAACCAATTCCTTAGAATTTCTCAAGAACTTTAATTAAAATGTTTAAAATCCCATCGTTACGAGGTGCTTTTATACTTTTGAAAATTTTAATAATAGATTCAATCTCATCTAAGTTAGTTTCAATTAATTCTGCTGGTAAAAATTCCAGGGTAGAAATTTGATAACATTAACGTGTGACTTCGTCTTTGATTGGACTCACTATATTTCGAGTTTTAAACACACTCAAACGAATGAGCAAGTCTTTGAGTCTTCTGTTAATTGGTATTCACCATTTTTTATCACTGGAATAAGACAATGGCGATAGTGTAGCTTGCTCAGGCGATGTTAGAAGGTGCGTTTTTATAAAAAAGCGTAGTAATTAGCATTAAATGCGCGCACTACTAGATGACTTGTTACTACCTATTTGGATACTTTTCAAAAAATTTAGTCACTATTTCTTGATATTTTGGTCACTAAAGTCACTACTGTTGCATTGTCTAACCGTTATGAGCCCTGTACAAGGTATCATCAGTTCTCTGCAATTCATTCTCAGAAAGTTTTACTGTACAACAAAAAGTTCCCGTGCTACAATGCTCTAATCCACAGCCATTCAACTGATATTTAAACTTTGATTACAGTTCAACAAATATACTTGAAAGTTTTTACGATGGGAATATTTAAAACGGTTGGAGAACAAATCGATCTTTAATTTAGAGTTAGTGCAAATTGTGCATTTGGTTGCTGAGTAAGAAGAGTTTGAAGGTAATTTATCGAGGAAAACCGTGTCACTCAGCGGGTATAGCGGTGAATGAAGTCTATGTTAGCATACGTTTTTCTAGAAATTACTTTTCTAGAAAATTCTTCTACCTGGAACAGATACTTAGTTTGCTGAGTCAAGCACGAGTGCATAGTTTCAGTCAGTTAAAAAATGATCGATTATTTGTAGCATAGTTTCAACTCATTTGGCATTAATTGGTACTCTCGTTTTCGCGTCGGAAAAAGGAATTTAAGTAACCTAATAATTATTGAGTGTTGTTGTAGAATTGCTGGTGAGCGTCCACATCGAAATAAATCCAAATCAGAACTAACTCCGTAAAAAAATCTCAAGCCTTCGAAATTTTCCCTGATGACCTTTTAAACTTCCTGATATTCCCTGATTTCCCTGATCGAAAAATTAACTCCCTGATATTCCCCGATTCTCCCGGTTTTTCCCGGTAGTCGCCACCCTGTTGAAACAAAATTTGAACCAAGAGTGTCAAGTTCAAGCATACTGAAAAATAATCATTGTACTTTGTATGTTATATATTAAAAATATCCTACAAAAAATGCCACAGGAATACAGTATGCGAATAAGCGTAATTATTGTTCCCATTCTTTTGCGGCGCCTTTTCTAAAATAAATATTTTATCGTATAAAAACAGATATATAGCAAATATTTATTCCTGTCGACATGGACGTGGACGCGGACATCGTTTATTTTTTTGAATAGCTTCAGTTGAAAAGGATTATAGTAATGTTATGAAAGTATGTTATTAATAAGCTTTATTATATTGCTGATTGTTTCATCATTTGGATATTTCAAAAAAATATTTATGAAATAGTATACGTACATGATATACTGTTACAAAAAATTGAAATAAATTCAAAATTTCGGGAAAAGAAAAATGCTTGAGTACATTTGCATTTTGAAAATTATAATTGCAAATTGCTGAGTTGATCTTTTCGTTGAGTTGTTTTCTAGAACAACATTAAAATATCTACAAATAATTCTCTGGCATCATTTCGATCACATTTGTAACTTACAAGCAGGCCCGGAAATGGCCCGGGCCTTTCGACATAAGGGCCCCCCCTAGTTCTGGGCCAGACGTGCCTATATTTTTTTTTGCTCGTCACCTTCGTGAAGCCGTTAAGTCATTTCAAAATTTGAAATTTTCTTACCTCTAAATTTTTCGTGAGGGCCCCACGAAAATATCTGCCCCGGGCCCCCCAGCACCTAAATTCTGCCCTGCTTACAAGTTATGTTTTTATTTTGAAAATAGATGCAAAACGGCCGACAGCAAGATCAATTCAAGCCCGCTATAATTGTAAAATATTAAATTATGGTAGTTTTCTGTATTTGTCATGAAAATATTCTTCACGAATTTGTGATGAGTTTCAATTGAACACTATTTTTTTCGTATATTTTGGTTCATATTCTATTTTAATTGCGCCCAGCTAACTATTTGGATGCAATCGTTTTTGCATTTAATGACAAGGCGAAGTAATTGTTAGACGTTTGAGTACCTATATGTCATTGTAACCTTTTATTAAAAGACTTCGTCCGCATTTATTTCCTACACCAGTTCCTCGAACGCATAATCCATTATATCACGAGAATAACAAAGCGGAATAAATTTTGTTTCTGGTGGTACAACAAAAACTGGAAGCTGAACAAATAAAATCTTAGTCTTTTTAGTACTATTTTTAGTTATAAGAATTATCTTAGCAAATAAAAATAGACTAGGAAAGTCGGGAAATTATCGTAAGGATAATAAAACAATTTCGGAAAAAATGTTCTTTCCTAAAATATATAATCTTTAAGTAGTACATTATTTTTTTCTTGCTGCAAACTCCAGCATATGTTTTTTTTGACCCGCTAGTCTTAAAATATTCTTCAAATTTCATCAGAAGTACAACAAATATAGTGGTAGGCACGATCCGGTAGGTATTTTCCAGAGATCTTTTTAACAAAAAATAATTTATCGTGCGATGAAATAGGCGTCGTAGTGAAGAAAATAATTGATTTATTCATTTATTCAATTATACAATCAATTTAAAAATCGTGAATTCGTTACCAGCTCTCATTTGTTCGAATTGAACACTTTTATTTTGTTCCATCAACTCGGAGGCTCGTGCCCTTGGTAATTCGAGATTTCTGTTCACGTTTGCGAAGCAAAATAAACGAAGCACGTTAGCGAGGTGTCATACTACATATTTAATTAATTAGTACCAATTCAATTTGTATCCTCTAACGCAACATGTTTTCCGTCGCCCACTCAACACCCGTGGTTCGTCGTCACCAGCCGAAGCAACTACAGCTGGTTGCCAAAATGAGACCAGCAAGCGAGGAATTTCTGGAGATATTCCAAATTGACACAACGTTCGTGAAGGAGGCGGCGGTTTACTCCCAGATCGTCCCCACAATGGTGAAACTGCAGCGGGAAATGGGCATTCCGGAAGCGGAAACAATTGACATCTTTTGTCGTTGCTACAACGCACGCGTTTCTCTGGATCCAAACAGCACGAAGGTGGACGCGGATGGTGTGATGCTTTTGGAAAATTTAAAGCTCGATGGATATATAACCGAGGACCGGCGGAGAGGATTTCCGTGCCACATTGCGGTCTACATTCTGAAGGTATAAAACTTTAAGACATAATTTCGCCTGTTTTCCGCCTTGTGTACGTGGTTATTTTTCTAGAAACTCTCCCTGTTCCACGCCATTCCCATTGCCCTGCGGCATATGAAGCCGAATGTGTTCAAATCCAAGCTACAGAAATATCTGATAAAGTTCGATATTGACGCTGGCCTTGGCGAGCAAACTATAGACAAGATGGTAAACGTAATGCGTACTGATTTAATCAAGGCCGGTGTGGACACTCAGTTGACGGAAAGGGTGATGAATATGATTGGCGAGTGTCGCAGGCGGCAAAGCAGATTGCTATCGGACGAAATAACACCGTATTGTACGATGCTGCATAACGATTTGTGGGTAAACAATATGATGATCAAATATGGTAATATAGAAACAATCAACTGTAAATGCAATTTTTCCGCAATACAACTGTTCGTTATTCAATCTTGCAGACGCTGATAAGAAACCGCTGGGGCTGAAATTCGTTGATTTTCAACTTATCCAATCGGATTCCTTGGTTAGGGATGTGCTATTTTTCCTACTGACTAGCGTGAGTGATCCTGACTTGGAGACCAGCTTGGATGACTACTTGGAAAAATATTTCTACAGCTTACTATCGGATTTAACCAAGCTTAAATACCCTGATCTAAGTCAATTTACGTATGAAAGGTAATTTTATAATTGATGTTATTGTTATTCTTTATCATTAAAGTTGATTTTTTTCTCGATGCACAGTTTCCTAGAAGAAATGAACCGCATCGCACCGCGAGAGTTATACCACATAGTGGCCATGCTTAGGGTAGTTTTGGCGAGAAAAGAATCCATTCCAGACCACAGTGAGCTAGACGCGGAACTCTTCTGTAACGACAACCTCGTCGAGAGTGACTTCTACGAAAAGCTGTTACTGGTGGTTAATATCTATGTCAAAAAGGGATGGGTTTAATTCTGGAAAACAAATTCAATCGTGACGCATAACAATATGAATGTACAAAAATAGTGAAAACTAATATCTGTGAAATAAATCGAAGACGCTATTATGTTTAAATGTATAATTTCAGGTTTTGTATTTTCGGCTGTTGGGGCCGATCGATGACGTGACGATTTCCGTTTTTGTTAAGATGTCCAAAGTGTATAGCACAAATCATGAAAATAATTCACTCACAGAAGAATTTATTATTTTATAAGATTAGTTATCAATGGCTAAACATTGATAGTTGTTTGTACTTGAAGAAGTGAAGTTTTTTTTACAGTTTTTCTAAGGACAAAATTATTGTCTACAACTTTGCCGAAGACACTGTATCGATCAAACAAAATGTTTTGGCTTCGAAAATATTTTTATCATTGATAGGCACCCGGCTCAGTAAAGTTTTTTGTGCTAAAGGAAAGTCCAAATTAAGGAGTATTGCCTGAAGCGAGTGCCTGTTAATGATAGAAATATGGTAAACTGTCAAAGCTTAGTTAAGTGAAATAGCTGAAATATGTTCCCTTTAGACAAAGACAAACATATTTTGACCATGCCTTGAACTACTTTTATTACTTTTTAGCCGCTTGTTAGAGTATACAAACTGTTTATATGATGTTTTTTGATGTTACAACAAGAGTAAATTGTTTCAAAAGCATACATATTTATTTAAGTGTTGCTATGTAGTGTTCTCATATTGATTGAATTTATCAGATAAAATGGGTAAAATGCTCCCGGGTATGCCAAAATAACACCGTAACCCTATGTTTGCGCTTTTCTTTAGAAAGATAAAATTATTACCTAAAACTATGACGAAGATGTCACACTGATCGAACAAACCGTTCTGGCTCTGAAATTATTAATAACCATCAACCAAATTTTATATACACTGTTTTTAAAAATTAGTCTTGGTTCAAAAAAAAATCCTCATATTGCAAATTGACATCTTTAGCTTGGGGACAAGGCACGAGGCATATGGAGGCTAGGCATAGTATGCTAGGCATACAGACGCGAGACATAATGGATACGAGGCATACTGCAAGGCATAACGGAAGCGACGCCGAATGGTTGCAAGGCCGATTGGATGCAAGGCCGATTGGATGCAAGGCCGAATACGATGTTTGTATGATCGCATGAGAGCCAATCACCTCGACTATGTGTCCCGGATTTGCAGCATCCTTTCGCATCAGAATGTCTAATAAAAAATAAAATATGTCGCACGTTTGATGATTAATAAAAAGCGTCATCCAATGAATTATATATTAAACTCAGATATTTTTTTCTCTGCGTATGTATTTCTAGTGTAAATATATATAAATATATTTTTATGAATATATAAATATATTTTATATCATGCGGCGAGCACGTATTTGGTTGGTAAGAAACCGGGGCGGCACTATATAAGCCGCCGTAGTCTCCGCAGTCCAAGCCGACCGCCGAACCACCGTTGGAAGCGGCGACCTTTCGCACACAAACGGCTGATCTACTGATTTGCTAGGTCTACTCGAACAGAGCTTCTTTCCCCTAGTTAAGGCTAAAGGCCGCGAGTGTATCACTTCCAAATGACACTTTGAAGCGAAATACATGTTATTGAAAGAGAGATTTGATGATGATGACGATAATACCATATTCCGACTCACTTTCCCTCGGCCTTGTGTCCATTCGGCCCGCGTTCAGTCGGCCTCGCGTTCGTATGCCTACCGTAGTATGCGTCGCGTCCGTATGCCTTGCGTCTGTATGCTTAACGTGTTGTCATCCTTTAGCTTATATGAACATCTGTGCAAATATTCAGCAAGATAAAAAATGGATGAATAAAAAGGTTGCCAATTTTTTGTGGAATCGCTCAGATTTGTTGGTTCATAGCTTAAGATTCTGTAAGGCAGAATTAAAGCTTATCAAGTTGTTATACAACAGAATTGGGTAAGAGCTCTGTGTATTTTTTTGGAATCCTAACTAAAAGTATTGATTTTTTTCAAAACTCCAACCAAGCAGGCTTTGATGATAAATAAAAGCTAGTGAAATATTTATTTATTTATTACGTCCTTTTTTCCCTGAATGGATCAATCACCCCGACTACCGACTATTTGTGAAAAATGAAAATGTGTTAATGTTTTCTCAGCACCAATGTAATGTAATTTTTGCAGAAAATTCCAGATTTGTCAGGAGGGACCCGAATTGCAAACACAAGAAGGTCTCCATTAAAAAGGACCAATTCGACATAATATAACACTGGTCGATAAAAGTGAAAAAGCTTATGAATTCTTGTCTCGTGACCGTGATACTCGGTAAAGTTCTTCAAAAAACACAAAAAGGCTCAAAAGTGGAACAACAAACAAAAAAGGCTCAAAAGTGGAAAACCTACCAAATTCGATTCGGTGCTCGTCCTATAAGATGCCCTATTCTGGCGGACGAACTCAATGGCGGGTCCAGTGCACCCAATTCGGTGTTCCTCTTGCCGATTCTTCTGACTTGGCATCGTAGTATGAATTCGCTAATTTGTTGTTGTTATTACACAAGTGCTGCCACTTGCGACGACATTCGGCATCACCGATGCTCATCATGTTGCCATCGGTGCGGACCTTTACCCACGCGGAATCTTTTAAGTTTTTATTTCGGAAGCTGGGCGAATTCCCATCCCAAATGACTGCAAAATAAAAATAATGTAAATGAAACGAACCATTCAAAGTGAAGAAACAATCCTGGATGCAACTCCACCTGTGCTATTAGCGCTGCCACTAACTCGTCGTCCCAATTATCCCGGTTTATATGGGCGCGCTTGTCCACCGATTTCCGAGAGGTTGCTGCTGCTTCTATTTGCTTGATGTTTTTGAGCAAATGCGCAGTATAAACTGACGCATCGCCATAGCTCTCAAGCGCTTCGCCTGAATCCGAACAGCAGGAATCCACATTCACAAACTCCATTTCACAATACACTACGGTCGCTTTTTACGCGATTTTTTTACGTGGTTTTTGTTTACGCGGCTTTTTTTTACGCGGATTCCGGAATTTACGCGGTTTTTTTTACGCGGACTCCGGAATTTACGCGGTTTTTTTACGCGGATTCCGGAATTTACGCGGTTTTTCATTACGCGGTTTCTTTTTACGCGGCACGTATCCCCCGCGTAAAAAGCGACTTTACTGTATATCACAAGAGCGAGAACAAATTTAAACCGTACTGAAAACAGCGAAAAATGTGACAGTTTCCCGATCGCGCCTACTGCACGCCTTCTTCTCATTACGGCTACCGCTCTTCCGTGTAGACGACAAACAAATTTTGGAAGACATAACAACAAGAATGTGTGCACACGGCGTAGCTCAAGACGGCGCGATTGCGCTTTTCGTGTAGACGAGCGGAAGGCGGTAGATGTTAGAAGGCACATTAGAGGGTTTCTAGAAGGTACTGACAATTTCGTCAGGAAGGCGTTGTCACGCCGTGTGTGCATTGGGGCCTTTAGTATTTGTGTGCATGAAATTTGTTATAAACTTCCGAACGTTTGGTTTATGTTCAAAATAACAATTTAAATGCGAATCGATTTTATCTATGCTTCATGGTAGCTTATTAAGGCATGATTGAATCTATCAAGTGTTATCATGGGTTTTTTGAAATAAATACTTTGGTTATTTATTGTTCAACAGTTCTTAAGAGTTATCGAAAAATACTTAAAGAACCCTTCATATAACACCACCATCAAAGATAAATTTATCTTGAAAATATGCTTTTAGAACTCACATAGAATCATTTTATCTCGTAAAAGACAGCCTTGAAAAGGTAGAGGAGCTTCAGCCTACTGAGACTTACTTATCAAACTGGTCAATAATATCTAATGGATCCAAATTGTTGTATGGGAAGGGGTGATAAAATGAACACCCTAAGCCATTTCCCAATTTCCTCCACAGTTTAACACTACAACTATGAGTCGATAGCGCACATTAACTGAGTCACTAATTACCAGTCAGCTCCAGGCCGAAGTGTCCCTTGCTGTTCGAAGAAGTCGTCTCCATTCAACTCGGTCCATGGCTGCAGCTCGCCAGCCATGTCGTCTGCGGAGGCCCCGCAGGTCGTCTTCCACTTGATCGAGCCACCTTGCTCGCTGCGCGCCCCGTCGCCTTGTTCCAGTCGGGTTGTTATCAAGAACCATTTTCACCGGGTTGTCGTCCGACATCCTAACGACATGCCCAGCCCACCGTAGTCTCCCGATTTTCGCCGTTTGAACGATGAGTGGTTCTCCCAGCAGCTGATGCAACTCGTGGTTCATCCGCCTCCGCCATGATCCATCTTCCATCTGCACTCCACCACAGATGGTACGCAACACCTTTCGTTCGAAAACCCCAAGGGCGCGTTGGTCCTTCACGAGCATAGTCCTGGTTTCGTGGCCGTAGAGGACTACCGGTCTGATCAGTGTTTTGTAGATGGTTAACTTCGTGCGGCGGCGGATTTTATTCGAGCGGAGCGTCCTCCGGAGTCCAAAGTAGGCACGATTTCCTGCCATAAGGCGTCGACGAATTTCTCTGCTGGTGTCGTTGTCAGCAGTCACCAGTGAGCCCAGGTACACGAACTCGTCTACCACCTCGATTTCATCACCGCTAATATGAATTCGTGGCGGGAGGTTGACACTGTCTTCTCTGGAACCTCTTCCTCTCATGTACTTGGTCTTCGATGCGTTTATGGCCAGTCCAATTCGTCCGGCTTCAGCCTTCAGTCTGATGTACGTCTCCGTCATCTTTTCAAGGGTTCGTGCTACAATATCAATGTCATCGGCGAAGCCAAAGAGCTGAACAGACCTTCTAAAAATCGTGCCACTCGTGTCGATACCAGCCCTACGTATCACACCTTCCAAAGCGATGTTGAATAGCAAGCACGATAATCCATCACCTTGCCGTAACCCTCTCCGAGATTCGAAGGGACTCGAGAGTGTCCCCGAAACTCGAACTACGCACATCACCCGATCCATCGTCGACTTGACCAACCGTGTCAGTTTATCCGGAAAGCCGTAATCGTGCATAATCTGCCATAGCTGGTCTCGAACGATTGTGTCGTATGCCGATTTAAAGTCGATGAACAAGTGATGTGTGGGCACGTTATACTCACGGCACTTCTGTAGGACCTGCCGTACCGCGAATATTTGGTCCGTGGTGGCGCGGGCACCCATAAATCCCGCTTGGTATTGCCCCACAAATTTCCTTGCAAACGGTGATAGTCGAAGGCAAAGTATTTGGGAGAGTACCTTGTAGGCGGCGTTCAGCAACGTGATTGCGCGGTAGTTGCAGCAATCCAACTTGTCGCCTTTTTTGTAGATGGGGCACACTGTACCCTCCATCCACTCCTCCGGTACTACCTCCTCCTCCCAAATCTTGGCAATAACCCAGTGTAGCGCCTTAGCCAGTGATTCACCACCGTGTTTTAACAGCTCGCTGGGGAGTTGGTCAGCTCCAGCGGCTTTATTGTTTTTCAGCCGGCCGATCTCCTCTCTAACCTCCTGGAGGTCAGGGGCTGGGATTCTGTCGTCATCTGCGCGTACACCGAGATCTACTACCACTCCGTCGTCGTCCTCTGCTACATCGCCATTAAGGTGCTCATCGTAGTACTGCTTCCACCTGTCAATTACCTCACACTTATTCGTGAGAAGGTTGCCGCCCAGGTCCTTGCACATGTCGGCTTGTGGCACATAGCCTTTGCGGGAACAGTTCAGCTTCTCGTAGAACTTTCGTGTGTCATTCGCACGGTACAGTACCTCCATCGCCTCGCGATCCCGATCTTCCTCCTGGCGCTTCTTCTTCCGAAAGACCGAGTTTTGCCTGTTCCGTGCGCGTCGGTAGCGCTCCACGTTCTCAATGCATTCTTCTGCATTCTTCTCTTCCACTAACTGTTTGCACTCGTCGTCAAACCAGTCTTTCTCCTGTTCGGAGCCATAGTACCAAGCGCCGCTACAGCAGTACTACCTATGGCTGATCGAATGTCCCTCCAGCCATCTTCAATAGTAGCTGCGCCAAGCTGCTCTTCCGTTGGTAATGCTGCTTCCAGCTGCTGCGCGGACTCCCGTGCAACCTCGGCGTCCCGTAGTTGCCCGATGTTTGGTCGCGGTGGGCGACTTTGACGCGTGTTTCGCACCGTCGAAAGTTTTGAGCGCATGCATTGCGGTAGGTGCGAACGTAGATGACGTCAGAGAAGAATTAACCATCGATTAGAACGTGGTCGATTTGGTTCTCCACTTGTAAGTCAGGTGATCTCCAGGTGGCTTTGTGGATGTCTTTGCGAGGGAAGAAGGTACTTCTGACTACCATACCGCGGGAGGCTGCAAAGTTCACACATAGTTGGCCGTTATCATTTGATGCGGCGTGCAGGCTATTCGGCCCTAACACCGGTCTGTACATTGCCTCCCGTCCTATCTGAGCGTTCATATCACCGATGACGATCTTAACGTCCCGTTGCGGACAGCTATCATACACCTGCTACAGCTGCGCATAGAACGCTTCTTTCTCATCGTCGGCCCTTCCTTCGTGTGGGCAGTGCATGTTGATGATGCTGTAGTTGAAGAACCGGCCCTAAATTCTCAACTTACACATCCTCGCACTGTTCGGCTGCCACCCGATCACGCGTTGGCGTATCCTACCCAGCACTATAAAGCCCGTCCCAAGCTCGTTGGTAGTGCCACCGCTCTGATAAAAGGTAGCCTCTCGATGTCCGCTTTTCCATACCTTCTGTCCCGACCAGCAAAGTTCCTGCAGTGCTACGATTTCGAAGTTGCGTGGATTTAGTTCATCATATATGATCCTGTCGCAGCCGTGAAAGCCTAACGATCTGCAGTTCCATGTACCGAGTTTCCAATCGTAGTACTTATTTCGTCGCCTAGGTCTGTGCCGATTGTTCCGATCCGTATTAACTTCTTCGATATTTGCAACATTTGGTGTTTTTCGGGGCGGCTTGTTGGGCCTTCCCCAACCCCCTGTCTCGCCGGAGGGCCATCGTGTCAGCTCTGATTAGAGTCCCACGCTGACACCAGGACGTTGATCAGCCGCTCCTAACATGAAGACCAGACGCTGTTTTGAGCCGCACCATCTTGGTGAACAGACGCTCGGGTTGGCGAAGCATTTCCTCTACCGCCGAGATATGGTTACCGCGCCAACGATCGCGTCGCACCTTCTCACAACGCCAACCAGTTGTGTCCATGTTTTAACTGGTAGTCTATTGTATCATATGACTCGTGGAGACGTGAGATAGGAACTTGTGAGGACCGGAGCTAAGTTTGACGCTCCTTCCAAGTTGTCGACTCACCATTTGAAGCCCAACTGAGTCACTAATGGTTGATACAAAAAATAAGAAGAAGTACTAAAATATAGTATTTTTCGTCGTTTTCATGAGCATTTTCGAAAGTAGTTTTTTGGGGGTAAAATGGACACGTGTGGGTAAAATGAACATAGAGAGGTGGTAATATGAACACCTTGGACGTGAACATTAATTATCTCGGACGGATAGTGATATGTTGTTTCATACCACGTGGCACACTTATGCATTCACCAACAGTTCAATTTTCACTGTTTGTCGTAGAATAAATAATAACAATATATGACCCTATCCGCAAGAAACTGAGAAATGGCGGAAGCGTTTTTTATGGACATTCCGCATTCAACGGTACGTTGTTACAATTCGAGATTATGCCGACAAAATACCGCAACAATTTTTGAGTGCACACCACACAACTTTAGGTCGTTAAGCATGCAGCCAATCTAGAGCCAAAAGGCTCATTCTCTCTCACGAGATCAATCGAAGCAGCAAACTGTTTCCGCTCTCGCGCCCTAACGACACTCCTCGGCAGCAAAGTCGATCATTAGCTCAGTATAGAGGATCAAAAGTGGTCGTGCAGTTGAGCGATCCTAAGTGAGTTGAAAAAGCCCACTCAAATCACTGGCATCTCACTGGAAGCTTGAGCTCGCCCCAGCAAGAATCGCCGTAAATATAAAGGCAACCAACCGCGCACAGGTAAAAGTCACGAAATAAAGAAAACACAACGCAATTGAGGCTAGATTTGTCTTGCAGCAAAAGATCACACCACGACACGTCAACCACGTGCTCAACTCAAGCGATCCCCATGACTACGGTCCAGGTATAGCATCATCCAAAGCGATTTGGTCTGCTAGTCAGGATTCGCAGGCACATTGAAAACCATCAGCGCAGGCAAATCGATCGAGTACCATTAGGCAAGCACAGAAGGCCTTAAACAGGTACAGTTGCTCCACAACGAGGATCATCCGATTGCGAAAATAACGATCAATCGCCTCATCAGAGGGCCTTTTATTTGCAGGCCAGAACGTGATCAAGAATAGACTAGCGACTCCAGGGGAATTTTGGGCCACCAGATCGAGCTCGAGGGACATCCCTAGCGGGTCGGTTGTACCGGTGAGCGGGCGCTAGGCCTCGCGCTTTCCACAACTGGCAGGCGGCACTCTAGGGCAGTAGGGTGTAGGCTGCTGATGCAGTAGTGAAGCGGCGCGAGACGGTGGTGCTTTCAGCGCCAGAGTAACCGGCACGGGCGTGCATGGCGCGACAATAGATCGACAGCGGCGGTCGGAGTGCAGTAAACGTCGTGTCACGGGGCCCCCATCGATACTATTATTTAAGACCACTGTAGATGTGAGAATGGAGAGATATACTGTATGTATAGCTAACAATAGATATAAGTCCACAATGATCGCGGTGTTTACTTTTAAGACGCCTACTCCCGTGAACGCTACCTTGCATGAATGAGCAAAGGTGATTGATTAGATCTCATTCAATCTTGTATTAGCAAGTAATCCTCAGTACTTAGTGCGTGTTGTGCCTTGACTGCGAAGTCTACGTGTATTGACTTGAGCGACCTCTCACGGGTAGAGAAGAAAGGGGAACAGATTAGAGCTATATGTTTTATAGGTTTCCGGAACAACGCTTAGCCGCGGTCATCTGTTCATCGGTCCGAGTTTACCTTTGCGTTTTTCTGATATAAACACGAAGCATCTAGATTATTCAATGGAAATGAACACATTTTTTTCACCATCATCATGGGCTGTCCATTTTACCCACACATACATATTATTGAAAATACCTAAATATTTCGAGAAAATCATTTAAACAATTACTAACCTTTGATGATTTCTGCTGGTTAGTAGTCTAGATATTTGCAGTAGTTAGTAGTACAGATATTTGCAGAAAACCCGTTATGAAATACTGTTTTACACTAGAAAAAACCTTATTTTCTGTAGGCCAAATATAACATCACCACCATAAATGTACACGTGTTTATTGCTTTTGTTTATCATTTTGAATGTTCGATTGTTTCATGTCGCATACTTTGTCTCAATTAGCTTCTAGTGCCTCTAAGATAAGCTGCCAAAGAAGTTTGAACTATTTTTCAACGTAATAGTCAAGATTTAAACGGGTGTCCATTTTACCACCCCTGTTCATTTTACCCACAATTCCCCTAATAATCATATGAAATGGTTTGCTAAATAAAATCGAGCCAAACATCAAAATAGTTATACACTTGTATGGGATTGCGAATAATGGGAAAATAGTTTCTATTGCGGTACTTAAAAACAACTATTTTTAAGCTCTTTTTATTGTAACGTCAACATTTTACAAGGCCTTATTCTAGGTTATCCTTGATAAAAAATTGTTTGTCTTGAAAAGTTCAAATAAATTCAATAAAAGCGCAACTTTGCTTCCTCTAGAATGAAATACATGGTGTTGAATAAATTCGAATACAACTGCCTTTTTGTGTATTCATCATAAATACTTAAGCTACTAACAAATCCCCCCGTACGCACGATTTCGATTTGCTGTCATATGTTGTTTATTTACCGCACACGATCAAGGAGTACCGCGATGTCGCACAGTGCGTTAAATGTATGGAATTGCGGGACAAAAATCAAAACAGCCATCCTAGTATTTTTTTCAATTGGTGGGACACGAAAAATTTTTAGTACTGATGAGAGCTACTATTTGCATAAACGACGAGTGTCAATTACGTAATTGTAAAAATGTCTCAAACGTCAAATTTTTTGTAGAGAAGCATAAAATGATATATTTTTTGGAATTTTATCTATCTCGACACTTGACAAGCTTGACAGGCTTGACAAGCATATCTAAATAACTTCCAGGTGACGAAAAAGTGACTTCAACGCCACCACAATGAGGTTTTATTTTAATTTTTATTTGATTTCCCATTAATTATGCTTGTACACATTTTACTGTTACAAAACATATAAATACCATTAATCCGGGAAAATTTTACACTGTTTCACACATAAATTACGTTTCATGCAAAAAAATAAGGGACCGATGAACGATATATTGCTCATTATTGATTGCAGAGGCTTCATTCGAAAATGTGAATTCTGGTTGAAAGAGCAAATTTGAACAATGGCACCAGCTTCCAGAGTTTCAAGTACGTTCCAAATAAAAAGAAAAAAAAAAAAGATTCAGAGAGGCACCTCGTGTTACTTTTTTTGACGATTGATTTTAAATCGAAATTGTATTTTTCTCATGACCGAAAAGTTTTTAACTTTCATATGCGCTACGACATGCCTCATTAATAACATTTGAAATGTAGTAGTTACATGCCTCTACCATTGCCATTTTGGTTTTTGCTTGGTAAGATATAGAGTACACTGAAGTCGCTTTTTACGCGGGGGATACGTGCCGCGTGAAAAAAAACAGCGTAAATCCCGGAATCCGCGTAAAAAAACCTGCGTTATTTCTGCGATCCGAGCAAAGAGAAACTGAAATCCGCGTAAAAAAAATATCGCGTAAATTCCGGAATCCGCGTAAAAAAACGTGTAAATTCCGGAATCCGCGTAAAAACTGCGTAAATTCCGGAATCCGCGTAAAAAACCGCGAAAATTCCGAAATCCGCGTAAAAAAGCCGCGTAAAAAGCGATCCTAGTGTATATAAAAAAATAATTTGAAAACTAAGACGATTTTTCAAAAATAATGTGTCACTTGAATAGTTAAAACCACTTCACAGTAAATGAGTTTCATAACCATATAGGTGGACTAACGAGGTGAATATCATTACAATACAATGAATCATTACAATATGGGTATTCATGTCGAGCTCGTAAACAAATACCCAGCCGTAAAAATACTCACCTCCATTGACGAGTAATGGAAGATACACAGTTTACGGCTGGGTATTCGTATACGAGCTCGATGTGAAGACCCCTAATATGTCTCAAATGTATGCAAAACATATAAACATATGGAAATGGTTTTGTAAGAATTTCACTTTTTTGATTTTTGTCTATGAAACGTTGCACTGTGCGTCGTATTGAAGTTGTTTGCGAGAGGTGAGCGACCCTGCAACATATTCCGGCAGTTGAAATCCCATGGGGTGGAGTGGAGTTTCATCTATACCACCATCCATCGGAACCGGAAGACGGGCTCGACCTAGCACCGCGCGAGATCCGGGCGGCCGTGTTCGATGAGAACGCCAGCAGCAACCAAGGTGGTGAGGGAGAGGGTTCATCGAAAAATTATGCGTTCGATATGAAAGACTGCTGCTGATCTTGATACATCGATCGGGGCTGCTCACACTACTATGACGAATGACGTGGGATACAAACAGTACAAGAAACGCGAGGATCACGGGGTGACGGAGGCTACAAACAAGAATAGGCTGAACAGAGCCAAACTGATACTTTCGCGACACGCAGGTCAGGAGTTCGTGTTTCCAGATGAGAAACTCTTTGTCTTGGAACAGACGCACAATGCCCAAAATCATTGGCTGTGGGCGCCGACGTTGGCCAGCATCCTCCCGTCCCACATAAAGAGTTCGAGAATGCCATGTTGGTGATGGTTTAAAGTGCCGTATCTAGGCGCGTGAAGCTCCCACTGGTGTTTATTGAAAAAAAAATGTGAAAATCGACGTGGCCCCGGCACTTTCGGGACTTCTATGGTAAGCATTATCACGTCTTTCAACGAGACGACGCACTGGCCCCGAAATAAAAATTGTCCAAGCTTGGTGTCGGGGGAGTTCGACTGATTTTCTTAACAAAAAATTGTGGCATCCCAGCTCCCGGACCTTAATTTCTTGGATTTTTGTGTATGGTCGTATATACTGGCCAAATATAGCGGAAATAAAGTAAGCACTATGGACCAATGGAAAAAGCTCATTTCCATGGCCTGGGACGAAATGCCGATGGACCAGGTGCGTGCTACATACGATTCTTTTGAGAAACGTCTAAAGCTCCTTCTACAGTACAAAGAGGGAATGCTGCTAGTCGTGAAGGTTCTCAATAAACATTGCCTAAAAAAATTGACTCAGAAAGGAATGATTTGTATTTTCCTTATTTTACATAATTTTAAAGTGTATTCGAATTCATTGAACACCCTGTAAGTAAAAGTGAACTTATTACAATGCTAGAAAAAGTTTCAGTGTATCAGTTCAGTCGATAAATACGGCGAACACACAATAAAACCAATCAACAATATTCATTGGTTTGTGCCAACGTAAGAACCCCGATAACACTCACGGAACGCGACGAGAGACAGGACACAACATGGACAAAACATGTTTTGTAAGAACAATAAGTGTTGTGTCCTGTCTCTCGTCGCGTTCCGTGAGTGAAAACCAATCAATGCTACTAATTATTCTAGCTGTTCAGTAGTAAATGTTGGCCATACTGAACACAACGTCTAATAAATTTAATCATAACCATTTTTTACTTTCTAAATAAAATTCATCATAAGTTCGTTCGTTAACGACAATATTTCTTTGATTTTGAGGTGAAACGGGACGTGGTCGCGATCAACTCGAATTTTGCAATCTAATTTTCTCTTGATTTATGAAGACTACGTACATGAAACTTTTATTAATTGTTTTCACAACTGTTGCATGCCTGAAGTAGCAATATGAGTGCTGTTTATTTAGTGGAAGCCGTTTTTTTTACGCTCAAACTACAAAAGTAGAAAAAACTCTAACTTCAAAATTGTATAGGAAAAGAACACAATCCCGTTTTGCCTTAACAGGAGGAAACGAACGTTCATATATCCTCGAACACATCGTTCCTGGTTTGAGCACTTTCCTCCAGATGGATTTCTGAAAAGCTCACAGTGTAGCTCAGCTCTGTATAGTTTATAGCAAGCAGTGTTAGCTTTGGTTATTATAGCACAACAGTGTAGGTATAGAGCAAAATCATTTCAAATCGCCTGGAAATACGCGAAAATTTAATCGACAATTTTTGATTTGAATGAAACTTTGCACACGTATTTGGCTTAGCAAACTGAGCATTTTTCACAGGTGGAGAGATTTTTTACACCCATGAGTTACATACTATAAGGGCGTATGCCTTTTGGCATAGGTTTTATTCGAAGCATTGTAGCCCAGAAACCGTTGATTGTATAGAAAAACTGTCTGAAAATGAGTTGTAGGGAATTGAAAATGCACCATAAAAAAATTTACACTGTACAGAAAAAAATAAAAATAAACATTAAATTTCAATTTAAAAAAAAAGAGTTGAATTTTTTTTATTTTTTTTTAAACTTGACGTTAATACGCAACTTTTAAAAAAAAAGTCCAGGATGGAGAAATGAAAAATAATTTTTTTATGGTAGATTAATTTCTTTATAAAAATTCTAATTTAAACATTTTTCAAAATATTTGTATTCTGATGATTTTAAAAGATGCAGAGAGTCATTTTGAACCAAAACATCAAGCTGTAAAGTATCTATGTCATAAAAAATATGTTCCTAAGATAATAAAACTCGAAAACAAATATTTGATTCTTATATATATTTATATCACTTAGAACATTTAACTCTTTTCTTGAGAACCGTTCGCCCAATGGTTTTGTTGTCAAAGAATGAATTGTTTATTTTTGATGAGGCATTCCAATGAACGTATGGTTTTTGCTGGAGAACCAAGGACAAATAAAAAAAAACGTGTATTTTCCTAAATATTAATAATTTATTAAGCTTAAATTTAAAATAACTCGAAAACCAATGCCTTTAGAATGTTTACTATCTAGAGCTTTTTGATTTAAAATGACTTTCTGCATCTTTTAAGGTCATCAGAATACAAATATTTTGGAAAATGTTTAAATTAGAATTTTTATAAAAAAAATAATCTACCATAAAATTTATTTTTCACTTCTCCATCCTGAACTTTTTTTTTAAATTGCGTATTAACGTCAAGTTTCTTTAAAAAAAAATAAAAAAAAAATAAATTCAACTCTTTTATTTTTAAATTGAAATTTAATGTTTGTTTTTATTTTTTTTTGGTCAAAAAAAATTTTTTTCGTAGAGTGTATATTTTTTATGGTGCATTTTCAATTCCCTACAACTCATTCTCAGACAGTTTTTCTATACAACCAACGGTTTCTGGGCTACAATGCTTCGAATAAAACCTATGCCAAAAGGCATACGCCCTTTTAGAATGTAACTCATGGGTGTGAAAAATCGCTCCATCTGTGGAAAATGATCAGTTTGCTAAGCCAAATACGTGTGCAAAGTTTCATTCAAATCAAAAATGGTCGATATTCGACCATCGGTGATTTGGCGCGATCTTGCTCTATAGACAGTTGCAAAAGTCAGCTCTAAGTTTGACTGGGACAAAGCGGACCGAGTTAACAGTCATCAGTCGCAAACAGCGAAAGCAACAGCTGGCTCTCGATGCTTGTGGGGAAGGTCAGTTTTATTGTGGCAAATATTTATGATAGGAGCGTGATGTCAAGCTGTTTCATGGTGCGAACCGTTTAATTTGAGGCAAATAAACTGGTTTCCTTCGGCATGCAAGATTTTGGGGAGTTCATTTTCGACTGTTTGACTCGCGGAGTCGTAATATGGTATGACTATATAAATTGATTTATGCTTCGCTAGGCGTTTAGTTAAACTTTTAATTATCTTTTGATCATATATTGTTTCAATATATTAGTGCATTAGATATAATAGCATTGACAAGAACGATTGTCCCAAAATGTTGTCACTGTGAATTTCGTACTCACGCCACGATCGCCATAAGAAATCTTTGGTGACATCACAGACACGAGCCATTTTGGCAACCGAAATTTACTGGTTAAGGTGCCGAATCTAACGAAATTAGCAGGCAAATAACACTCGCGCTTGACGTGCTGCTCGGCAGTCGCGCCTGATGCCATGACGATGATTATACTAATTAATTAATACCGAAATTATTACCGATGATTTCCAGATTTTTGCACCTCTCAACCAAAGGAAGTAATCAAATTAAAAATGTCTCGCATTATATACTCTGACGAGTGTATCGAAGCTCTTGTATTACTACAAAGCCAAAAGAAATATGCATATGCACTTACATAAGAAAAACTTGATTACTAAGCACGAGTCATTTGCATTCTTTGGGTATGAAATACAGTTCAGCAGACAAAGCAATGTCAAAGTGGAAGTTTGTATCACAGCTATAGCTACATTGCTATGGTAGGGCGATTAAGCATCTATACACAGATTAAAAATGTATCTATGCAGTTTGAGGCGAAGATTAGTATTGTCAGCTACTGCTAACGCTTAGCAAACCTAAGATGATAAACTTAGCATTCGAGCTTTTCGGTTTAACTAATGTATTCCTATCGGGATAAACTATGCTCATCGAGAGGCGAGTATCAGCATGTTATTATTATTTTCACATGAGTGGAATTCATGGACCATAATTGAAACAAAAATAAAAAATGCCATTTTTAGTTGCTTAAACATTATTTAAAAAATCAAATGAACAATGAGAACGTAGGATTAAAGTGTTTTGAAGAATTTTCTGCAAAATATTCTCACCTATTTGGAAAAAATATAGTATGGAAAAAATTTGAATCCCTTAATCGAAAAGCTCATTATCCAAGTGAAATTGAATATGTAACTCATGGGTGTGAAAAATCGCTCCATCTGTGGAAAATGATCAGTTTGCTAAGCCAAATACGTGTGCAAAGTTTCATTCAAATCAAAAATGGTCGATATTCGACCATCGGTGATTTGGCGCGATCTTGCTCTATAGACAGTTGCAAAAGTCAGCTCTAAGTTTGACTGGGACAAAGCGGACCGAGTTAACAGTCATCAGTCGCAAACAGCGAAAGCAACAGCTGGCTTTCGATGCTTGTGGGGAAGGTCAGTTTTATTGTGGCAAATATTTATGATAGGAGCGTGATGTCAAGCTGTTTCATGGTGCGAACCGTTTAATTTGAGGCAAATAAACTGGTTTCCTTCGGCATGCAAGATTTTGGGGAGTTTATTTTCGACTGTTTGACTCGCGGAGTCGTAATATGGTATGACTATATAAATTGATTTATGCTTCGCTAGGCGTTTAGTTAAACTTTTAATTATCTTTTGATCATATATTGTTTCAATATATTAGTGCATTAGATATAATAGCATTGACAAGAACGATTGTCCCAAAATGTTGTCACTGTGAATTTCGTACTCACGCCACGATCGCCATAAGAAATCTTTGGTGACATCACAGACACGAGCCATTTTGGCAACCGAAATTTACTGGTTAAGGTGCCGAATCTAACGAAATTAGCAGGCAAATAACACTCGCGCTTGACGTGCTGCTCGGCAGTCGCGCCTGATGCCATGACGATGATTATACTAATTAATTAATACCGAAATTATTACCGATGATTTCCAGATTTTTGCACCTCTCAACCAAAGGAAGTAATCAAATTAAAAATGTCTCGCATTATATACTCTAACGAGTGTATCGAAGCTCTTGTATTACTACAAAGCCAAAAGAAATATGCATATGCACTTACATAAGAAAAACTTGCTTACTAAGCACGAGTCATTTGCATTCTTTGGGTATGAAATACAGTTCAGCAGACAAAGCAATGTCAAAGTGGAAGTTTGTATCACAGCTATAGCTACATTGCTATGGTAGGGCGATTAAGCATCTATACACAGATTAAAAATGTATCTATGCAGTTTGAGGCGAAGATTAGTATTGTCAGCTACTGCTAACGCTTAGCAAACCTAAGATGATAAACTTAGCATTCGAGCTTTTCGGTTTAACTAATGTATTCCTATCGGGATAAACTATGCTCATCGAGAGGCGAGTATCAGCATGTTATTATTATTTTCACATGAGTGGAATTCATGGACCATAATTGAAACAAAAATAAAAAATGCCATTTTTAGTTGCTTGAACATTATTTAAAAAATCAAATGAACAATGAGAACGTAGGATTAAAGTGTTTTGAAGAATTTTCTGCAAAATATTCTCACCTATTTGGAAAAAGTAGGAGGGTGGTATTCAAGACACGACCGCATGACGTTGACTACCGTATTCTTATAAAAAAAAGAAATATTCCATTGAAGCAAATAGTAGAGGGAATTGCAACGCTTCATCTACAAAACTTCTGAAACAAAATTTCGAGGCATCAAAAGGTACCAGTTGCCGATTATTCTCGTTTACTGGTTATTCCGTCCAGAATTCCAGCCATTTTAGTATTTTGCAGTAGCCATTTATTACTAACAGCCACCAGCATAACGGGTGAAACCGGCACGAAATGACCGGTACTATTTTGTCTTTCCTCCTTTCAGCTGCTAACACCTAGCGCTGTCGTGAAATTAACATCAACACAAACATGCATTTTTGCAAGGTTTTTTCCGCTAGCAGCAGCATTTTGTAAAACAGAAAACTCAACTAACCGCTTCTATTATAAAACCGCGAGGCACCAAAAGGTACCAGTTGCCGATTATTCTCGTTTACTGGTAGTCCGTCCAGAATTCCAGCCATTTTAGTATTTTGCAGTAGCTATTTATTACTAACAGCCACCAGCATAACAGGTGAAACCGGCACGAGATGACCGGTACTATTTTGTTTTTCCTCCTTTTAGCTGCTAACACCGAGCGTCCGTATGTATCCGGTACGGTTTAATAATGAAACTGATGAGGTGAAATGTTCGAACGATACGTTTTATACAAAGGCTTCGTCAGATAATTAGAAAGAAGGAGGGGCTACATAGATGATGGAATGGTAGAGAAAAATGTTTCTTGAAAGCTGCGCCGGCCGCTGTCGTAATATTAACACCAACACAAACATGCATTTTTGCAAGGTTTTTTCCGCTAGCAGCAGCATTTGGTAAAACAGAAAATTCAATTAGCCGCTTCTGTACCAAAATTTCGAGGCACCAAAAGGTGTCAGTTGCCGATCATAGTTTCCTGGTTAGTCCGTCCAGAATTCCAGCCATTTTAGTGTTTTGCAGTAGCCATTTACTACTAAAGCCACCAGCATAACGGGTGAAACCGGCACGAGATGAGCGGTACTCTTTTGTATTTCCTCCTTCCAGCTGCTATCACCTAGCGTCCGCATGTCACTGGTGCGGTTTTGGAATCAGAATGATGGGGCGCCGGCCGCTGTCGTAAAATTAACACCAACAAAATGATGCATATTTGCAAGGTTTTTTCCGCTAGCAGCAGCATAAACATCGGAAACAGAAAGTGACAACAACAATAACAACAAAGTCAGATCGATTGTATCCGTTAGTGTCGACTGTGCTTGGGAAGAGAGGTAGTGATTGGCTGCGCGGTATGATTTAGACAATCGATATTAATTACCAATTTTTCAATAGTGTATCTCAAACAATAGTTGGTTTTTGTTACATAAATTTAACCGTAAAAGAATTTCTGATCGATTGATGCCAAAACCTCGAAAACCTGATTATAGATGACTGCAAAATAAGCGCTCAAAACCTGACCACTTTTCTCTGGTTTTCCCTGGTTGAATTACTAGATTTTCAAATTCAGGGGCCTAACTTCGATATAGACGTTAGTCAACGTCAAAAATATAGTATGGAAAAAATTTTAATCCCTTAATCAAAAAGCTCATTATCCAAGTGAAATTGAATATATATCTAGATAATGAAGACAAAAAAGAAATGTTCGTTCGGAAACATTACTAATCGTAAGTCTAGACTTTGTGCTCGAAGTTTAATGTTTTTAATATGTCGCAGTGGTATCGCTCTTCTGGTGTACAAAAAAAAAACGAAAAGATCGATAAGATATCAAACATCGTGTTAAGCACATGGCTTTAGCGGACGTTGATATTTCTTTGTTTCGAAAAACTAATTAAAAACAATCTCATCATCATAATCATACACAGTTGCTAAGGTTAAAAGAGAGTTGATATGATCGAATGTCTCTACCTGCTTCAAAGATCGTTATGTAGGGTACGAGAGGACATCTGCATTCGGCCTCACACAAAAAAAAATTACACTTACATTACCATTATCAAGAAAGAAAATTAAACTCGTTTTGCAATAAGATGGGAGAGCCCTTGAACGTGATTGCTGCCTCTGATCGAACGAATAAATACCAGTGAGTCGGCGGCCTCCCTAGATACTAAACCGACATGTGGTCAATCACTTCACCGTGTCCTATCGCAATTTATTTTTCACGACGCACGACTCGGCGCTCGAAAATAGGGAAAGCCAGTAAGAACAACAACCTCTCCACTACCATCATCGTGTATACTTTTGCTTCGATGCCTTGAGAGCACTTTATCGCCCGTCAGTATGCCGATGACGCCGTCGTTAGGATGGTTCACCACGAAGGGTATGAGTTTTCCGAGCAAAGTTGAAGTGATTAATAATTAACGTTTTCGATGCCTAACACCGAGAACTCATTGACGGTAAACACCTTCGATAAACTGCGTCGAATTTTGTACTCGTTACACATGAGCATCCACCACACACACTCTAAAACCGGAAGAGTTCAAGAGCGTATCGGTCATGCACCGGCCTAGCAAATATTCAGAGGGCTGTGTAAATGATAAAAATAATAACCTCTTCTAGTGTACATGGTGGAAAGCCGCCGTAAACGGCGATGCACAGAAATTGTTATTGTACGCCTCGAACTGGTGCTGTTGATAAAAATGGATGGATCATTTGGTTTGTTATCATTTCTTGTTGAATATTGTTTGCTTCAAAGTTAAATAACTTTTCCCAATGAGAAATCACTACCACGGCAGATCAACGTTCGGAAATTGAAATGACGATATGTTGCGACGACACTTGTCACAATTTCGATCAGTGTAGGACTTCTTTATTTGCTTCAAAATCTAACTTTTAGCTGTCAAGATGAAACGAAAAACATATTTTACCAAATGGAGAAAATAATACCTACTAACTGTATCTACCAAAGTACTTCTACAGAGTACCTTCTAAGGAACAGATAAAAGTTTGGATAAAAATCTAATTTTGCGAAGTTTTGAGCGAAATTCAACGATGTTATTTCTTGTTTCACTAAACTTTAATTTCCATTATGTTTCAGCCTAATATTTGGGCACTTGTTTATGAAAGAAATATCAGCTGCTCGCATGTTTATCTTTTTATTGCCGTCTACCAAACCGTAACACTTACTCATCGTTCGTCCAAGCACGTCAGCGGAAATGCGAGAGTAAAATTCGAAGGAAAAAAACCACGCGCCAATGCGGTAAAATTTTGCAACGTCGGAATCAGCTGTTTCCATCGTGTTCGACATTTATTGGACTCCGACTATTTGTGTGTTACTGGCTCAAGGCGTTCCAAAGTACGTGTGCACGGTGCTGCGTTATCAGAGAAAAGAAAAAGATAAATAAACACGACCATCCAGTCCAGTCCAGTCAGGCGATGCATCGAATGAATGGAATTCATACCTCAATGCGCTTTTAGCTTACCTGATGCGGACATATTTAATCCAGGTAGTGAACGTAGTTTTGAGCTTTACGACATGCTTATTCATTCCCTAATTTGCTTTAGTTGTTGTCAAAATTGTCATCAAAAAATGAATATCATTTAATTTATTCTTAAAAACATCAAGTTGTGAGCTGCTTCGCGCAAGTGGATGATTAATGAAGCTGATCTCAAACGGCGTCGGAGGTCACATAAAAGGCGGTTTCTTAAGAAGCGTTCGTTCGAAAAGCGAAAACAGAAACTTAATCTGCTGATTCACATGCGTTAGCAGAGTTGAAAAAATACTGCCTTAGATGCAATTAGGAACAGTTAATGGATAATTGGACAACAAATGTAAGCAACCGAGTGTTATCCAACAGCGTTTAAATTTTAGAGAACATCGCTTTTTTACAATTTATTCTCGTCCGGAGCACTGGGCGTGAGCAAGTCAATTTCCAACCAAACCAAGTCTGTTTTGTTACTCAGAGAGAGAGGTTCGTTTTGTTTTATTTAAACCAAGTCTTACCATATGTAGCTAGATAGGTACAGATCGAAGTCCATTTAGCCAGCAAAGTTTAAAATGTAAGAAAACAAAGCCGACCAAAAAAAAACCCTACTCTCCTTGAGAGGCTCGTCGATGAACATTTTTTTTGACAACTCACAAACCGGACTTTGTGCGCCGTGTGCCGAGTAAGAATCATATGCGCGGGGATTATGCAACGTGATTGTTTTCGGTATTCGATCAAAGATGGCCGGAGGATAATTGCGACGGCAGTTTACGCAAGTTGGTCGTGCTCAGCTTTGCTTGTCTCACGCGGATTGACGTTGGTAAAGGTTACTGATGTCAGAACGAGCGTCCGAAATACGAATGGAACTGAATTGTACTGGTAGATATATCGTAGACTGGCACAGAGGTGGTTTATGAATGCGTTTTATAATTTGACGGCCGCTGGCATTAGAGAATGCTTTATTTTTAACCTCTACACGCCTCAGTATACAAGTATACAAATGGTGTTAAGAGATTCGAAGATAAGCAAATTGTAAAGATAAGTTTTATAAACTACAATGCTTACTTTCTATGATAGTATCAATATCAACTAATAGTATCGAATACCTTCTAGTGTGCGTTGCTCGAGCCCACATATTTATTTATAATAAAATGCATCTGTAGGAATTGCAAGTCCACAGAAAAAAATAAAATGCTAAATCGCTTGGCTCTTCGAATCGACTTTATAGTGGACTATTTTTACGCTTTCAATAATTTCTCAGTCAGAAAGGAAAGGAGCGTTGCCTTTTTTAGCAGATTGATTTTGCTAGTCTCACAATGATGGAAAAGTAGGCCAAGTAGAGCTGAGAAACTGTTGGATGCCATACACGTAAACAAGCCGTTGCCACATTAGAGGGTATTTTAGTATAATGGTGGCGAACCAGCCTGTGGCTGAAAGCCACCTTAATAAAGTAAATTAAAAAAAGAGTATTTTAGTATCGTCAGAGGTAATTCCACAAATTTATTTCGAAAAAGCTTGCTGAAAAGTGTAGGTGAAAACAATTTTCAATAAGTGAGTTATGAAAATATATGGTAAGCATTTTAACTCTAGGCAAACAGGTAAAAATCACTTCTGTTTATTTTTTCAGCTGGTATAAATAACTTTAAAATTCAATAATGCGCTTATTATAGGTCTGACGTACCGATTGTGTGCACCAATTTAGACATGTCTTGTGACTTTCAGATTGTGTCGTTCGGTCAACTTTAATTTCTTTCGGCGCTAGCCGTTATTTTTCTCTTCGCCACATTGCATGCCTCATTTTATATGGAAAACTCACTTTTGGTTCAAGTAATGCTTGTTTAAACATTACAACCTGTACTGCCGTGATATGACATTGTGACGTAGATCCAAGTGATCAGTTTTTCAGTACGGCCCAAAAACGAAAGAATTTCTCGTCACTTTTGTATGGAAATGTATGCCAACGTCACTTTGTTTTTTTGATTTTATGCAACGTACGAACAAGTAACTACGAAAAGGAAGATACCACAAGATAGGTCTTTGAATAATGAACAAATTGGCATGAACAACTCATATCCGAGAAAATGGCACTTACGTCACTTTGTCATATCACGGCAGTGTAGTACCTGTGGATTGTTGACAATACTCTAGAAAAACTGACCTTATGCGAGTTTAACAAAGTATTATACAACAGAAGTGATTTTACAGCTATTATATGTTAATAACAGCAAATTAATGGAATGCCAAAGATATTTAGAATTTCTATAGATTGGAACAGATGATTACGATGCTTTCGATTTTGTTCAAAACGTTGATATTAAAGTGTTTTGTGCGATAGAAAATCAAGAGTTATTCTCTAACTATTCAATGAAATTGCGAATGGAAGGAGTGTTTGAATTCCGCAGCTGCGCGAAACTCTCTGCCTGAATGACTGATCATATTTCAACCAGCTCGAGCTGAGTTTCTACGCAAAACCACTCGTAACTTACTCGTTGCAAAAATCGCACGAGTTTGACATCCAGGAATGCTTTCGAACTACGGAGAAAATCTCAGCGTATTGTACCGATTACTCGTTAAATTGACAGGCATATATTTGGCCATGAAGTAACGTGTGTCCCAATGCTATTTTAGTTTTGCGAATGAACGACAATCTTAGACCTGTTGCGTAAACATGTTTAGGCCTATGACAGCTTCTCTGCAATAAGCTCACGAGGATTAGATGCGTGTAGAGTGTTTTTAGCTGATTTTGCAAAGGAAAATACTTTCGCTTTAGCGTTGCTTAGTACCGACACTCGAGTGCAGATGAGGTCATAGTTTTGTAAATTTTATTAAACCTTTCACACTTCGTCGACAGATTATTTACGGTGTTCAAGCGAATCAAATCACAATCAATATTATCAGTCTTCAGTACCTACTTGTTTTGCACTGCACTGATTGATAACAGACTTCTCAGACTTAGCCAGCGGGGGCAAACATGTGGAAGGGGTCGATTGTTTATTCGCGATACGTTTGTCATCGTTCTATTTCAGACCGGCTTAAGAAGTTTTAGACAATTTTGTTTTGTTGCCATAGTGAGTTGATTGACATGTTGAGATTCTTGTTATGGAATCATCGCATGACTTTTATTATTGTACAATTGTGTTTTTATAATTACGTAAGAGCAGTGACATCATTGATCAAAACTTTTTTGACGTTGGACTAACGTCTATATCGAAGTTAGGCACCTGAATTTGAAAATCTAGTAATTCAACCGGGGAAAACCAGGGAAAAGTGGTCAGGTTTTGAGCGCTTATATATCAGTCATTTCTTTTCAGAATTTCGAGGTTTTGGCATCAACCGATCAGAAATTCTTTTACGGTTGAATTTATGTAACAAAAATAACCTATTGTTCGAGATACACTATTGAAAAATTGATAAATCACATCGATTGTCTAAATCATACCGAGCAACCAATCACCACCTCTCTTCACAAGCACAGTCGACACTAACGGATACAACCGATCTGACTTTGTAAACAGTCTCACAGCTTTCAACCAATAACGAGCTAGCTTTCGGTAGCTGCAACAGGTGTTTCAACACCGTTTTAAAATGCTTCTTTTATCATTACCACTGAACAGATTCTAAACACCAATGGCTTGATTTATAGGGGAAATATTGCGCAAGATTGTCATATAATAATTGAAATATGTTTTCGATACTAAACTAGTTAAAAGTTGTGTTAAAAGTCGTGCACATTCAACCAATCACAAGCTCGCTTCTTGTTTGCTCGCGGATGGATTTTTGCTTTGGGCTATATAATAGCCTGTGTCGTCTCATAGCAGTCATCAGTTAACAAGTGAAAAGCCACCAGGCCGGTCTTGTATAATCAGCAGCGGTGGCTGATTCCAGCGGCCAAACTGAGCTGCAGCGGTGGTATCAGGCAGCAGCGGCGGAGGTAGTGGGAAGCTGCATTTCTTAATTCAGTTCGGTTCTCCTTCGATCTGAGTTGGACCCCACCAGCGGTAATCCAATTCAGATATCGTTGGATGAAAACAGCCAGAAACTGCACGAGCCAGCACCGCCACTAGGAAAGCTACCTCCATTTAGTGTGTGTGCAGTGTGCACATATAGCGTATGTGCATCTGTATTGCTATGACATTTGCGATGATAGGGATGGCGCTGTTGCGTGTGTATGGCTAGCTATAGCGTGTGTAAGACACTAGCATGTGTAGCATATTATGGCTATTGCGTGTATATCTTCAGCGTGTGTACGGATAGTTATAGCTTGTGTGTGGATAGCTGCTGCGTGTGTAATGATTAGTTATAGCGTATGTATGGATAGTAATAGCACATGGTTGGATAGCTTATGCGTGTGTATAGATAGTTGTATCGGATGTATGGAAAGGAATAGCGTGTGTATGGATAGCTATAGCTACAGCGTGTGTATGAATAGTTTTAACGCGTGTTTAGATAGTTATAGCATGTGTGTGAATAACTATAGCGGGTGTTTATCGAAGATTATTATTGTCATTGAAAATATTAAAACGTCTTAACGAACACAGTTGTGAATTTGATTTTTCAGCAGCGATTTTAACTTCTTCAGCCAGTCTTTATTCATCGAGGAAAAATTACTACCTATGAATGATCAACACTTATTTACTAGAAATTTGATTTAGATCAAAACGGGTTCTTTTGAGTATCATAAATTATTGGTAAAAAGAGTTGCAAGTTTTCTCAATGAGCATTCATTAAATTTTCGTTTTTGTTTCTCGGTGCGCGGTTTTGATTTTGTTTCTCGCACACAGAGAAAGAAACAAATTTGTCGCTATCGTGAAAAATAACAAAACAATTAGAAATGCTCTAAATCACAACTGAAGAAGTTAAGATATTTTCCTGTCACTCGCCCAAACCTTGATAACAACTACCGAAAAACGTGTGATTGAGCTCTTGCTATATTGAGTTATTGAACCAAACGTTTTTTTTTTTTCAAATACATGAAGTTATATGCTGGGCTGGAACTAACCTAGCATGAGTTTTATCGATTAAATGTCAAACAATTTTCAAATTTAAAATTTTCGGTTGAATCGTTCTGGGCTCCAATTTCAGATAGTTTCGTAAAGTTTGCTTTTTGCTTAGATAGGAAAATTTTACCAATTCGCTCAATTAAATGATTGTCTTGGTAGTGCAGCAAACAAAGGGTTGATTCGAATATGTATGAAATGACAGCGATTAAATAAAAAATATCCATTCTTTTAGTATATATTATTATTTATAACGTTTTAACGTCTCAGCATTCAGAAATGCACTGTTAGATAAAATTGCAGCAAATACTAGAGTTGCAATTCTCTCTATTATTTGTTTTAATGGAATATAAGAACACCGTAGTCCAACGTCATGCGGTCGTGTCTTGAATACCACCCTCCTACTTTTTTATTTGGTTTCAAGATAGAGCCTGATGGCGAACATGCGGTTTTATAAACAGTTGGAAGCATGTTCCATGTTTGGATATGCCAGACTGTTTAATTAGTTGTGTCGTTCGATGTGATAGACAGATGGTAGTTTAGAACACATGTTATCATTCAATACTATCTCTCTATACCTCAATACAATTGTTCCGCTGATTTGAAAAGAATTAAGATGTTTATGATCCTTGAATTGCCATACTAATATTCTAACTTTTACTATTGAGGTCGATTTTATCGATTTATCGATTTTTCGTGTAATAACCCATAAAGCTTGATCCATCTATTATTTAGTTGCAAAAAATGGGACATATCTTCATCAAAAATCATGTAGAAAAATCTTGAAATATTTTGCAGCTAATTTATTGACCTTCAAAGGGAAAATACAGAAAAGATTATTCGTCTGAGTTTCGGATGAATTCACGCACTTTTCACTTTATACCGCCTACCATCTTCTGCACAGTGGAACTGTCAACTCGATCCGCCATTTTCTTTCACCATTTATTTCGTACTGGGAACTGTGCGAAATCCATATTTACATATGTTTCATCGTCCATTAAAATGCAGCCGTCGAATTTGGTCAAGACTTGCTCATACACCCTAGTGCGGCGTTTTGCAACGAGATTCTGCTCGAGGGTCCTGTTGGGATGCTTGCTGGCGTGGAACGACCACAGGCTTTCACGCCAATAGATTCGTCGAATTGTGCTGTACGGTGCCGAGAACTCCTTAACCAAATCGCGCAGGGTAATTTCAGGGTTCGTCCGAACTGCTCTGCAGACGTTCAATCGTAGTTGTTTGTCAATCCTTCCACTTCTGCGGTTACTGTAATCAGCGCGATTCAGCGTTATAGTGTCATTAAATCGTTCAGGCACACCGTTTACGGTTGATTCGGGGAATTTGAGGCACTTTGCGATTTTTGCACCTGGCCTCGTCGGATTTTCAACGTGAGTGTGCAAAATTTTCTCACGTCTTTCACGTTCCATCGTCGAAAACTTTTGATACGCTTACTCGAATTTGGTAAAACTTTCACCATTATGTAAACAAACCTTCCTCATCACTGTGCTGTCATTGTTTTCTCGTAACCGCCGCTAGAGGCGCCAAAGTAAGAAGTAGCTGCGAACAAATATTAAGTGGATCTAACTTTATTTCACAATTGTCAAATAATCAACGACAAAATCAAAAAACAAAATTTTAAGTAACTTCCATATAACATACTTTATAACTTTGTACCCAATGGAGATAGAAATTTTGATTGTTCAGCAAAGATTCATACTTCTATATCTTCTACAACTTTGCCAAATAAATCCAAACTTATTTGAGATTATGTGGGTCATTCATACATACAATTGTTCTGTAAATACTTAGGGCAGAAAGAAGGTGAAAAGTGCTCTCGAATTAAGTCCCCATTTCTGCATTTTTGGACCATTGTGCGACCAAACACACAGTATGACCTTCGAAGTATGTATACTTATTCGGGAAAACCGACGATGTAGAATGACTTTTTCTATGGATTGCGGCAATTAATCCATTTTTCATCACCCGTCACGAGGCGATAGAGAAAACCCTACCCGCTGGAGCTGTTGTTAACAGGCGAAAACAAGCTGTTGTATACGGGCGATATGTCAAATTCGATCAGCACCTAATGCTGTCGCCATCTATTGACAAATAGCGAGATTTTAGTTGCACATTTGCATTAAAAAAATAGACGAAAATTGCCGCTTTTCATGGGTTTAATATCACACGCTCTGACGAAACGATCCATCATCATTCGCCGTGTCGAAACGGACATCGTGCGGTACTTTGTGGACGACGGATACGCCCGTTTCGGTATCTACAACACCTTGACACTATTGGGCAACAATCAGAGCATCGAAAGCAAATTCGGTTTCGGACGGCCAACTACCTTGAGCGACAAGAAGAGGAAGACCGAGGAAGAAGTGGCTACATCGCTGCGTGTGCTTGGCCGAAAGGTCGGTGCAAACGGCCAAACAGTACAAAGTGCCTGGCGAAATTGGACATACATGTCACCGATCAGCAGTCCCGTCCACTGGTCTTGGATCTGCAGACAATGGCGCAGCGGCAGCGCCTGAATAAGTTGATTTCCCCGACGAATCATGACGTGGCGATGGTGATGAAAGAACTTACTTCATCCTGGATGGCAGCGACTGACAGGGCACTTCGTATTTTACATCTCCCGCGAAGGAAGTGAGCTCCGAGGTGAAGTTCATTCTACACACCAAGTTCCGCACGCTTTTCTTTCCGCCTCTTCACCTCGCGGCTCACCTCGTTGTCACATGTCACGAGAGTACCAAGATAAACAAATTCGTCGACCACTTCGAAAGTATCCCCATTCATCTCCACCGCAGCATCAACACCCGTAGAACTACAACGATCTCTGCCAGCAACATGTACTTCGTTTTGGCAGTGTTTATGGTGAGTCCAATTCTCGTAGCTTCCCTTTTGAGAGCCGTAAAGGCCTCCTCAACTGCTCTACGGTTAACACCAATTACATCAATGTCGTCCGCAAAGCCCAGAAGCATGTGAGACTTAGTGATGATGGTGCCGCTCTTCTGCACACCTGCCCTTCGTATTGCACCTTCTAAAGCTATGTTGAATAGCAAGTTCGAGAGCCCGTCACCTTGCTTCAGACCATCTAACGTCACAAACGCGTCCGAAAATTCGCCCGCTGTCCTGACGCATGATGTCAGCGTCGAGCGTCGCACGTATCAGTTTAATCAGTTTAGTTGGGAAACCATGTTCTAGCATTATTTGCCACAGCTCGTTGCGTTTCACTGTATCGTACGCCGCTCGAAAGTCTATAAACAGATGATGTGTCTGCAGGTTGTGTTCTCGAAACTTGTCGAGGATCTGTCTCAAGGTCCTGGTCCGTTGTAGATCGCCCTACTCGAAACCCGCATTGGTATTCTCCAACAAAGGCTTCCTGCAACGGCCTCAATCGCTGGAACAGGATACGGGAGAGAATTTCGTAAGCGGAATTGAGGAGGGTTATGCCTCGATAATTACTACACTCGAGTCTATGTCCCTTCTTGTAGATAGGGCATATGAGTCCTTCCAACCAGTCCGTAGGTAGTTGTTCCACAGACCATACCCTTAGGATAATCTGGTGAATTGCACTACACAGCCGCTCGCTCCCAACTTTGAAAAGTTCGCCCGGTAAGCCGTCCTTCCCAGCGGCTTTGTGGTTCTTTAGCTCTTTGCAAGCATTCTTCACCTTGTCCAATGTTGGTGGGTCCACAGCTAGTCCGTCCCCAATTTCTATCCTGTTCCCCTCGACGACTCTCCTCCCTTCCTCACCGTTCAACACCACTTCAAAATGTTGCTTCCAACGCCTGGCCACCTGCGATTTATCGGTAATCAGGTTCCCATCCCTGTCATTGCACATGGCAGGTACTGGCACGGTCCGGTTCCTGATTCCGTTGATCGTTCTATAGAAGCTCCTCGTGTTGTGCCTGGTGAAGCAATTCTCCGCCTCCGCGAGGACGCGATCGTAGTGCTTACGTTTCTTACGGCGATGAAGCCTCTTTTCGGCAGCTCTTGCCTCCCGGTATTTCTCCCGCATCTGACGCATTACACGATTAGCTGCCACTAACGTGTTGGCGTAGGCTCGATTCTTCTCCTCCGTCACCTCTAGGCACTCAGCATCGAACCACCCACTACGCGTGGTTCCCGTTATCATGCCTATCACCTCTCGCGCTGTTTCGCTGACCGCATCATGGATGTGCTTCCACTGCTCGGTCAGGTCCACTCCGGCTGGTTCACCGATCCGTCTATCAACTTTCCGAGTATACTCTGCAGCAACTCCTTCCGCTGATAACCTCTGGATGTCCAGATGTATCTTCCTCGCCTATCTCGATTTAAATACATTGGCCCTCGAAAGGACCGCACATCTATGACGTCTGAAAAGTGCCGGCCATCGATCAGCATGTGGTCGATCTGGGAGCAGGCCTCTCCATTGGGGTGTCTCCAGGTGTGCTTCCGAATATTCAGACGTGCAAAATGGGTACTACAGATGGCCATTCCCCTGGCCGCGGCAAAGTTCACTAATCTCAAGCCGTTGTCGTTGGTGGTAGAGTGAAGGCTTTCCCTACCAATAACGGGACGAAAGAACTCCTTTCGTCCGACTT
Organism: Wyeomyia smithii; assembly: GCF_029784165.1. Taxonomy (NCBI): domain Eukaryota; kingdom Metazoa; phylum Arthropoda; class Insecta; order Diptera; family Culicidae; genus Wyeomyia; species Wyeomyia smithii. The sequence continues at coordinate 67,362,486 of NC_073696.1, forward strand.
GTGCGTTCATATCTCCGATGACGATTTTTATATCGTGATGTGGGCACTCTCCATACGTTTTCTCGATGAGCTCATAGAACTCCTCCTTTACGTCATCGGTTTTATCGTTTGTCGGCGCGTACACGTTGATAAGGCTGTAATTGAATAATCTGCCCTTGATCCTCAATACGCATAGACGGTCATTAATAGGCCTCCACCTAATGACACGCTTCATTTTGTTTCCAAGTAGTATGAAACCGACACCCCGTACCGCTCTATCGCCGCCACTGTAGTAGATGTGATACTTGAAAGAAGTGCCCGCGGTCGGATCGACCGCCCGGAATTCACGTTCTCCAGTTTTAGGCCAACGCACATCTTGTATGGCTGCTACCTCCACTTTTGCCTTCCGTAGTTCTCTGGCCAAGATGCCCGCGCGTGCTGGTTCGAGTAGAGTCCTAACATTCCAAGTACCAAGTTTCCAATCGTTGTCCTTTTTCGTTTGCCTAGGTCTATACCGATTGTTCCAATTCGTATCATTCTCTGGATTCTTCGTAGTATGTTTATTTTCAGCATGCTGCTTACTAGGGCTGCGATGCCTAGTCTCGCGACGGGGCCTCCGTCTTGGGTGTAGCTGGCGAGACACCACATTTTATAGTTCAGCCGTCCGCTCCGGATCAGTCGCTGTTTGAGCCGCCCCTGACCTGGGGAACAGACGCTCAGGCAAGCTGCTCTCCAAGGAGAACAACTCCCCCTTCCCTGTCAGCATACGACCAAGTTCCCACCGGTTCACCGATCTTCCCTTGGTTGCTCGTATCCCAGTCGGTACCACGTGAAGGTAGGAATAGGAGTTGCTGGGCATTATGCTATGGACCACACTGGGGTCTATTTTATGCCAACAAGCCGTTTACCAACCTCTCAACATCGAAATTAGTGTCTTAAAAGTGACGGTACCACGACACGTTGTTCCATTTAGAGCAGCATTTTCGAACATTCTTTTAACTCTCGATGCGCGAGGTTATCAGTTTTACCATCTGATCTTTGCTCTGAAAATGCTTTATTTTTCAATGTGAGAAGAAAAGATTTACAAACAGTCTCGATCAATTCGCCAAATGTATATAATTTAGACTCTCCAGACAACGGAAATTGTTGAAAAATAAAGATTTCATCCATGAAAATTCTTGTTTAATTTGTTTGGGCTAATAGGAATTTATGTCTTTTATGTAAAATTAATGTTTTGAGTACTCAGAAAAATTATAATTATAAAATAACAATAAAGATACATTAAATTCGTGATTTGTAATTCCCATTATTTTGATTAGGTTTAGCAAACTACGTGTTTTTTACAGGTGGAGCAATTTTTTATGCTCGAGACTAATTTCTTGAAAGGGCGTATGCATTTTGGCATAGGTTATCATTGCAAAGGATTCAAAGAATTGTAGCTCAGAAACTTTTGATTGTACAGAAAAATTGTCTAAGAGAGAATTGTATGGAACAAATGTGACCTTGTAAAAAATTATACACGCTGAAAAAAAATTTTTTAGTGCGAAATTTTTTTTAAATGAACACCAATTTTTGATTTACAAAAAGAATAGTTGATTCGTTTTCTATTTTTTTTTTGTAGATATGGCAAAACTTTTGGTAAAAAGTCCAGGATGGAAGAATGAAAAAAACAATTTTTTATTGAAGCTTAAGTTTTAGAAAAAATGTCAATTTCGACATTTTTCGGAATTATTATATTCAAATGATGTTCAATGATTATAAAAGTTTTCTAAATAGAAAAGCTCATAATGATTTATTTCGTAAATTCATTTGTTTTCAAGTTATAGTTGAGAAAATTAGAAAATAACCATTGAATTATACATAAAATCATAAAAGGATTGAATTTTCTCCTAAGATTTTTTTTTTCTTGGACTTGACGTTATTCCAAAACTTTTCATGAGGAAACCGAGATGGCGAATTATATTGAGGAAAATCAAGTTCAAATTTAAATCATAAAGCTCTTGGTAGTAAATTCTCTTTAGGCTTCCGTTTTCGAGATATTATAAACTTGAGTTAGGAAATTTTTAGTTTTCTATGAAAATACACTTTTTTGTGAGTTATTTGAGGTTTTCTAATAGCAAACAGAAATTTACTGAACAGTACGGTCTATATAACATAATTATTCCTTTGGTAGCAAAACATTGCATGATTAATTTAGAAATTATCTCTGTTTTTTGAATTATTCGACTCAAGCAAATTAATCTTCGTGAATGTGAACACCATCCATAACTTCAATAAATTGTGATACATTCACCGTACTGATACTCTATTGTTTCCTGCTGGAGAACCATGAATAATTCATTAAAAAGCGTATTTTCTTAGAAAACTGAAAATTTTCAAATTTATATTTAAAATATCTCAAACGAGCTTTATAACTTGAAATTACTATTAAAATTATTCTGCATCATTGGAGCTTGATTTTTCCTTATATAATAGAAGTTTAAAAAATTGTGTAAACGAAAAAAATTACGAAGTAAACCATTATGAGCTTTTTGATCAAGAATAATTTTTTTAATCAGTTAACATCATTAGAAAATATTTATTTAAAAAAATGACGAAATTGATAACTAAGCCAAACACGAGTGCAACGTTTATTCAAATCAAAAATGGTGGTTATTCGATAATAGGTTATCTGGCATGGAAACGCCTATATAAAAAAGGTTTTTTAGCTTTAAAAATAAAGCTAACGGTTGTTGTTTACGATATCTAAGCGTCACTAGTACTAGCGAAAAGTGACCGTATATATTGTGATGTGAGCCAAGCTGCAAAAACTGAAAGTCAATTTGATTAAAGATAAGTTAGCTGTTAGGATCCAAATTGAGCTATGTTGCCATCTGGTTATAATAGGGCATTCATGTTTTTTGACAGCTGCTGCTCGTATTACCTAATGCCTAATGGTAGGTTATGTAAAAAACTGTTCAGGTAAAGTTGGTGCTTTGAATTGTTACGACTTTCAGCTAAGTTTGCTTACAAAAAGCTTCAGTTTAAATGAATTCCATAAATGTTTACGATCCGTTAGCTTTAGTACCGCTACCGAGCCGGAAACCACGCCGTGCATTTGCACAAGCTTCAGTGACTACAGATCAATGACTACATTACCGAATTGATGGGCAAAGTGCATGAAAGCAAACGGTACTGAAAACTATGAGAAAAATTTCTCACATTCACAGAAACAGCTAGTTCTCATAATTCTTTGTTTTAAAATGGTTGTGTCGGAATAATGTTAAAGTAAAGCGTTATTTCCACGTGGAATAGTTGCTAACTATTTTTGGTGTTGATACAATCATCACCGGACGACTAGATTTGATATGCACTGAAAACTGCTAGCAATAAAACGTCAGCGAAGAAAACCCAATTTGGTGCAATCCGTCGAAGGAATGCAACGTGTGATTATTAATGAAAATGGCACGGTAAACCGATTAGGATGGCATAAGACATTACGTAGGAAAGAATTCTAACAACTTCATCACTAAACCGAACACTAATGATTCATCATGTTCTTGCAGTTTTCACTTCCGCAACATGTGAGCATGGTATGTTTAACACTCCAAAAAAATCAGTACTCCTTAAATGGCAGTCGTTATATGAATACTATTGATGAATGCTGGTTCCTTTGTGGACATAAATAAGCTAAATAGTGCGTACCGAAATTTATGCTGGAAACAGGCCTAGAGAAAGCAACCAATACCACCTTAATATCGACGAAATCAAGTGGATGGAATCGAGGGGTCAAGGAGGTGAAATCAGCTCAGCCAGCTGCGGTTCTCCTCGCAATCATGCGGAGGAGAGTGTTTGGGATAGTAGGTACCTATACACGTTTTTTCTCTGTTTTGAGATCAAGCCGGCCGAAAGCGTCACGAATTTGTTTTATTTTTCATTCTACTCATCTGTGCTGGCCATTGGTCGTGGTTGCGGCTGAGTGATGTTCGAGTAGCGGAATTCAGGGCAAAATCGTTCGATAATTCGTTTCAAGCTTTTTAATGTAGAATATATCAAAAAATAAAATACTTTTTCAGCAAGATGACAGTTTTTTTTTTATTCTCGCTTATTTTCCGTCGGTCCGCCACTGTTGTTGTGCCAATCACCGACGCCCAGGGAGACGACTCCACCCAGGACCCTAACTTACGACCCGTTTATTAACGGACCGGCGTCAACGGCTTTACTTCCTCATGCGATGGAAGGCGTGATCCCAGAGATTTTTCGCCACAGAAAATCTCCCGGTGCCGGCTAGGATTGAATCTAGACCAGTTGGGTTGGTTGTGAGTGGATCACGCCACCTCACAACCATCGACACCTATGTCGGCGGTGGGATTCGAACCCAGGCGTCGAGCGTGGATGGCGGAGACGTTACCAACCACACTAGGCCCCCGCTCAAGATGACAGTTATAAACTAATATTTTGAAAGCAATCGAAAAGGCTTTAAAGGTGAAGTGACAGTTTAACCACCTATTCTTCTATAGTGTGTAACGCAACGATCTTGGTGATAGTGACCTAGGCGTATCGTCTCGCGGTCATCCGCAAACCGTTCCGGCTTGGTGTTGTCACCGGATAGCGTCGATTTGCTCGTAGCATGCATGCTTACTTTTGTTGATGATTTAATTATTGCAAAAGCAGCTGAAAAAGTCAGGAACGAAAAATCATATGATCGCAGCGTAACGAATGGGACGGTGAGTTCTTGTTCCACTTCCGAGTAAAGCAACCCGTCGCCTAGCTGCTGCGTGAGAGTTGCGTTTTGAGGAAAAGTTTTTTTTTCTTGTTTCCTGTTTTATGTGCAATATTCGCTCGCGCGTGTTTTTAATTTAAAAACATGCGTTTTTATTGGCAGTTCTAAACTTGCAACGTATTTCATCAAAAATATCTTTGTACTTCCATGAGATTGGGACATTTGACAGATAGCAGGTTTGCAGCATGGTTTCTTAGAGTGTTTTGGCAGCCTAAGCGCACGTGCTTTCGAGTGATGGGTTTGAGCTAAGGGATGAATCATAATCAGATCAGAATCAAATACCTCTGTATTAGTCCTTCATACTTTGATCTCGGCAATTTTCTATGTGTGGAAATTTCTGGCAATACTAAACGCATACTAGTTTTGGAGAATGTTCCTCACACGCAGAGCTCAGTTCTTCTCTGAAGTGAACAAGGGAAAAACACCTTTACAGGTTTGTTATATCCATGTAGTTGTATTGCAAATTTGGTTGTATGTCGTAGTATTTAGTATACGAGTAGTGAAATTCGTTATTGTCAAAATTATTAATATACTTTTTCTTATTTCTTCATTATTGTACTAAAACGACCAAATCCCGAACTTGGTGGCAAAGCGTCATTGAAGATGTCAAGGAATTTGATAAATGAACGTGAACAGGTTCACCAGCTCAACAACATCTAATCACTATTCGGCACTCAGATCTCCTCATCAAAAGCTAAGTATTATGTCAGGTATATTTGATTTATCAATAGATTATTTTATTTTAAACAAGTACCTAATACTAGATATGTACCACTACTGCAAATTAGTCTGAAAGTGTTAATGTAGCTTTGTCCAATGAACAGGCATTGGATGAACACTAGAGCTGTCACAACCATCTTCAGGGCTACATTTTTTGCATAGTTTATAGGTCTTTAGATAAATTATATATAAACAATTGCCGACAGGTTTTTTCCTTAAAAGGACTGCCGGTCAGTGGGAAGATAAATTGCACACATACGCGTGCGCGGCAGGTTTGCTGCTTGGTTAGTTTTGGTAAACGAGACACTGATGACAATGTTGGTAATGCGACAGAAATCAAAATTTGTATAATGCTCCTGAAGGACAGAAAATTTAATTTCAAATTCCAACGAGGGATTCAATCGAACAAAAATCATCTTGATAAATGCTGAAGCGCTGACTTGTAGTATGCCTACCGCTCGACATTTTTCTGCGTGCGATATAGTACAAAATGCAGCGGTCTCTCGGCAGCCGGTCACCGACCACGATTTTGCTCTCGTCACATCGTAGGTATTGAAGTCGACGTCAACAGAATTCACAAGAAGGAATTGCAATCGTCGGGACGAGATTGCAAGAGGTAAAGAGTGAGTCTTTGAATTTTGCAGCATAAAAGCATTGAAAAAAAAACGAACTTCGCATGATACTTCCTTAATTTCTGTGATATTAATTCTTGTTATTAAAGAAAAACATGAATATTTAAGTAACTTTTGTTTATTGTTGCATTGTCCTAAAATAATCTGGACAGTCATTTTGTGATGATACGTTATTGTGGTTGATATTGTTTTTGTTTTTTTTTTTTGGTTTACACGGGAATATCAAAATAGTGGTTCAAAGTCCAATTTTATTAAGTTTACTCTCTTCACTGTCGTCCTACAACAAACAACAATAAACTACGCCCTAGAGGTTATTGTGCCAATAAATTTTGTCCGATCCGATGATTGATCATCTCGCTGAGGTTTTTGCTATTCTATAAGTGTTAAATTGACGTAAAACACAATATGTAAGTCAGTCGATAACACGGTGCCTTTGTCCTTTCTGCGAGACAACAGAGTTTCCCTAAACGTAACAGTAAGCATCTTTGTGATTTTCGTATACAAAATCTTATCAACAAGCGTTCTCTTCAAATCATCCATTCTGTTTAACGCGCCTAAACTGAACGAAAACTAATATGTATACACAATTGGCTAGTTTGCAACTTGAGTAGGTTTCACTAAGTTCCCTCTTCTATTTAATTCTCTCTTTGCAGGTCACATCTTCGTTTATTCGGCACTGTTAATATTTTCATCTTTTTTAGAATTCACCAAATTCGAAGTTGCAGAATAATGTTAGCTTCTTAAACAAGTTTACAAAAAATGCGACATATTTTCTGGCTGCCAGTGTCAACTAAATGCCGTTCCTAAACACATTTTGTTCATCTGACACTATACATAAATACACAACAGCAATTAACAGGAGTGGATATATTTGTCGAGTGTTTTGAGGTTGCTTTAAAGCGAAAGAAAAAAATACTTAATCAACCAAACACGTGGTAAGAATGGCATTGCAAACGCTGTACGGATCACAGTTAGAGCTGGGACGTCTATCTTCGAGGTAGCCCTTCTTGGCGTCAGCTACTCCACGAGGGATACGAACACTCGTGCTGCGGTCGGCAACTCCCCAACTGAACTTATCAATAGACGAGGTCTCCAGTCGTCCCACCAGTCGACGCTCGTTGTCCTTACCTCCGCGGGGGTCGTACGCTTTAATGTGCTTGGCATGTTGATGGGAAAGTTTTTCAATAGCGGCCTTAATCGCTTCGATGCCATTTTCCGCCCGCATTTGCTTGGTGGAGAAATTGCAATGGCCACCTGCGCCGTTCCAGTTACCCTCCATTGGTTTAGGATCAAACGTAACGACTACACCGTAGTCTTCGGCAATTCTCCACAGAATGTAACGAGACACCCACAGGTCATCTGCACATTTCATGCCTAGATTGGGTCCAACTTGGTACTCCCATTGAGCTGGCATAACTTCGGCATTGGTTCCTGCGAAGTCAATGCCTGCATACAGGCAGGCAAGAGCGTGAGCCTCAGCAATATCACGACCAACTACATTTTGAGCACCGGTAGCGCAGTAGTACGGACCTTGTGGTCCAGGAAAACCACCCGAAGGCCAACCCAGCGGCCTGCCATCGATGTCCAGGAATGTGTACTCCTGTTCAATACCGAACCACGGCTCGTAGTCTTTGGTCTTATTGTAGGCCTCCTGCATAGCAGCACGCTTGTTCGATTCTGTCGGTTTACCGTCCGGTTGGTACGTGTCACACAGAACAATCACATCGTTGTCTCCTGGCTTGAACGGGTCCTTATAGAGAGCTCGTGGAACCAGTTTGATATCTGAATTTTTGCCTAGTGCTTGATATGTTGAGCTTCCATCATACTGCCAGTTTGGTAAATCCTCCGGCTTTTTTGGAACAAAGTCTACAACTCGGTCCTTCAGACGAACGTTTTCTCCCGTTCCATCAATCCAGACATAAGTTGCCTGCACATATTTGGGGTTGTACTTCAGATTCTGATAGCGATCAAGCAATGTCTTGTTGAGATGTGCATTGGGAGAGTCCTTCAAAATACGTGCTGATCGTACTGTGCCAGTACTGATCATGCGCGTTGTTGTTTTACCGCCAAATGCGGACAGTTCTTGACGAATCAATAAACTAACCACTCTGAATGCCATCTTTCACAGATGATGCTGCTGCAGTGTGATGTTACAAAAAATTACAACAGAAATCACTCGCCTTCAAACACTTTTAAAAGTTTGTTTTATTTTAGGTAGATTTTTCCACTCTATATCACAGCGTTCCTATGCATGTGCTTTCAGATTTTGGTTTTCACCTGGAAGAAAGATAATAACACAAAACAAGGGTATAAAATTCACTCGTACTTTAGATGGGAGAGTGTGGTTTAAAATTCTCAGTCGCACCTTCAGCTATCACCTTTCGAAATTTTTCGCTCCGGCAAGAGGAATCGCACGAAATTAAAAACGTTGTAAGCACTCAATATTGAAAATCAGAAGACTAACTATAATCTTTCCCCATTGAATAAACAGTAAGTGGAAAGCCACTGATACGGCTTCTGCTCGTGGTGCTGCTGCAGGTCCGACTGAGTTAAACGACGGCGTACAATTGAACAACAGTTTTTAACCACTAAACTGCTGAGGCTGCTGCTCTCTTTCTTGCACTCACTTGCGAAGGATGCGGTGTGGAAAACTGGTCTCGATTCTCACTCCCACCCTGGTGGCGACTGGCTCTCTCGCTCCGTGTGCTGCTGCTAAAAGGCAACGAGAAGGCTTCCCGGAGAAGCTCGGCAATAAAAATTGAATCAAATCCGCTGCCACTGTTGTTACCAACAACGGGAACCGAAACGTTTGAAAGAATTTTGCGAAATGTTGAAGCGCGAGCCGCCGTTCGACTACTTAAGCCAAGCAACACCAATGCAGCCGAGGGAAAAGTGAACTCGTACACAGCACAATAGTATGTATGCGGATAAGACAACCCCAATTTGGAGTTTATGTAGCACAACAACAGCGGCGTCGATAGCGAGGCGTCGATGGGTGAATCGAAATAATAACAACCAAGCAAACCAAAGTTGTCGATGTGTAATTACATACTTATATTGTCCACTCTCACTCTCTGCACATGTGTTCTGCCAAGCACTAATGGTTGTTTTGAACTCCGCGGTAAACTGAAGCGTTGAAATCCCGACTAGTGTGAGATATTAAATACACAGCTTTAGTCTACCAAGCGGTGTAGGTAGTCTTTGCAAATATCCTATGAAAGAACAAACACGAATATTCTATGATAGAACAAACACTATTGAACTGCTATATTCTTAATATTAACGAACATCCTCAAGCCACTACTACTTGGACTACTTTTAACAGATGCGAAAATTCTATATCATTGACTCAACATCATCTAATTTAGTTTGAGCTGATGAATTTTGAAAAGTTTGTGGATATTTGTTAATCGTATGTCTGTGAGTAGATGTATGTGTCTAAAAAATGAGCACGACTGTGTCTGTAGCACAGGCTACTAGAACAAACCTACTGATACTATATGAAGTGTTACATAACTTCGTGAAAGTAAGTCAACTTCTTAGAATGAAGTTGCGAAATACATCTCGAGTACCAATACGGTAAAAAACGTTGAAAACAAGTTATTTTGAAGTTGTAATTTCTCGTTTGCGCAAACGCGCTTTTAATACAAAGTTCTACATGTGCGTCAAATTCCATAGTAAAACATTGCGTTTGACATCTGAAAAAAGTATGCGCCATCCATTGGATATGATTTTTTATTCGTCAATCAGTGCAGTGTAAAATAGATTATGCGTTACATAATGTTCGCTGATTCATTTTATTGCAAAGAATCAATACCAATCCCTCTGATGACAATGTGATCAACACTGCTGATCGAAAATATTTCAATTCTTGCTGTGCTCCAGCCAATTGGAGAATTTTCTATTGTTTTACGAATCATAAAGCATGTATATTTTTTTGACCGACACTGTTATTTGATAGAATCTTCTAGAATATATACAAAGAGTCAGAATTCGCCACAACAAAGCGCATGCGCAAATGTGTTGCTATGCGAATTGTTTACCAGCGCATGCGCGAATGTGTTGTTATGCGCAGTGCAACTAGATTGACAATCGTATTTTATGAGTGACACTTTGAATTAATTATAAATTGATGATAAAAACAAATATCTTATAATACCAATAAAGTTCACTCCCAAATTTCCCATATATTTTCGACAAGACGGATAGGGAGCACCCCCTCTTGTGGTGAAAAAGGTAACTAAACTCTTTGCACAGTGGTACAGTAACGCAATTTAGGCGGACATGAGCTTTTCGATGTGATTTTGTGGTTTTGAAGCAATAGTTTCTTCTAAAAAGTTGTTGCTTATACTTAGTCCTTTATTTATGTGCAAATAAAAATTAGGGTGGCCCCAAAATCAACGAAGCAAAATAACTTAGCATTTTTATTTACAGAAATATTGTATAATTCTTCGGCAAAGTTGTAACAACTAAGCAACTTCGTTATTTTTTTTGCAGCTATTAAATTTACCGATTTAGAGCGATTTGACGTAACTGACCTAGGGTTAAAAAAAACAGTTTTTTTGCTTTATTTTTCAGTTCAAATGTAATAACAAAGTTTTCTTCGGTTAACCTTAAGAACATAAACTTTTGACGGAAAGACATTGTCGATATGTTGTATAGGTAAAGAGTTTTTATTTTTCAAAAGAATGTTCAATAAAAACATATTTTTAAGCTCTTGAGGTCGTCCAAAGAATACTCTGTTATTAAATTTGAACTGAAAAAAAATAGAGCCAAAAAACTATTTTTTTCGAAACCCACTCTAAGCTACTCACGTAAAACTGCTCTATATCGGTCGATTTGATAGTTACAAAAGAGTTTTTTTGTTGCTTAACCCTCTAGTACCCAAATTAACTTTTAGACGGACTTCGAAAAAATCACTATAAAGCCTTATAAACACTTTTTAAGTCCTTATTGAAGCTTTTCAGAGGTTTGACTGAAGACCGTCTAGAGGCGGCATTGGGCACTAGAGGGTTAAAATGAGTTAACGTGCCAAATAATGTATACAGTTACTTCTGCAAATAAAAAAGTTATTTTTTTTATTTCGCCGAATTTAGGACCACCCTAGTTTTCATTTGCACATAAATAAAGGACTAGCTATAAGAAACAACTTCTTAAAAAAAATATGATTTTAAAACCAAAAAATCGCATCGAAAACCTCATGTCCGCCTAAATTGCCTTACTGTACCACTGTGCATTGTTGTTGCATTTCTGTGAGCGTGTGACCGATATTCTTACACACGAAACTGAAAATACTCAATTTTATACTTTCACAGAAAAAATGACAAATCATGTAAAAAAATACTAATTGCAGATTTCGTACGTAATTCCGGATTAGAAAAGATAAAAGGAGAAACCTACGACGACGCGCTAGGGAAGGGTTACATCAACAATGTCTCTAGTTGAATCTTCTATATAATATGCTTGTATTTAACAACGAATAACCTGGTTGAACTGAGATTCAAGCCCGCAACCTTCCGCTCTGTACCAGTTAGTATAAAATACACGGCTAGTTTGTGCTTGGTTGAATATTAAATGTCAAATACTCAAAACACTCGTAACGAAGAAATCTTCTAAGCCTTGTGTTTTGAAATAAATTACGAGAACTTTCTCAGCCTTAATAACGAACTTTGAGTTCGTTATGCGAACAATATTTCTGCATGCTTTTTTAGCCATCCTTAACACAACAATAAAATACTCTTGATTTTTTGCAGACATTAAGATTTTGTGTTCGGTTCTGTTTTGGGTTTGAGGTTACAAAAACAATAACAACAACAAACGTACCAACCGTGAAACGTCACCCATGTACTGCCTCATACATAAGCGCACTTCATTCTCATTATAAAATTCACAATAATATGTGCATTTTTTCAGTGTACCCATTTGGGTAATATTATTGTCAAAAGTTATTCTTTTTCGAATGTCCTGTAGAACAAAATCAAAAGTGGCGCTCCTAGCGGTCGAAACGGTGACTAGCGCTTCTGTCATTTTCAATGTGTCTTCATGATTTCACGTAAGTGAACTATATTGGTATAATAAGATATTTGATAAAAATCAATGTTCAACCTTTCAAAGTAAATTGTTTCTTTCGCTTGAATACTGAAACTGTGTTCGCACAATGGTTTCTGTACATTGAAACTAACAAAACTAGACAATGTTGTTAGCTATACGGTAGCAAAAATTGGAGTAGTATTTGTTTGCACTGCAAGCATTCTGTTTATCTTCCCATGGCACATTTTGATCCGCCTCGAATAGTTTTATAGAACTCGTTCAAAGAAATTTAACCAATGATTTGATCAAGTAATTTAACGTTGGCTGTTGAATATCAAGACCTTTGTCCATAGGAAAAGCATTTTACAGATACGAATTATTGTTATTAGGTGGTGTAATGTCTTACGGAAGTTGCAAAAAGTGCCAGAAATAGACCCCAAATGTATTGCCAAATGTGTCTTTCAAATTTCGTAGAATTTATGCAATATAGAAATCTAATGGGATCTATACGTGTTGATAATGTAAAGTAGAACAGATTGGCTCTTTAATTACTTTGAAAATGTATGTATTCCGTGTTATATTGAAGTGATCCCCTAATAGTGCAATCCTCTGGAGGCTAGTACCATTTATGTCATAGTTGAAGTTTGTTGAACTCATGTTATCAAAAAATATCTCCAAAACCAGAAAATAAATGTTTGTTTTCGAAATGCGGTTGTATTACTGATAAATTACAACTACTTACAAATGTTATTTCGAAAGTTGTTCTGTGTGCTGATTTGATAACATCATAAACACAAGTTACAGACAAGCTGCGGCAGTTTATGTTCAATGATCTATTAAATACACTTATGCTGTTAACATCAATCATCACAAGAATAAGAATATAACCAACAAGTTTTCAATTGCGCTTATAGTACTCTAATATAGCAACTGTCATGGTGGATTGTTTTCTAACATGTGTGTTACTTTGGTACGTACTATGCAAAAAACCGTGTGGAAAAAATATATTTTTTTTGTGTTTTTTATTAATTTATTTTGTTTTACGTTGCATGAAATTTTTTCACGATGTATATTTTTTGGAAAGACAGAATAATTGTTTATAACTTTGTCGAAGACGTCACACCGATCAAACAAACCGCTTAGGTTCTAAAAAATATTTGTAATCTTCAGTACCATTACACATAGCCCTTCTCAAAAATTTGTCGTGATTCAAAAAAAAAAAATAATAATAATAATGGCACAAAATGACATTTTTAGCTCATTGGCACATATGCAATGTTTCAGACAGATCAAAAATGGTCGAATAAAATGAAATTGAACATTGAGAGCGCGGTTATGAGCAGACAGCCTGAACGAAGAACCGTAATGAAGTCGATAAATGGACCAACCGTCTTTATCAAAACGATTCAATATTGAAGAAAGTTTGATTATTTCTTTCTACGAGTTTTGCATTTTTGACCCGTATGTGTTCGACGAGGTACCTGGGTACCTTTTCAGGTTTCATAAGATGAAATTTTATAGTTTACTGCAATCAAAAGTGAAAAAGCTCAGTGACATCTCTTAGCTCATTGAAAGGCAACTTTTGATAACATTACTTTTCATATAGCAGCAAGGAGGTCAATGGGGGGAGGTGAAATTGTTCACTTCTTACATGCTCGACGGGTACCCGGGTACACACAAATTGAAATTCTTATAACTTTGACAATTTTCATTCCAATTCAATTGTTTTAGCACCAGAAGATGCAGTACCTTTTCTACTTTGAAGTTAGTGTCAGCGTTGCTGGAAATTCGATTTTTCGGGAATATGTTTCGAAACTAAGGAATTTTATGAATATTTGAACAGAATCTTACAATTTTTAATTCAAAAATCATAAAACTTCTTCCGCAGGCCATTTTTATAGCATTGAATGTTATTGTGATATGCCCTTAAAATGATCTAACCGGGACAGATTCCATCGGGGCTTCTAGTGGTCACAGAAGCAGTTATATAATACAAGATGGAATACCATCCAATCTGAACATTTTCAGAAACGGAATCATATCTAGAGACTGGAAAACGACACACGGCGCCATTTTGGATTTCAAAATAGCGACATCCGGTATCCTGAAAAACCCAAAATTAACCGTATACCACCCAATATAGGTATTTCCGAAATCGAAAATCAACTCCTGATGCAATCAGTTCCACGGTTCCACCGATTGATCTGAAAAGTTACACAGTTGTTATAGGACCCATGAGGAACACGAAACGTGCATGGAAGTTAACCTTTATTTTTTGTAGGTTTGTGTGTGTATGTGTGCCGATTTGGATTTCAAAATGGCGACTCCCGGTATCCGGAAGAAAACCAAACTTAGCCGTATACCATCCAATATAGGTATTTCCGGAATCGGGATGATGACCAGAGACCAGAAATCAACTTCTGATGCAATTTTGAAATTTAAGATGGTGACTTCCGGTTCCCATAAAACACTTTAAATTGTTCAGAAACCTGAAAACGAGCACAGAGCGGACTTTCAATTTTCAATTCCAAAATGGCGGCCTCTGGTTTCCGGAAGAAAACTGAAATTGGCCGAATATCGTCGAATATGGGTACTTCTGGAATCGGGATGATACCCGAAAACCGAAAATCTACTCCAGATGCCATTTTGAAATTTCAAACAGTGATTTGTGGTTTCCGGGAAGCTTCCAAAATTGACCGAAAACCAAACCATATTTTGGGTATCGGGATGCTACCCAGAGACCTCATAACGACACCAGGCAGATCGGAAGTCACCACCTTAAATTTCGAAATGACGTGTGATATTGATTTCCGATCTTAAGACAACATTATCCCGATTTCGGAAATATCCATATTGGGTGGTACAGTCTTACCTCGATATAAGGCAACCTCGATATAACGTAACTTTTTAAAATGTATTGAAATGAAAATAAATTATACAGCAACTGTTTTTGGGCTATAAATTGCTTCATAAAAAAGTTTGTAGTAAGCTTCGAAACCAATGAAACCAATGCGAAAATTGTGCAAAATGGGCATAAGAAAGGTTTAAAAACACTAATAGGTGATGGGAAATAGGTTCTCACGCATCTTTGAGTGACCGCTTGTATTAATTGAAAAAAAATATTTTTTTGCTTCTGAAAATATTTCTAAATGAGCATAAGAAAGGTTTAAAAACACTGATAGGTTATGGAAAATAAGTTTTCGCGCATCTTTGAGTAACCAATAACATTTTTGCATAAATTAAAAAAAAAAATTTGCTTCGAGAAACGAAAATAAAAATAAAGTTGCCTTATATCGAGGTATGACTGTATTCGGTCTTTTTTGGTTTTCTCCCAGAAACCGGATGTCGCCATTTTTTAATTCAAAATGGCCTCTGGGGTCGGTTTCAGGTGTCTGGACATCATCCCGATTCCGAAACTACTCATATGAGGTGGTATTTGGTCAATTCTAGCTGTTTTTCGGAAACCGGGAGTCACCATCTTAAATTTCAAAAAGGCACCTTGAGTTGATTTCCGACCTCTGAGCTTAATGCCGATTTTGAAATACTCGTTTTGTTATGGTATTTGGCATTTATTTGTTTCTTTTCTAGAAACCAGAAGACGCCATTTTAATATTTAAAATGGCCACTAAGGTAGTTTCCAGGTCTCCGAACACCATCCTAATTTCCCTAATTTTGAAAGTACACTGGATTCTTTTTTACGCTATTGATGCGTCCGCGCAAAAAAATCACGTAAAAAGATCGTGAATTTTGAACAAATTGCATGTAAAAAGATCTCGTCATTTTGACAAAATCTTTCGCTATGTGGTAAGCGATGATGTGATTTTTTCGCTCCCATGCACTTTTCGCAATGCACCCAGCGGAGACAAAACAAATCGACTTCCGATAAGATTGGAACTGTTTGGTGCCTCAAAGGTAACCAAAAAACTTGGTTCTGAACCCAGCTTCGTTTTGTTTGGTTTTTCTAAGTTTCGTTGTGAATATACCTATAATTTTGAGGCAGGTACCTATAAATTTGAAAGATTTACTCGACCTAACATATTACAGAATTCTGTTTTCAAATTTAGAGACACGCATTCTAAGTAAGAAGTTAAAATGTTATCCCAGAGAAAAACTATATTCTATTACATTCGTTTTGAACCTAATGGTTACTTGCCCGCGCTAATTTCTTGCCAATCAATGTCATCTTGACTTCATTTTTTCCGCCAATAAGTTACGTGTTGCAACAAAATAAATTCTCCCGATAACCTTTACTCCTTAGCTACTGCGAACCATTCTGACGTTTTTTCTCCGCCCGTGAGACGAAGCGCATTATTTTTGCTTACAGAATGCACCGTCACACAAATCGGAAACTACAAGCAACAGACCAAACTAACGCTAGCAGCCAATAGTAAATACAATCGGAAAAAGGTCTTTATGTCAACAGATAAGATTCACCCATAGACTACGAGTATATGTACTACGAGGACACTAGACATGCTCGACAACAGAATACACTGCCAACAGCTGGTGCTTTATATGTGTGGGCCGCGCAGTTTGCATTGTAGAGTAATTCATCATTATGTTCGGAAACTAGAAAACAAATCGAAGGCCACCCATTCATAGGATTTTGGTTACGTAGCAACGAAGTTGTTTTTTTTTTCTCGAGTAACA
Organism: Wyeomyia smithii; assembly: GCF_029784165.1. Taxonomy (NCBI): domain Eukaryota; kingdom Metazoa; phylum Arthropoda; class Insecta; order Diptera; family Culicidae; genus Wyeomyia; species Wyeomyia smithii. The sequence continues at coordinate 67,379,259 of NC_073696.1, forward strand.
ATTTAAAACGTACGTGGTGCACTTCAAAATGTAAAACATAGATTAGTTCGCTTGGCATTTGCCTTGTTATCATTATAATTGTTTCTAACAATAATTGTCATCGCTTTTTTATCGTTGATGTCAGTGAACGCTTGGTAGGATGAATATTTGATTATTTCATTATCGAAACTAGAGAGGTCAACTATTCAGCTACAAAAAACTGTTTTTTGTGTTTATATAACGTGTGTTCTATTGTTATAATAATAAATGGCTCTACAGTAAACGCGGGAGCTAAACATTGAACCTCTCTATATGACAGTGATTCCCTCCATTTTGCTTCAATCTGTCGAAATTGAATGTCTGTCAAAAAATCTTTTCTTTATCTAGCAAACAATCAACTGATAACAGCATTGTGATGTAAACGTTCACCATATATTAAAACCGCCGAACTATTTTGGAGATAACTGTAGGCCTGTTGGCAATAGCGACTTCAGCGGCAAACAACAATCTGAATTCCACAGGTTTCTATGGACGAAAACACATCGAAACAGCTTCTAGCAGCTGACGATAGATCTACATACATTGTTCGTAAAGTGGCGCTTAGCCGCTTGTTTGTTTTGCTTTCCTACCCGAGGGAAAACATTAGTGGTGGGGTGCGGAGTTATAGCTTAAACGATATCATAATTATAAAGATCACATTAACATAAATATTCGCTAGGGCGCGCGGGGGTAAATATCATCGATTCAACGATTTATCTCTTAGGCAGCAAAAAAAAAAAGTGTTCGCATAACCATTCTGTGATTTTGGGATGGTGTTTTTCTGATTGGAGCTGTGGGGTTCTTCAGCTTCAAGCATACGTATAGAAATTGCTGGCTCTGATTGTTTTGGATCTCGCATAAGAATGTACCGTCCTGCTGGGTTACTTGCAATGGTGTTTGTTTGTTCTTGGTGTTTTCGGTCAAATGCTTTTTATTGGAATACATGTTTGCATAAACCTTGATTAAATGCTTTTAAATAATAACTGGCTTTCTAAACAGCATCTGTCGTTGAAACTTGACGTTATTGCGAAACTTCTGATGAACAATTTTGAATAGGTTGTAGGATGAGTTTTACTTTATTTTAACCATTTTGAGCATAATCAAATTCGAATGAGACAATATGATTTCAATAGTAATTTCAAATCATAAAGCTCTTGGCGAATAATTTTCTAAATGCATCCGTTTTTGAGGATATTTCAAAATTACGTTTTTTTACGTAAGATATTTGCGATTCTGGCGTTGCGGATGATGGAAGGCCCCCTGGATAAGATTTGTATACCTTATTCAGAGTGCCCCGGAATACTGCAGAATAGAGCAGAGGTCGACGTTTCGGAAATGTTATTCGCAAGCAATATGTAGCTGTAGGCTGAGATTCGACGCTTTCGTATCTTTAGAAACCATAAACTAGGGAACTGGTTGAAACCCCAGTAAGAAATATCAGATACGTTACAAAATCAAAATCTTAAAGCACTTAGTCAGGATATCCCCCAATAGCTTCTTCCTATCCCACATTATGCATAAAATAAATATTTGCTTAGTAGAGCTTCGTTTGTCTTGAACTTGAACATTTGTTGTGAACAACAACAAACAAGCGATGACGGTAGATACCCCATAATTGCTTGTTTTGTATTAAAAATCGACCAATATATTTAAACGGCTATCAATCGAACAGTACAGTAAAGTGATTACACTTTTTGACGGAACTTCTGTTACGTCTCCTATATAATCAGCACACTTATTGACGTACTTGAGCACATGTTCCAAACGCTATGTCATGAGATTTCATCATTCCCCGGGCTGATCCCAGCACTTATCAGTTTGTTTATTTCACTTTCTTGAAGCGGCTCGATTTTTTTATTAAATTATGAATGCAGAAAGCAAAAAAAAACAGCAAGCCATGATAAGTACTGAAAATTATGAACATCGAAAAACTGGTCTGAACAAGATTTTGGAAATCGCCAAGCATTAAATTTTATTGCTCTAACGATGATCGTAAAAACTTCGCGCGTCAAGCTCAAAGACCGGACCACAATTATCACTCAAAAGCTGCGTGGCGGAGAACATTTTATTTGCAAAATAACAGCTTAAATTGGGTTAATGAGCAATAAAATTAAGCAAATTGATTATTGCGGTTCCCTGTCTTTTCGTTTTTCGTTTCCAGTGGTGAAAAATGATATTTAACAAGGTTCAAAGTAGGCTGGCTGTAAGTGATAATCCTTAGGGCATTTTGTTTTCAATCCTACTTGATGTGGAAAAATTCTTGTTTTGAGTTATTTTTCTACAAATTATGAAAAACATGGTTTTGTATGACTCTTCATTCTGTTTTCGGAACATTACGTATTGTTTATTCCGCATAGTGTAAAAACAGTTGCAGAGCTGACGCTTCGAGTTGTTGGTCTTTCGAACACACGAGATTCGGATTGGCACAATACGGCCAATATGGTGAGTGATGAAATTAAATCATAATTATCAACTATCAAAGAGTAACGTGTTCCATTTTACAGCATGGCTTTAAAACTAATCAACTGATGGCTTACACTGGAATTTATTGCCGTTGCTACATGTTCTACTGAAAAAGGTATATTAAACATCTATGTTATCACCAGCAGCTATCAGTGGCATCATCTGACCGCTGCCGACCACTTATTAAACTAAAATGTAGAGCTCGAGTGGGGGCATGACAGGCAACACACCAACGCGAAGCGACCAGAAACGCCTCCTGCTCTGTCAATCAAACTGATAACCACACTTCATGGAGTGATTAAGTAGAGAATGTATAGCCTTAAATCAATCATTGATGAAACTGGTATTGAGAGAAGCGCAATGAAGCTGCCTATTGCCGACGAAAGAATGCCGTGTGCGATACGGCGAATATCATGCGGGAGGTTAAACTGACTTGCCCACTTGCCTATTGAAGATTATAGATATGCACTGAAGTTTTGCGAATTTAGCACCTAAATCTGCTGGATTATCTGCGAACAGAAAGTTGCATTATTATCGATAACATTGTTTGGAACCTGGCAGCTACGTGCCTATCGGGGGGACTTATCTTAAGCTATAAATAGGCGATTAGGCTTTTGGTTTTCATTTTGCTGCACATGGCTTAGTATAATATTATGTTATTGTTGACAGTATTATGAGAATGGAATCCACCGTAGAAATAATAGCCAGCAAAACGCCGACCCTGAATGCAATACCGCAACTACCAACTGGCTGCTGTCCGTTTTCATATTTCCGTAGTTTTTGCCTCGTCACCAATGCCGCTTGTTGCTAACCGCCTGCGCTAAACTCTACGTAAAGTCACCACAACAACGTCCCTCGGCTGATGAAGGTGAAAAGGATCATTTTCTCTTGCCGAGACTCCCAATCTCATGGAGGCTCCCCCCCTGCGATACCGACCGACTTTGCTTGGCATATCGTGCCGTTGCCGTACCCGCAGCTACGTGTAGTTCCTGCCGTTATAATAGAAAGGCGACACGTGGCATATTTTTTTCGCAATACCACGGGATTAAACCGATAGAAAACTACTATAATTTACACAATCCAGTTCAAGGAGATTGCGTTAATTGGTTCCTTGACTGCAGGCATAACAAAGCAGAAGCAGTGATACATTCGCAAGAAGCTATTTCTACTGACTCAGATCCAAAAGTGGGAATGGGTAAGCAAGGGGCAGCATGGTAGTAGGTATGCATGCAAAAGAAAAAAATCGCTCATATTTTGTTTCTTTGAACGCTTCTGTAACCAACAAACGCCTTTGGTTATGCAACAATTTACGGGTATTTCAGTAACAGTGGCAATTACACAAGCTTTTCGGACTGTCAATTAGCTCAGGAAAGAAAGCGAGAGATTATTAAAAACAAGAACAACCATCTTTTACAATTCATTTCTTTCGTCGTACAAATCGATTAAAAATATAGTTTTAAAGTTATAGATGTATGTGACAAGTGTAAACGTATGTGACAAGCGTAAACGATCGCAGCAAGCCAAGAGCGCGAATAGACGTAAATTTTTGACGTGGATTCAGATTCACGAGAAAAATTCGCCAATTATTTGTGGTACATTTTCTTTATCACCAATACTGCCGCTATTCACATAATAGTCCTATGTAAAAGTTGCGAGTTCTGTGTAAATTTTGCGGAAATGGGTCCATTTTGGCATGTTTTTCAAGAATAGCCATTAAAAAAGTGAGGTTTGATTCCCACAACCTCGATTTTAATGGCTGCTCTTGTAGAGCATGCCAAAATGGACCCATTTCCGCAAAAAACGAGAAAACATAGGACTTTTACATAGGACTGTTATGAGAATAGCGGCAGAATAGTGCAACAGTGTTTTATTGTGACGTTCTTGACGTGTTGTCACTAAAGTGATTTAGGAAAAGAAAAAAAAATATTCGAGATCGATCCGGCAAAATGACGGAAATATTCAACGAAATAGTACAAACAGGTGTTCGTGGTAGCATCAAAGCCCCACTAGCGTTTGGTGGTACAGTGCCGTTTCGATTTTATCACGGTCAAAAAATACTTTCCGGTGAATCTAGCGTGACTGTGGAATCGATGAAATGATGGAGGTTAGTATTTTAGTACCAACATAAATAATGTAATGGAACAAGATTGCTCGCAAAGCATTTAAAAACCAATGTATTACAAGCAACGTTAGGCCGTTACAAATTTTATTTTCATTTTATGTCACCACCCCCTTCAAAAATCTTGAATATTGGAAGGGGAAGAAAAAAAAGCTCAAACCGTTTTGTTCATTTTATTGGTTTTCCGACAGCATAAATGCTTTATTTAGCAACAAACAAGTCCAGTGACTGCGAGAGTGTCGTCATAAGGCAAGCGAAATTAATAATAATAATAATAAAGTGTTATTTTTCAACATTTATTTGAGTGCAAGTTACAAACGTCATAACTTGCACACAAACTTTGATCAAAGATATTTCTTTTTTTTTCGTCTCGGTGTTATTTATTTTTTACCACCCCCTTTGCTAACCTTGGACATAAAAAGAATTCGAAATTTGTATCAACCTTACTTCAAGAAAAATTCAAGTATGAGAATGTTCTCATAATAAATATTTATATGTCATTAACGGTCGATCCTACGATTTTAATGTTTTCGACAACTTTTTGTCAATTGGTCGGTGTTAAGTCAGATTGGACCAAGTGACATTTTGATCATTTCGAGAAAAACGACTATGAAGTTTGTTGCTCTGGGAATTTTGAAGTTTTCAATACTTTAGCGCAGTTTTGATGTTATAAGTTGGAGTAACTCTCTAACAGTATCATGCAATATGACAATTGAAAAAAAGGAGTGCCGTGAGCTCAAAAAGGACAGGTTTGTAACTGATTAAATGTACTTGGTCCACTCTGATTGAATCAAAGAAGAATCATTAATGACTTGGTCCATTATGACTGAACAATTGAACAAATATTTTTAGTCCATTGATCGGTGAACAGCCAAAAACTTTTCAATCTACATGGTTAGCTTCTGCGACATCAACAATTATTGAAAATAGTTTGAATAAACTTTAAACTGTGTTTGTTTCAACAAATCAATGGCTTGCATAAAATAGTAACAAACATACACTTACCACTTATTTCAACCTCCTGAGGATATAATTCATTGGCAAAATTATCAAGTTTTAAGTCAGTATTACTACTGTAACTTCAACTTCTTTCTGAAATTGTGGAATGTTGTGTCACCCACGCAAATGACTAACGTTTCTCATTGACGTGTTCAATCAGAGTGGACCATGTACATTTTCCTCATTTACTGAGAAAGTATACTTTTTTGACTAACGGGTAAAGAAGCATTCCGATAAGTTGCCTGATAGTGTTGAAATTCATTTATGTTGACTTCAAACCGATGCTGTAAATTCCGACAATTTCAACTTTTTTCTGCTTAACACATGGTTCACTTTGTCTGCACACTATAAGGCATGATATCAGGTTATGTTAGTGACAGCAATAAACGGTCCAAAAACACATTCAAAACCACGGCAGTGCGTGAAACTTCACGGATTCCGATGGGGGGTGAGTGAAAGAGTTCTCTGATACAAAAAAATCCGGAAAACCGCTTGAAAATTCTTCCGTTCGTTCGCTTTTATCAATAGCTGACCGAAGGCAGTCTCCTTGAAAATAAACACTTGGTCCATTCTGACTGAACACTGTAATCGCGTTTCATTGGTCAAGCAGACAAAAATCATGCTGTTATTTCTGCTGTTTTAAAGATAAATAAAATCTGATTGTTGTGTGATGTAGCTTAAGAAAATCTTTATTCAATACTATCATTAACTCGTTTCTTCCAATTTTCCGACTTGGTCCGGTCTGACTTAACACCGACCAATTGATGATATGAACATCTTTCCCGAAGAAACGAATTCACTAGCACCGTTTATTTAAGAGATAGATGTCAGCACCATCTGTAGGAAGAAAACTAAAGCTAACTGAATACACTTTTTAAAGATATTTTTATGCTGAACAATATTGCCAAATACATAAACACTGTGAGAATAACTGTGAGGAAGTTATGAGGTTTTGTTGTAACAACGGACTGATTTGCCCCACTATGCAGCGGTACACTACTTTTATTCGCGTGCAATCAAGGAAAAACTGCAATGCTGCTGCTGCTGGTGATTAAAAGTTTATTTCATGAATATGATTACCATAAAAACCATAAATTACGCAACAAGAATAGAATAATTCTGCAACTTTGCTTCAACATATCTTTCTATGTTTACCTATTAGTGAATCTATTTAACAGCTCCGAAATTATTTTCAGAGTAAGATTCATGTAATAAATTTGATTTAATCAGGGTCTTGACAGGGTTAAAGACTAAACCATTCGTTTTGATAACGTAAGTATTGTTGGATTTGGTTTTTGAAGAAATAGAATTAATTCTGGTTGAGACGCATTTGGACAAATTCTTGGTGCTTCTTCTACTACAACGATACGCTTATGCCTTGTCAAATAAATGTTGTTTGCACAAAAAAAAAAACACTACAGGCAAAATATAGCGTGTGAACGAAAATCTTTCGAGAGTTGTTAAATATATTTCTATCAAAAAATTGAGAGGAGGCTGAGAATCAAATACGTTAGTCACTGAACAAACGAATTGATTCTGTCTGCGTATTTTTTAACCTTTGTAACTAAAAATCCCTCTAATTACAGTTTTGAGTCCCTCGTCACCATTTTATATAACTCTAGAGCTGTACTGCCGTTCTATGCATAGTTGTCCCGTGTTACTTTTGGTCGATTTCGGTTTTTATCACCAATGAGTCTATTTTCATGTAGGGTAGGGAACATATTCTAAGCAGCTTTAGGAACCGTCTGTGTATTAAGACGAAATACTCTCTCTGTTAAAACTTGTTTTCAGATTGTAAAACTAAGCTAGCAAACTTTTACAATAATCAATTAAAGTTACCAATCGAGGAACACTATTCCAATCACCCCAAACCTATTTTAAGCAGTTTCCATATAGGATGTGGAACTAGTTCGTCAGGGGTTTTCTTCTTTATAATTTTTGCTTCATTCTAAAGAGAAATATATGACGAAGAAAACCCCTGCCGAAGTAGTCCCACATCCTATTTTGCAGGCTTTTTTTCAGCACCCCCTGGCTCCTGAATGGCTGCATTATAGGTCTATTTGTTCCATTTGGTGATTGTTCACAGATTTCTTTGTGATTAATGGTATTTCTTATATTCGTAAGACAGCTAGACAATCAAAGTTATCGTTTCCATCATTGAAATTGTCGATATTGATCAAAATTCAGGAGTTTGAGGCCTGTTTTCTTCGACTGATTAAAATAGGCGCTACTGCTTGAGCTGTTCCTTACGCTATATTTTTGAAAATTTTTAAAAATAACATTGTTTGTTCCGGAAATCTTGAAAACCTACACCAAATCTGTTTGTCCCATCGATGATTTTCTACACATATTTGTCCCACTAGATTTTTCCCAGATTCTTCTGGGACTGATATGCGTAGAAATTGCCTATTGGAAGGCAAATTTCTCGGCATTATTGATCCGGTGGGTATTTCTATAAAAAAGAGTGTTAAATCGAAAAACCTTCATCTAGATTTATTGAAAACAGTCTATTGCAAGGTAAAACTGGTTAGAAACCCATACTTGCATTTGTCACATTGACGCAATGCGTAAAAGTATTGCAAAACTTCAACATCGTTTTACTCATTTGCATGATTTGGAACATGGGACAAATATGTGTAGAACGGCAATGTATACCTTGTAATATTTTAATTATAGAATGAGCATCGAACATTATTGACAAAATTGATATCTTGATTCCGTACTGGAGCTTTGAACTTGAACAATTTTTTAGATCTCGATTTACGGAAGGGTTTAGAAAACAATTGACACCCACATTTTGTGTCATTCAAATGTCTTATCAGATTAAAATTAATTTTATGATTGAAGGTTAAGCGAATCTCGCCACGGGATACTGCGTTCGGATGAAGGTAGAGAAGCTGATTAAATCAATAGATTCCAGCAGGATACTCAATGCTGCTGACATAATTCTTTTAATACCTTTAGTGCTGCTAAGTGCGGTTGACACGTTTCACTATCATCTAGGTTAGCAGTGGTTGAGAAGATTATTTTTCGATTCGATAATCGGAATTGTGGATGCTTTAAAATGCAGCGTATCAGTGGAAAACCTTCAAATGCCGTTCTTGCTAGTATTAAAATATTACGGCTGGAATATGCTGGGAGCCGCCCGTCAAAACTTTCTGCTGCCATTAAAATTCTTGTATGTTTCATCGGCACCAATAACTGAAGCTGTGCTTTAGTGCGAGAGAAGATCGGCTAATGATAAACGCACTAGTTAAGGCAAGTACTACTAAGTCAGTGGCTTTAAAAGTAAACAAATTGTCCAGGCACGTGCCAATGAATGGCTGGTATGCGGCCGTGAAATGTTTCCCGCAGTGCGCGGTCGGTTACAATGGAAGACTAATAGTCGGGATGTACGACCTTCACGTGATCGGATGTTGTATATTCTTTAATTTGTATCTGTTCATTTTAATGGGAGGAAGAGGGGTTTACAATAAAATTGGACATTGATACTCTCTATAAACACATCGAACAATGCTTCATTGTAAACATTTCAACGGTAGTCAAGGTAATTTTAAAACAGACTGTTATGTATTCTATTATTATCCAGCTCGGGTTACCAGATTCTAGGATAACAATGATTCTGGAAAACCCTGGGAATTAAAACATCACTGAACACAAAAGCCACGTGCCAAAAGCTACAGGTGACGGATTGAAATTGTAGAGTATTGATTTCATTTTATCCCCCCTTCCCTCTCTGTCCTAGCATGAAGTATGTAATTGTGATTTCTTCCTCAGCTGCTATCGTATACTGTTTTCTTTTTGCGATGTTTATATTCAGTATTACGTGTTATTACGTGTCATCTTATGGCACAATTGATCAAATGATGAATTATGCCGCTAGCGTTGAAGCGACAGAAGAAACTTTCATACCAGCGCAAAAGTTTTCGTTCGAAATAGTAATATTTTTTAATGGAATTTTTAATTTGTTGGCATTGTGCAATTGAATGTTTTCAGGGAATACGAAATCCAACATTGATTGGTATGTTATATTGGAAGTACTTGAAATTCTCCAGAACAGACTGCGGTAGTGGGAATAAAAATCGGTTTGGCGTGAAGCACTTTTTCAGGTTGTGCTTCGTTTAGTAAAAACCTATTTGGTTGAATCAGTTTTAATTATTTATCCCGAACTTGCCTAATGGTACAAACAGTAACGATGACCAAAACACATAAACGTGCCTTCGGAGGTTGTTTTGGTACCTAAAAATCCTCTCCGTCCGTTTCTAGGGGCGGGAGAAAGAACACTTATGATGAAAGTTCATACACTTTTATGTTACATGCTGAAAGTCATACTTGAACTTAAATATAAAGGGACTGGACAACAAAAAATGATTTTAAACTGAGCCAAAGCCAATATTTGAGAATAGTAGTGAATATTTAACAGATACTGCGAGTTCATATTAGAGTACTGAAAATAGGTTGAATTCAATTGGATACTAGCTATCATATTATATACAGTGCAAAAGATCTAGTAAATTCATGTAATTAGAAAATTCCACAACTGAAACGAAATTAGTAGGTGCAGTTATAAATTCGTAATATTCATTGAAAATAAGAAACATACAAATAAAAATCTGCCGATACAGTGTCGTAATGATACCATTTGTAAACATATAAAGATTCATTTGGGAACATTCTTCCCCGAATAAAAACCCTGAACACGGCTATACCAAAGCTGCTGCTTTGTGCTTGAACGAATTTATCAATTACATCCAACAATCGATAATCACACAGAAGTGAAATCCAGGAAAAACATTAACGATTCACAAAAGCTTGATTGTATCGAAAATTGCAACACATTTACCACGAAGTGCTGTTATGTTAACCTGATACGGTACTCATTATTATCTTATACAACTGTCGAGGTCGCGAAATTGAAACAATGTTGACACACTAACTAACACTAGTGTTTACTACTGAAAAAATAAAAGGGGAGTTTTATTCACCCCAGGGAAATTGGTTGACCTTGAAAATATCAGCTGCCTTACCAGGCGACAGTACAAGAATTAAACTGAAAAAAAACACACGCCACATGCTACACCCTCCTTCTGACTAATGAGATCACGAGTAACATCCCGTTTGCCAATTTCCAATCAACCGGGCTTCGACCTGGCGGTGAATGGCAGATATTAATCAAAAACTCGTGTGGGGATTTTTACTGGGGAACGGCAATTTGATCGCAGTTTGTGATACACGAGCACTGACTACATGCGTGTGAAGTCATTAAAATTAAATTGGAATAAAACCATTGAAGACTTTTTTTCAAGATTGTTGAAGGGAAAAAAGAGTTTAAGAGATTTCTGAATGAAATAAAATTAACGATAATTTTATCAAAAAAGGATTCGTTACTACGATGTTTATTACAACAGCTGGGCACAATCACGTTTTCAATTGAATGAAGCGCTAGTATATGTGTAACACAACAAAAACAAGATCTATCTCGAAAAATCACCTCACCGTTATCGTCGCGCAATGATAAACAACGACAACGACGCTGATAAGAATGTCAGTTTTATCTGAAACGCAAATAGGGTTGTAATTTTCGTTGTTTACCGTATGCATGCTTGTATGAATCCTTTGTGCGATTCATAGAGCGAATGATGAAACGTAAAATTTTCCGAGGAAATTTGTTATGCACCTGGAGGAATGCAACGGCGTTGTTCAACACAGCTCAAAGGTTATCAAATAATAAATGAACCTATTTTGGTTTTATTTCACGTAACTCTTGGACTGAGTTCTAGCATAATTATAATAAGCTTTACATGATTCAAATCAAAATCAATAGTTTAACATAAAAAAAAGTTTCAAATTTCCGTTTTTTTTTCTATATGGACTTCCTCACTGCGACCAGAATCGTAGTTCTATTGTGAGATATGCCCGGGTGTCTGCTGTATCCCGCACTTCTGTCAATAGCAATACCGCTATTGAGAAGTGGCATGCTTATTATTATTGCTCATCAGTGCTTGTGTGTAATGTGATACTCTTCCTTACACGCTTGCTGTTCTACTATACCGATACTCCTCTTGCCAAATATCACCAATTATAATTCCCTGGAGAAGTTTCGTCGTGCGTCCTTCTGGCCAGTTTTATTGATAAGAGGGACTTATTTTGAAGTAGAATACTTCTCTCAGGAAGTTCGGCTACATAGGGATGTGAAATGAAAATCTAAAACCGAAAAAAAGGGAAAAATATGTCCAATTTCAAATGCTAATAAATCGGTTAGTATTAAATGGATTTCCTTCGTTCTTGCAGCAATAGATTGGAAAATCTTCTAAGATTCTTCCCAAAAGAAGATAATTGTAATTTTATTTTTCACACTATTGTACTATTGAAAATAGCCAAGCCTTGTCAAAACGAAAAATTCGACCTCTGATTGGTCGTTATATGATTGCTTTCCAAGCACGGTCGACAGAATCATATACCTTACAATTGAAAACATGCTATTTAGCCTATATAAGAGCCTGTTTCAGCCGAAGCCGCTCATAATAGTTCTAGACAACGACAACAGCAGTCCTCCCTTAGCAGCAGCAGTGGATACAACAGCAGTAGCAGTGCAGCGGACAACGGCCACAGCTGTGGTATGGCAACGGATAGCGGAGCGCGTCTCAGCATCGATAGCAGGACCAGGTGATGCAGGGCAGCGGATACCAATGGCAACGGAAGGGTCCACTACTGTGGCAACGGGGATAGCGTAGCGGTTGACGTTGGTCTCAGCATCAATATAAGCAGGGCCAGCTGATGCAGTGTGGCATTTTAGTGAAATGCTGTCTCTGAGCGATAGCAGGCACACTAGCAAATGCATACAATGAAAAGAACGTTCTGGAAAGCTTTTCAGTGTTTATTTTCCCCCAAGGAATACTTTATTTGCTCTGCCAGTGATAACGCAAAGATGTGATCGGCATCTTATCAGACATTGAATTAAACAACAAATTCTCCTTTTCAGGATGAATTAAAAACCTAATTAAAGAGTTAATGTTTTCTCTTAAATCAATTTAAACCTTCAAGAAATTTGGAACAGATATATATTTGGCTTCATCTCCGTGTCTCAGAACGTACTGAATTATCTTTTCCTCCAGCCATGAGCACAACATCCGAAAGCTTTCATTATCAGCATAAAAAATAATTTTTCGCATAATCAAAATTCAAAATTTATCAAATCCAAATCATGACAAGCAACTATATTATTGAGAATGGTCAATCCTTGTTGTAGCGCGAAATTTGACTGATCTGATTAGTCGTTAATATGATTGCTTTCCAAGCACGGTCGACAGAATCATAGACCTTGCCATTTTAAATTTGCTATTTGTTTTAGTGATGGGAACTATCACTAAAAATTCTTACCGATAACTATCAGTAATTTCTAACTCGTTACTGATTACTATCAGTAAATATAAGTAATTTGCATTTAAGTTTTAAGATAATTATCAACGCTACATTTGTTGTTAGCGTTGCTTTATTCAGCGTTGACGGTATTGCATATGTTCGGTGACTTAGGTTTACATTAGAGAAATCCAATCCAATCTGCAATGTTCAAATATTTTAATATTTCGCTTTTGGACACAAGACCTTTCGAATGCCGCAAAGAGCGCTCCCATCTCACACACGAAATTTTCTAGCACCCACTCAGATTTTTTCACAGATAGGTTGTATTCTACATAGGTCCATTTCATTCTTCTTCTCAACCTGCGGAAACAAGCTTTTCAGTAATACGACGATTAAAAACGGGGCTTATTAAGGTCAGCACGTAGAATAGATTCTCATATCTAATTCTACTCAAAACTGAATCACCTTTGCTGGAAGAGGTTGGCGTTGACGCTTCAATTCATTAGTTCAGAGATTGAACCCCGATGAAGTACCTAACTCTCCTATGAAAAATTTCAGACAATATCAGTAAGAGAAAAACTTTACTGATCATTAATGATATTTTTTCTTACTGATAACTATCAGTAGTTACTGATAGTTTTCCCATCCCTAATTTGTTTTTATAAAAGTAAGGAAGGGAATTATCGACTGAAATGGCTATCGATAGTTATCGATGATTTCCTACTACTATCGATAGGTTTTTTCTCCCTATATAAGACCCTGTTTCAGTCGAAGCCGCTCATTAGGGACGAAGGATCGTTTGGGGTTAAAGTCCCTTCACAAGAAATCAAAAAATGACTGACACGCAAACAGCCGGGTTTCCTTGTAAAAGTATTCTACTTCATTCTTGCGGTCGTGGCTTTGCACACAACCCTCCTGTGATTTTTTGTTAAGAGGAAGTCACGCAAAGGTATTGTAGATTTCAGCGTAAAGGAAGGGTAACTCGTGGGGAGCCTGAGAATAAACCCATGCTTAAGTCCTTTTTGACATCGGATGGCCTGGTTCTACTAAGATTCGAACCCACGACTATCCGCATGACAAAGCGGACTCTGTAACCTTGGGGCTACGCAGCTCCCCTTTAAATTTCGGTTAATGAACGTAAACGCAGTGCATTTTTTTTCTTGTTTTCACTTACGTAAGCAAAAGCGAAGTTTATTGTAGTTGCTTAAAAAATTGCGTCAGAACAGTAATTCCACCGAAATGATGGACAATCATAATCAAAGATGAGAGTGAAGTCTGGATCTGGAGACAAACATTTAACAAAATAAGGTATTACAAATGAGTTCACTCTAGCGTAAGATATAAATTCGAATCATTAATAATTAGTGAAATGATGTTTTATAAAAACAAAAGGATTGATTCGATTTCGATCTATACTAGTCATGTTCCGATGGATGAAAGGTGCTACTAAAATCAGTTGCATCCCAAGTAAAAGATGTTCATTAGGCGAGAATTAGCTCAAAAACTTGCTCAGCAGATCGAGAGTAGGGATGCCACATATACAGATTTTTCTGTATTTTACAGATTTTTGTACTGAAAAAGCAATACAGAATCTTTATTAAAGAGCTACAGAATATTGCCAAAAATGCAGATTTTACAGATTTCTTTTGTTATACCGACGAACTGAAATCAATTTCAAAGGTAGAATACGATTACACTAAGGTCGTTTTTTACGCGGGGGATGCGTTCCAAATTTGTATGGGCCCGCGTAAAAAACGACTTTTTTGAGTTGCAAATATAACAAAGAAACCGTCCTAAAACGTTAAAACCTCGTTTGAATATGATAGTGGCCAATCTAGAGACCAAAATTCAATATTTTAAATTTTGAGTATTTACACCAAAAATTGTGAATTTTTTTGAAAACTGGTACATGATCACTCGTGGCCTAAAACGGAAAACGTGATTGAAATGAGGTCGATATCTTGTGCCGTTTTTGAGTAATGGAGGAAAGCAACTCGCGTAAAAAAAACCGCGAAAAAGCTCCCACCGAAAAGATTCCACCGATCTTGTTGTAAAAATGGCAGCTCCAAGTAATCTTAAATTGTTCGTGAAATTGGAAAATTTAAACGATTTGATGTGACAATTTCCCAAATTTGTAACAGTAACTGACTGACAAGGGCTATCTAACGAATTTCGCATACTGCATACTGTTGGCTCTATTGATAATCGTATTGTAGTAATCAATTAATGTTAACTTAGAATCCATAATAACTCCTAAACCTCTAATTTGATAGCACCTTTCTACAACTTGATGTCCAAGAGTGCAACTGGAATGTTCAGGATTTCTTTTCCTTGTGTAGGATATTATATTACATTTTTTTACTTTGAGATCAAGAAGACTTTTTTTACACCAAATGTAGAAAATTTCAACCTCTTGTTGGAATTGTTGGATGTTTGATTTGTGATTTATTTCCATGTACGAGCAATGTTATATGAGCAGCTCCTATCTGAACAAGTTGTTGTACAACCAGGAAGAAAACGCTTCAAATGATTTAGAATAAATGTATGAAAATGATATTGAAGCGTCCTCCATGGTTTAGCGTGAATTAACTACATAGGCGTACTAATGTGGACTGATGAGTTAACTGCGATAGCAAGTAATATATTATCGATATGACACAATTCTGAATATATGTAATAGTGTTGACATGGCAGCAACTCTGATAGCAAATAAAATAACTCATTCAGTTCAAAACATCTCCCATATAAAAAAAAAACCGAGAATTAGGGTTTTAAGATACATTGGGAGTCGAAACCGTACCACCCTACATTACTTGGACAATATTTGAATATAAATATACGTCAAACAAAAACCTCGCCATCTATAAATATTTTTCGCTATTTATCTGGAAATATTTGCAAAGAATCCAACGCAGTCGTTGTGGATTCCTAATCTTTTCTGGCAGGCGCTGTAATCTCGACTTTAACGTCAGATTTGACCCACAATAAAGCGTATATTCAGTAGCACAACAGATTTTAGGCAATTATCAACGCGACGATATCTGCGTAAACGTTGACCCAAGAATGCGGTTTATTGTTCAAAAATGACAACGCGTTCTTTTATTATTGTTTTAAAGCTTAGTTATTTCAGATCTAGCTGATACTAAAGTTTCATCTATTCAGAAATATAAGTGGATTGTGTAGCTAAATTAAACGGTTTTTTTTTGCAAAGTTTATCTATTCTTTTGCGTGAAAATCTTGAACTTTTATTATTATTCTTAATTGTAATTTAGAGAGAGGCTAGAGTAAAAATTGAAGTGAATTCTAGTGTTCGAATGTTTGGGCCGATAGGTATATTTTTTGACTTAAATACGATGGCATCATAAGGAGTGAAACCTTTGGCTTAATTTGACTCAACACGGGAACACTTATTTTCCTGTATGGACTTACTCACGTAATCGTTAATCTATTGTGAGATATGCCTTGGTGTCTGGTGTATTTTGCACTTCTATTATTAGCAATACCGCTATTGAGAAGTGACATACTTATTATTTATCCGTGCTTGGTGTAAAATGATTTTACCCTTCCTTTTACACGCTTACTGATCTACTATACTGAGCCTCGTTTTTTCTGACAAATACACTCAAGTCTTTTTTACATTCCGAAATCCACGTAAAAACCCGCGTTAATTCCGAAAACCGCGTAAAAAACCACTTCGTTTGTTAAGGGTATTTTTCATCTGCCAAATTCTTTCGAAAAAGGATCAATTGGGTTGTTCAGCTATATCAGTTTTTTTATATCATTTGAAAGAGCTGCATTTTCTGAGCAAAACGTGCAAAAATTTTCAAAAATTTGCTATCGTTGTCCTTCAACTTTTAAATCACGAATTAAAACTTCTCGAAATCGCCACAATGACAGTTCGCCCATATACCAACTGTCATTGAAGCGATTTGAAGCGATTTTTATTCTCATTTAGAAATCGAAGGACAATGATACAAAATTAAAAAAAAAATCATGCTCAGAAATCTATGTCTATAAATCCGAATGTCTGTCTGTTCCCTATAGACACAAAAACTACTGAACCGATTGTGGTTTATGACCGTGAAAACATCCTCCCCTATAACCGTGCAAACTTATACACAGATGTTTTTTAGTCTAAAATGTATTTTTGCGAAGTTACTGTATGAGGTTAGACCTCCTTTATCTCAAGAGCGTTGCAAGGAAATGGTAGGAAGGGGGGGGGGGTGAACGATGTTAACCTTTGATGATTTTAAGCCTGCTGGATCGATCAGCATTAAATGCGTTATTAGAGTCTATGGTAGTTGTTGTATTTCAACGACTTTGAATTCAATGTATTCCATTAGGATGGCAGGGGGTTGGGGGGATGCTAAATTAACTATTTGCAAGCTCCTCAACACCTAACTTGCTCACTCTGCCAATTTCTATTGGTGGGTAAAGTTTAGTAAAATTAGTTAGATTTATCCTGAATTTTGTAAAACAAAACCATTTTTCACAACGCTTCCATATCCATCTCAAAACTTGAATCACTGCTCAATTATTCATCTCACGACGCCCCCATATTCATCACTAATCATGGAAGAAACTCATTATCATGAATGAACGTAGCCGCAGCCCGTCGTAGTAGGTTACCTAGATATCCGCTGTAGTTGTTTACGTGCAAAACTGGTAACCTAGGTAACCACTACAGTGCTGTAGATTTATGTCAATTATGTCGGAATAATTCAATATTTTCAGTATGATGTTTTCATATTAACAGGAACTGATTTGGCAACTCTTGATTTTCTTCAACGCAGTGAAAACAGATGAAAATACATACAGTTGAAATTGGAGAATTGTAGAAATTCATCTCATATATTTCCGGAGTGATTCGCGTTTAGGGCGCACCTAACAAAAAATAAACAAATCGTTTTATTAGACTATTGGTTTCGAATTAAAATTTAAATTTTTGCTTCTCTGTATACCTGAAGGGCACTGGGTACTGAAGTCTATGCAAAGTTAAGGCCAAATAAAAAATGACAATTTAGAAAAAAATATTAAAACTGGGACGGTTTTAGTGAAATTGTTCATATTTAAAATCATTGAATATGGCTCCTGCAATGCAACCTTGATATAAGGTGAATTCGTAGCCATGTAATATTTCTGAATGCTCCTATATACCATAAAATCGCCAATCATAGTTTGATTGTTAAAATGCATTACATCCGACAGACTCTGTTGTTTAGGAAAAAAAAATCGTTTGTCCCTCTGCCTTTTGCAGTTTTGCTTTCGTCCCATTTTCTACACAAAGGGTTTACCACCAATTCAACCAGGAACGACCTATAATCATCTGACAGCAAGCCGGGTCAGCCGAGGAACGCATGCGCCGGTTTTCCGCCCGCTATAATTTTCCTCTCAGGTATTTATGGCAAGCCGGCATCACACATCGAACCACTGAAAGCAACACATTTCTACTCGCACATCCGCTGCTTATAGCACGGCATTTCATTGCTCGTGATATATATGCCTGGTTATCGGCTGAGCTGGTTTCAGTCCACCGTTGAAGCTTTCCCTGTGCATTTCGCGAATCGTGTTGTGCAAAGTTTATCGTCCACCTAGAACCACCAATACTGGAGTGTGAAAAGCAACAAGTTGTTTGCCAAGTGACAAAAACACCGGAAGAATCGTTTGAACTAACATGCGGCACCCTGCATAATGGATGCCTGAGTAACGAAAAAAAAAAAAACAGTGATTTGAGCTGAGTAGTGAACAGTTACAGGTCTGTTGGGGCCATATCAGCTGAGTGAAGTTATTTTTGGTCCGCACAGCTCTGCAATTTGTGATTGGAAACCTAATATGCATCGAGTGGTATCGATTTGGTAATAGTAGACAGTCAGAAAATTGAGTGTTGATGGAAAGTTTTTTGAATATCAAGCAGTAGGTCGAAAAGAAGCAAACAGACTTTCGGGAATCTCTGTTGGATATAGAATTTCATCGACGCCTAGGGGTGAATATTTCAGCGGTCAAGGTAGGTACAAACGTCATATTTCATAGACAAATACACTTCCCACGATTGCAATCGAATTCTATGCCTAAACTCACATTCGAAAAATACGAGTAGAGTATTACCCCATTAACAAGGTTGGTGAAAAAGCCGGCCACCCACATTCTAATTTAAGTGCCCTATCATATCTCAGAAGCACTAGCAAATGCACTCATGATTTGAAAACACCCACACTAAAACTTACTACAAATAGTTTATGTAGAACCAAGAGTCCATTATGACACTATGGGAATACTGATAAGGGATGCAACCCACAGCAGCCTAAAGTGTGTAAATCTTGAAAATTTGCCATTGGTTACGTGCTAGACCTGCTCCCACTGCCCTCCCCCACCCTACCCTCTTTTGGGCGCTGGCTGGTTGGCCGGTTTCTGTGAATGGAAGCTCGTTATAAATCACCGACGTCGTGCTACTTACAAAAGCAGAAATTTGAGCGAATATTTTGGTGCTGGGTCTATGACGATCACATCTGGTCTTACGTCAGTCAAAACGTCAAAAGATGATATCCGGGAGCTATAAGTCGTGCTGTGCTGGTTTGCTACTATAATCGCATTTTTGCAGTTTACACACAGGCGTCGATAATGTATAATACTGTTGGCGTTTGGTTTGATATTAATTCATTCTTAGGTTCTAAGTTGAAAACAGGTTAGATTTTAATGTAAACAATCTCTATTCTAATCTGTAAATGACTACGCATCAATCCTCTTTCAAACGACAAGCAAAACTCAGTCATAATAAAATCAAGAACAGGTTCAGTATTTCATGAAAAAACATTTGTTCAGTGATTCCTCTACATGCGTTTTAAACCATCGCATTATACGATTTAGGCGTAATTTTTTTGCATTCATTTCGTTTGATTCATACGAGGGAATACAGGAAAAATATTACTTGTCTCTATTACGGGGATTGATCGAAAAGTGGCTTATGCCAGAAGATGTGGGAAGGTAAATAATTTCTCAGAAGAATCATCAACTGTAACTTTCTAGTGTCGAATTTCTAAAACAAGGGCCCTGATAACCTCAATTCACTCAATGTCCTTAGGTTAAATAATTTTTTTCAATACTTCAATAGGTAAACTAGTAAAGAATACTAAATTAGAAAGATGCATCAGGTTCCCGTTTAGTAATGGGTTTTCAAACCGAATTTAAGTATTCTATGAATAAAAATTGTTTGATTTTGAATATATAATTTTAGGGTTACTGAAAAGCTATTTCCGTGCTGTTTGTCTTGGTTGTCAGATAAACTGCTGGAAAACGAACATAGTTTGTGGCTTCTAAGTTATACAATGTGATTCACACTGCTGTTATTATATCTTTAACAAAACAAACTTACATTCAAAACAATGAAGTATTTTGTGAATTTCCGTTTGATCAATTACTATTGCTCATATTTTTATTATTTTTCCATGATTTTCCATATTGAGCAATTCTCGCTGAAACCAGGCCACTAGGTGCACAAGGTCTTTCGAATTTGATATAAATGCACATATTAGTTAGGAATAGAGAAAAAATGATTATGCCATTTTTGTTTGATTGAATTTGTTGACCCCTCGGTCACCAAGGGGTGAAATAGTTTCTTAAAAAGTTGAAATTTTAACAATTCTTGATGTTTTATGCACGGAATGTATTGGATATTTTGAAACTTCGTTTGGAAAATTCGTTCAATTGGTAGGTTAACACTTATGCTCACTTAATTTTTTTCTTGCATCTTATTTTTTCTCAGCTTTCCAATGCTGGTCTCAGATCGAAAATCGGTAGTTGCAAACACGCCCAAAATCGCATTTTTCTGATATTATCCAAGATGGCGGCAAAATTCAAGATGGCGGCCAAACTTCTGATTACTCCAAATGAAAGCCCTATCATTCCACTTTACAGAAAAGTGCTACTTGTAGTAGGTTCCATAACGAATTTCAGAGATATAGCTCAAATAAAACATCAAGAATTGCTAAAATTTCAACTTTTTAAAAAACTATTTCACCCCTTGGTGACCGAGGGGTCAACAAATTCAATCAAACAAAAATGGCATAATCATTTTTTCTCTATTCCTAACTAATATGTGCATTTATATCAAATTCGAAAGTCCTTGTGCACCTAGTGGCCTGGTTTCAGCGAGAATTGCTCATTATAAACCATTTTTCTCCCCTAATCACTTATACTGAGTATCGATATTTTTTATGTTGATCTCCTGGTTTAAACGGTTTTGTTTTTTACTTAACTGAATTTACAAAGATTATTAATAAATTCGATATAGAGCAAGATCGCGCCAAATCACCGATGGTCGAATATCGACCATTTTTTATTTGAATGAAACTTTGCACACGTATTTGGCTCAGCAAACTGAGCATTTTCCACAGATGGAGCGATTTTTTACACCCATGAGTTACATTCTAAAAGGGCGTATGCCTTTTGGCATAGGTTTTATTCGAAGCATTGTAGCCCAGAAACCGTTGGTTGTATAGAAAAACTGTCTGAGAATGAGTTGCAGGGAATTCAAAATGCATCATAAAAAAATATACACTGTACAAACAAAATTTTTTTTGACCAAAAAAATTAAAAATAAATATTAAATTTCAATTAAAAACAAAAAGAGTTGAATTTTTTTTTTAAAGAAACTTGACGTTAATACGCAACTTTAAAAAAAAGGCCAGGATGGAGAAATGAAAAATATTTTTTTTATGGTAGATTAATTTTTTTATAAAAATTCTAATTCAAACATTTTTCAGAATATTTGTATTCTGATGATTTTAAAAGATGCAGAAAGTTGTTTTGAAACAAAAAGCTCTTGGTAGTAAACATTCTAAAGGGTTTTCGAGTTATTTTAAATTAGAGTTCGAAAAATTATAATTATTTATGAAAATACACGTTTTTCTTAATTTGTCCGTGGTTCTCCAGCAAAAACTATACGTTCATTGGAAAGCTTGATCAAAAATATACAGTTCATTCTTTGACAACAAAACGATTGGATAAAGAACTCAGGCGCTGTACCTTAGCTTACCTACACGTATGTTTGTCGTGCACACTACCTACTTGTTTACTAATAACAACTGTTTGTAAAGTAAGCTACCTACCTCCTGGGTAACCCATAATATCTGTTTCCGTATATAAATACGATTGCACTTCTCCAGAAGTGTTAGTAACAGTTTGCATTTTGTGAAGATGAATAAAGTGAAAATGGAATACATCAAGCCCAAGTGCTGTATACCCTTTTCCGATCATCGATGCTCATCAAGCTTACGCAAATTAAACGAAAACGTTATTGCAAAATTAAAAATATTGAACAGTCAAGCTCATTTTAACGCGTCTTTATCAACTTGTGATTCGTGTAGTTATTGGAATGATAGTCAAGCCACCATTCATCCCTTCGTTGTTCACTATTCAGAATCTGGAAAACTTAAGAATATCAGCTTCATCATAATATCGGAAGTACTCCATCATGATACTGTTGCGGTTCAGGTGTGATACTGTTGCGGTTCAGGTGTTCATTGCCAAATTAATGAGTTTTTTGAAAACAAAAATACAGTTGAAAAAAGCGATATTAATGTCTGATGGAGCTGCCTCACAATATAAAAATAGAAAAAACTTTGCAAGTTCAAAACAAGATATAACGTCGATGCAGAGTGGCATTTTTCGCGACTTCTCATGGTAAAGGCCCATGCGATGCAATTGGTGGCACATTAAAACGAATGGCAAGAAATGCAAGTTTAGCTAAAGAACATGAACATCCCATTACAAGCGCAAAAGAATTGTATGATTGGGCTAGTCAGAAAAGTAATGAAAATTCATCAAAAATGTCATTTAGTTGGGTATCATATGAAGAATATGAACAAGGAGTAACAGAATTGAGCAATATTTAAAAAAAATCTATAATAATAGCTGCCACACAAAAGTATTACTCTTTTGTTCCGATTCCAGAAAATAAGATACAAACGAAGCTGTTTTCAAAAGATGACGAATCATTTACTTATGATGTATATAAAATATAAGGTGAACTAGTTCTGTAAAGTATCTATGTCAAAAAAAATATGTTCCTAAGATAATGAAACTCGAAAATAAATATTTGATTATTATATATATTTATATCACTTAGAACTTTTAACTCTTTTCTCGAGAACCGTTCGCCCAATCGTTTTGTTGTCAAAGACTGAATTGTATATTTTTGATCAAGCATTCCAATGAATGTATGGTTTTTGCTGGAGAACCATGGACAAATTAAGAAAAACGTGTATTTTCCTAAATTTTAATAATTGTTCGAGCTTAAATTAGAAATAACTCGAAAACCAATGCCTTTAGAATGTTTACTACCAAGAGCTTTTTGATTTAAAATGACTCTCTGCATTTTTTAAAATCATCAGAATACAAATATTTTGAAAAATGTTTGAATTAGAATTTTCATAAAAAAATTAATCTACCATAAAAAAATATTTTTCATTTCTCCATCCTGGACTTTTTTTTTAAAAGTTACGTATTAACGTCAAGTTTCTTTAAAAAAAAAATTCAACTTTTTTTTTAAATTGAAATTTAATGTTTATTTTTAATTTTTTTTGGTCAAAAAAATTTTTTTTTGTACAGTGTATATTTTTTTTTATTATGCATTTTCAATTCCCTGCAACTCATTCTCAGACAGTTTTTCTATACAACCAACGGTTTCTGGGCTACAATGCTTCGAATAAAACCTATGCCAAAAGGCATACGCCCTTTTAGAATGTAACTCATGGGTGTAAAAATTCTCTCCACCTGTGAAAAATGCTAAGTTTGCTAAGCCAAATACGTGTGCAAAGTTTCATTCAAATCAAAAATGGTCGATTAAATTTTCGCGTATTTCCAGGCGATTTGAAATGATTTTGCTCACAAAAATTTTATTGTTAGCAAACACTGTTTTTTTTTTCCTCATCTATAGTTTATTTGACACGGCACAAATACAATTCAATGTTTAACGGCGCCAATTATATCTGGTAGCTTACTTTCTAAAGTATCTTAATAACTAAAAGCAAATTTTTTATCCTCGCTGCCGACTGCAAACACTGTTAATTGCAGATGTTTAAGATAATTTTATTTTTTCTGACCTCAGCACCTTCATCACTGCCTAGGTGGTCTGTTTTAGTTTGTTTATTTGCTTTATTGTCTTTGATGAGCTGTTTAATAATGGCTTTCAAAGTCAATGAGCCACCCGAAAAAATCTTTATTGAAAATCTACCAGATTGGTTGGTGCTGATATTTTCAATAAGTTAAAGTAACCCGAATACAGCGCAATTCCTAGAGTGCTTCGATCGGAATTTAGAATATCGTTTTCGTGATTTAATCCTACTCAGAATCGTTATAAAATACACACGTGTAATGGACTGCACATCCACCTTTATTTCACTCAGATTAAACACTTTGAATAATCGTAGTTTGCGACAGAGGCAATCTCTTTGTTCTGCTTTCTTCTCGAGGCACGCACACGCTCGATTAGAGGCATTCTTTTGTTCGTATTCGTGCTTTATTTCTTCACTTCAGCTTCATCAGATCTGACTGTTGCTGCTGCTGCTGCTGCTGCTGCTAATGAACTCGCCTAAATTAAGACATTTTTTGACACGTGGCGGCTGAGTCTACCAGAACGTTTTAGGTAGAATGTTTACAGCAGCCAATCGTCTGTTACTCCGTATTGTTGGTAGAATAACAAAATGGAATGATCGAGTATTTTCCAGTGCAAAATAACGCGGCTCTTGCTTTATTTTATTTTTGAAACTACACCACCAAAGGCAACAGTTTAACATCGTTTCAATTAATTCGTGTTTTGCATTCCTTTGGTCGATTTATGGTATTGCCTTTTCACACTTCACGCGCGCTCATTGTAGAGATTCTTCACAGCCCTGTTGCTGATGCTCGACGGTTGAAAATTTAACACGACATCTTTGCGACGGTATGAAATAAAACAGTCTTGAGTAGGAAAATCATTTTCTTTTCCGTCGATACCAGGCAATATTCACCTTCCCTTGACCGTCGCGTCGGTTGGTTCTCCAAGCCGCTTCCATCATGTTAACACGAAAATGGGTTTTCGTCAGCTTACACGGCTTTGTTGAATGATGATATTGTCCCACGATTCGTTTTTTTGGGCTAGTATGTCTCTACTTGATTAAAATAGCATCACTAGGTAGGAGAAAAGTCCTTTTACGGGCGGACACGTGGAAACATAAGTCATTTTTTAGTGGGGGGATAAAATTGCACCCCGTTGATTATGGTGCGCGTGGGATGCAGGAGATCAATTCTTCCTACGCGTAAGTGTGCTGCCGGTAAACTGTGACACTTATTTATTACATGGAATGCATGCATGGAAATTGACTAACCGGCCGGAACTTATGACAAGTCGCGGAGGTTATCAACCTCTGGTTAAAGAACTCGGCTGTAATTGTGCCCATCAAGACAGGACATGCCCGTGTAACCCCCCAGTAGGGCATGGTTTTTTTTCTATAAAAGATTTACCATGACATGCAGAAATGATAATGAAACACAGAGCTGCCTTTTAGAGATTCGATTTAATGTTGTAATTGAAATAAACGTTTTATTACCTATAAACCAACTGTTGATTGTGTGTGATTCCGCCACTTTTACCTAGCACAGATGGTAGCCCATCCGCTACCAACAAAGCAGGAAAACCGATAAATAGTCGGCCTTAATAGTCCATTAAGCTTTACGGCGCGAATCGGATGGTTTGAGGACGAGGTCACGCGAAATAATTAACCGAATTTATGAACGTTTTGCAAATTTTAGATGGCTCAAATGTTGACGGTTCGTGTGTTTACGACAATGTTGCTGACGTGCACCGTTCGAGACTGTATCACTCTCCGAGGCCGATTTTATCTAACCTGTGCGTAGCTCAAGGAATGCTGATTCGATGAGCGGAGCGTAGGATGACACGAATTGGAACTGTTTGGCTTTAAACCAACAAGACAATTCCATTTACATTACATCAAACGACATCGAGAGGAAATTCCGCTTATTTTCCACTCTATAGGTAGGGTTTTCCCGATAGGAAACAAGTTCAAATGAACTTGGTGTTCTATGAGCCGTTCCAAGCCGAGAGAATTTTCTCTTTAATTGCACGTTTGCACAGCTGTTGGGTTTTGCTGAAATAGTCATTTTATGATATTGGTTTTTCACGATTGTTTTCCTCGAAAGGGCTGTTCAATAATGATCTTGATATATAAAAAGGCCTCATTGGGACAACATATTTCTATCAATTAGTTCCGTTTGTTATTGTGATTGGAACACTAGTTTTCAAACTATGATAATTCAATTTGGGCTATCAACAATAAATCTGCATTCATCAACTAAGGACTGTTCATTTTATCAAACGGACACTTTGTTTTGGTGATATCTTTATTATTTTTCAAGCAATTTCTAGACGGTTTTTTGCAAAATGAAGGTTTAGTTTTCAACAAAAAGTACAAAATGTAAAACCTAACTAAGTTCATCCAACTATAAAACTGGTGAACTTTTCCTCGAACTCCACTCACAAGCCTCTTTACAGTTTCTGGCTTAACTTTTCGGCTTGCAGATGACCACATTTTCTTGAACTCATCAATTGACTGTGTTTCTCTACCATCCTTTCGAAGATACCGCTTGATAATTACCCAATAGCGTTCAACCGGACGTAGCTCTGGACAATTTGGTGGATTATTCACCTTTTCGACGAATTTAATCGTATATTTCTTCAGCATTTCAAGAGTGGCAGCAGCGTAGTGGGCGGATGCAAGGTCTGGCCAGAACATTGGTGGGGTCTTGTGTTGACGATACACAGCAACAAGACGTTTTTGAATGCACTCCTTCCGGTAATTCTCAGCGCTTATGGTTCCTATTGTGAAATATGGCAAACTTTTTTTCCACAAGAACAAAAAGCTTGCCATACAAGCACTTTCTTACCAAACTTGTCCATTCTAATCGATCGTTTTACATCTGGTACTTCCCTACCTACAATAGAATTGAAAAATTGTGGCCCCGGAAGTGTTGTTGCGTCCAGTTTTCAGTAAGTCTCGTCATCCATTAAAATGCAACAGTTTCATTGCTTTTTCAGTATCCTATCCAACCTCTGACATCGTTCCTTTGCCCGTTCATGCTGTTCCTCGGTCCGTTTCGGTGTCTTCTGTTTTTTGTAGGTTCTGATGTTATTCCTTCGTTTGATATTTTGAACCGTTCCTATACTAACTCTGAGTTTTTAAGCAATTTTTCGCACAGAGTCACATTCATTGGACAGTAAAAGCTTCACACACTTCTGCTCGATTTGTGGAATAGCCGCACCTTTTCTGGTTTTGGATCTTGGCAAATCTTCAAGATAATCGTATTCTCCAAACTTTCTGATGATCTGGTACACAGTAGACTTAGACCTTTTCACAAGTTTTGCAATATTTCTACAGGATAGTCCCTCGGAACAGTACTTTTGAACAATCCAAAAACGAGTATCTTGATCGATTCGTGCCATTTTCCGAAACTTAACCGTTCCGACACCAAAACCAAAACACCGGCACAATGTCAACAAACTCAACTACACGATAAAGGAAGATTCATCAAATTTGGAGTTAATGTTTAGTTTTTATCGTCTATTCAAAATGTCCGTTTTATAAAATGAACATTCCTTAGTTCAGCGGTTCTCAACCTTTTTTTGTCCGCGTACCCCTTGGCGATGTTTTCCAAATTAATTGTATCCCCTGGCTAGGAATGTTCTTGCAGGGTGGGAGAGAGTAGTGGTAGATCATATTGTGGTACTCTAGTTTAAGTTTTAAATTGAACTGTGATTTGTTTGATTGCTACAGTCATGTTTTAAGAGGAAGTTTGAACAATAAATGAAGTATTATAATTATTGATTTCTCTCGGTGTCCGCCATTACTGATTTTTCTTTCGCGTACCCCCTGAAGGCTCTCGCGTACTCCTAGGCGTACGCGTACCCCAGGTTGAGAAACGCTGAACTAGTTGATAAATGGATTATCGAAACGTAGGAAGTATCATGTTTATAGCAGCTTATACAACAAGTTAGATTATCGCATAATATCAAAATTCAACACAGTCATAGCAACCTTTGAAACCCGAGATATGTCGATATTCTGCACCTGCTTAACGAATATTATGTCAATCGTCGCTAACTTGCAATATCTACTCCCCACTAGTTAAACTAAGGGGACCATCGAAAGTGACAGAACACACATACCTTCATGCATACACACACTCCAACCAAATCCACTTGAACTTTCGCCTGGTGTTACCCTTGAAGCCCGAAGAGTTGCCACGCCTGGGCAGCCATCCATCGCCGCTCCCAGCCGGTGCCGTGACGAGTCGAAAAGAAAAGCCATGTTTCTATGGGTTCGTTCGCGTTCCCGTTGCCAGGCCGTTTTCCGGTTTGCTTTACTGCTTACGGCCGTCTTCTTTAATCGTTGCTTGCTTTGTGAAAATGGGAATTAAATTGAACCATTCCAGCTCTGGTATCAAAGGCCGAAATGGTCTGAAACGAATCGGGCGAGGTGTTAATTTGTCTCAATTGTTCGTCATGGCAACGAGAATGGTGGAAAGTGTACGGAGAGAATGTTGTATTGTAGTAGTATTTGGGGGAAATCATTAATTTTGCGGATGAATAATTGTTTGCGCGTATGCTGGAAGGTGAACGATCGAATGATTATAACTTCTGTACAAATGTTGAATTCATTCCTTTCAAATAAGGAGTTTCAATTTGCTTTCTCATATAAATTTTTTTTTTATGTCGTGTGTTTTGCTTGCGATTTTGACATTTCCAGAGAGAATACAACGTAGCTGATAAAGTAACTCTGTATTTGGCAAAAAAGCTGTCTAATATTATCATTCCATGGAGGTGCAGTTTATTTCAACCGCAAAGAAAAACATCTTATGCGGAGCATGCTGTAGCGGGTTGATCAACTAGTAGGCGCGGAATGAAGAAGTATGTTTGCATTGGAGAAAGGAAAACAAAGCGTTACTTAGCGACAGACAGCCGATTTTTCGTGCCTTTGTAATTGTACAGTTATCTTTAGATTATTTTTGTGTAGACAAAGAAAGCGAGCATCAGCAAAAATATGCTTTAAACGCATTTCAATGATTAAATACAAACAGATTCAGAACAGAAATACTTGCGTCTAAAAATGCATTTAAGCCATATTTTAGACAATGTTACATAGAGTGTTTTCAAGATCCAAGTATTTGAAAACTAATACTGGTCGACAAAAGTGAAAAAAAAGTTTCGTTAGAGCTCAAAAACAGTATTTTTATAGTTGCGAAAACGTGATCGAAATTATAAATAATATATATATATATATATATATATATATATATATATATATATATATATATATATATATATATATATATATATATATATATATAATAATAATAATAATATAAGATATAATTCGACTTCTACCTTCATATATTAGTGGATCCATTAATACTCTACATACTTAATATTATATTCTTTTGTGAAAGATATTAAAACGTTATCAGAACTACTTTCGTAGAATCACCGTTTTGAAGTCAGGTTTTGTCCGATTTAAGATCTGTTTTTTGTTAAAGATGAGTAAGAGAACGTTTTTATGTGGACAAACTTTTAGAATTTTGATTTTGGCTTTAAAAAAATGGCGTCGAAAATATATTGAAAATTTCAGATTTCTCAAAAACTAAAAATGGCGGCATTTTGCCTTTTGAAGTGAAATAGGTCCAAACTCAGGAATATTTGGTTTTTGCTTATAGAGTCATATATAGAAGCCAAGGCAGAAAAAAAAATTGTTACACTATGTTATTCTTCATGGTATAGAAACTGAAATTTTGTGATTAATCCACCTAAATTTGAGAAACGAACTTCATTTTTTTCAATTTTACATAAAAAAAAATACACTACGTTCCGCAAAGTTGTAACACATTCTATAGTAAATAACATCGCTAAAGACACCATACTTCTTTCTACCTATTCAAATGAATCTTTGTGGAGTTTTCTGTAGATTGCTTCTAAAATCTTTTCAAAGTAACATTTAATAGTGATTTTCTAAAACTTTTCAATGTTCTACAATGTTATTTGCTATAACGAAACGAACAATTTCATCGAAGAAAAGTTATTTTTATCTCTCACATTTCGTAGGTTAAACGATTTTTATTAGAATAATGCACTAATTTACTAACAGATATCTACAAAATCTGCAAATATCTGCAGACAAAACCATTTCTATATGAAAGTATAAATAAAACACCATTCAGTTTAGATGTAGGCAATTGTCTCTGGCTTTCTCTTGCATGCTGTCTTTGTAGATATCTGTGAGTAAATTAGTGCATTATATAATAAAAAAATCTTCAATAACTAAATAAATGTAAGAGATAAAATAAACTATAGCAAACAACATTGTAGAACATTTAAAGTTTTCAGAAAATCACAATAAAAAGTTATATTGAAAAAAATATGATTTTAAGAGGCATTCTAAATGAAACTTTACAACAGTTCATTTAAATTGGTAGATAGAAGTGTGGAGTCTTCGACAAAGTTGTTTCTTATAAAATATGTTACAACTTTATTCAGCAAAGTGGATTTTTATATGCAAAAATGAGGAAAATAAATTCGTTTCTCACTTTTAAGTAGATGAATCACGGAATTTCAACTTCTTCAAAATGAAGAATAAAAAATAAAATAATTTTGCTGAACACACTACAGCTCCAAAATTGAATGTTTTGAGTAAAAAGTAATTAGTGTAAATTAGTGCATTATTTTAGTAAAAATCGTCAATACCAAAACAAATTTGTGAGATAAAAATAAACTTTCTTCGAAAAAATTGTTTATTTCATTATAGCGAACAACCTTGTAGAACATTGAAAAATTGTAGAAAATCCCTATTAAAAGTTTAATATAAAACAATTCATTTTTAGGGGCAATCTATAAAAAACTCCACAAAAGTCCATTTTCATAGGTAGAAAAAAGTATAGTGCCTTCAACAAAGTTGTTTCTGGTAAAATGTGCTACAACTTTGCCGAACAAAGAAGATTTTTACATTTCAAAATGAGAAAAGTTAGGTTCTTTTCTCACTGTCAAGCGGATTAATCATACAGTTGCAATTTCTAGAAGATGGAAAATAAATAATGGAACATTTTTACTAAACACACTGCGGCTCTAAAATCTTTTTTTTTATTCAAAATAATTTCGATCACATTTTTGCAGCTTTGGAAACAGTGTGCATTCCAGTGAATTTTGGTGACTCTAGTGAGTGTAAGCAGAAGTATGTCAACAGTTCGCATAGAAATCGCTCGCCGGGTTCTCATTCATTCAATTCATCAAAGTGTTTGAAAAAAATGTCTTCACTAGGGGCACCAAAATTCACAGGAATGGTTGAAAAGCTATAAGCTTCCATATTTTCTAAGCTCTTGGGCAAAACCTGTGTTCACCAGTGTAATCCACGACTAAACATACCAACAGTAAAGTAATTTATTACCTTAGGGAGAAAGAGATGTGTATTCCAACCCAAAATGTTTCCGGATGTTTTTAAGTGACACTTCGATTTTCCAAAGCAAGAAAAAAAGACTCTCCCCTTTACGCCTACTTTTTTAACAAATTGTAACCCAGTTTTTTTCTCATGGGTCTACGTGGGCTTTGCTTTGACTAGCATTATCTGCTATTTTCAGTTGGGCTGCTTAAGGTGAAATGGCCCCTGAGGCCACGAATGGCCGCCTTCGAGCCACCACTTCGAATTTCCAAAAGCACAAAACTCGGAAATAGTTGAAACGTTCCCTGTGAAAACGTTATTTTATGTTTGCTTCACCACATCAAACATAAAGTAGCGTTTCCAGAGGTGATGCATTGCCTTTTACTGAGACTTGTGCCTTTGAAAACTCGAAGTGTTGGCTCGAAGTCGGCAATTTGTGGCTTCAACACCATTTCACCTCATCACTATACAGATTTTCAATGACAAATGATACAGTTTAGCGCAAGAAATCCGATATTGTAATCGTATCTATTATTGTGTGGAGTCGAAAACAGATTTTTGAAATGTTCAAATGTCAGATTGATAATTATTATCAAGACTTCATGCTATGAATAGAAAACCTTTATTGCTTGCCGGCAATTGATTGATAAACTCGAGAAAACTAACCCGTATTATCATGCAAATCATTAATCAAAGAACAGAGCTCTTCAAGGATATTTTCCCAAATTTTCGCAGAGATTCAAGCAGCAGTTACAGCATTTTGAAGCACGTCTTGCTCAGCATACATTAAGCTTGAAACTTTAACTGCTATTACCTCGAAACACTGTTTTTCAAATTAAGCGATTTTCGGCTTCTTTTTTTAAGTGTTTATTATAAACGTTGCCAATCCTTGAATATTCACTTATAATACATTAATTTAATATCATTCAAGATGCGTAATGATGTTCATCAAATAAACCTAGCGCATCCTCGGAGCCTTCCCACATAAGAGTATACCAAAACCTGCAAATGGTTAATTGTTTGAATATTAGCGAGCCAGAGGCAACATTTGCACAAAGGAACGGCGTTCATCGTCTTACGGTGTCTTTCGAAGGTCATACATCCAAGATATTAATTCTATCAAAAACGACGCTTTCGCCTGGTTGTTTGTTCGACTACTATGCTGACGCCGGATTGTTTGTTCAAGCATGCTGTTGGTTTCCATTATTTCATTGCCACAAAGTTTCGCTATTCTGCTATTTCATAAGATGAGAAACCTGTCGAGTTAAACCGGTTGCCGCTCGGCTCGTCGAATAAAAAATCTAGTGGCAACACACAGCACATCAACGACATAATGAGCCTCACCCATCCACCGCTCCCCGACAAAGCAAATATATTACAAGAGCATAAACCCACTTGACGAGCGCATTAGGTTACGCCTTTCGTTATAAACTTGATTTTGCTCCTCTACGAACCGGTGCTGTTTTCTTTCTATGCGATGTGATGCGATGTTGTAATCCTCTGGGTGAGCCATACAAATAAAAGATTGTTATTCTCTAGCGCAACGTACAACGCAATCAAACTTTGGTAGGAGTGGGATTGATTCATCGACAAATAAAAGAAAATCCTACCCGAGTCGATGCTCAACAATCATATCGAAGTCAACAGGCAGGTTCGTTCGTCTAATCAAATGTAGAGAATATTGCTTGCTACCTTGCGAACTAGTCAGAGTTTGTTTGACAGGGAAAACTTTGACCCCCCCCCCCCCGTGGTTGCCTTGAACTTGTGCTAAAAGCAATTGTTGTGTGCGTACAAGAAACCATGATTGATAGGCTGTAAAGTGCAACGATGTAATGGCATTTGCATAACGTCCCTACGGGACCTATCACTGTTTGAAAGCCCGGGTTGAAATGTTTTACATGTTACTGGTAGTTCTCAACCTTTGTCAGCTGTGTAGGGTCGTAAAGCGGCCATTTTTAGCTTTCGCTTTTAAGGGCAGTGCCTTCGGTGCCTGTTCTTACAACATTGTCACACATTATAATGTGCAATTTCATAATCTTGAGTTGGCTGCAAATCTTAAACAAATTATCTACCTGGCATGCCATTCTAGTTCTCAGTATGACATACATTCCTCCGTTGATCCCCCGGGCTTAAAACCGGTGACGAAATATTAAATTTACGCAGTGGCAACGCGTCGCCATCCGGTCAGTCCCGGTATTTGTTGAAATGTAACCATAAAACAGCTGCTGCCGACCGGCGGCGCCAGTTTCGGTATTGCGACGACACTTTATAATACCGGCACTGTCGACTAGGCAGTCCAAATCAAAACATACTGAATCGTGAAACAGTAACTTTTTCACGCGCAGCAAATCATTTTAGTTTCTTTTCACCTACGCCAACCACGAACGAGCGGTGCTGTTGGATTATAGTTGACTTGCCCCTTTCAGATTTCACTTTAAGGCCTGGGGGACGGTGATGTCGAAAGTTACACGAGGGACATTAGTTTCACATATATAATAGTAATGACTATAATGATTCTTGGAAATAAATTTCTTTTATTTTAAATTATAATAAGTTAAAATACCAGAGTCGTAATGTACAGGTTTTGTTCTTGCTAAACCCACCGTGGTAGAATGCGCGGTAATCTACACGCCGCATCATATAAATGAGCCCCATTAAAATAGATTCATTCAATCGCGCGTCTCCATTCGCCCGCTCGATCGACGGTCGCGCATTTTACCATCTCTCTCGGGATTATGGTGGGAGGTGGAAAATATGCCCGTTGGCGGATAAAGGCATATGATCGTCCGCAGCGCAGAGCGTTGCGCGTAGGAAAACCAGAATTTATCTATGTGCGCTGCCTGCTCGAAGCAATGCGCGTCGCACCGAGAAGAAATGGGCAATAAACACGAGCGCTACTAAGTTGAGAGAAGGCAAGAACACTAGTGAGGGTTTGAGGTTTTTTTATATACAGACTTCACCCCGCGGATATCAACAGAACAACAGGTGATAAATTTTGTCATCATTGTGAAGTTAACATATGTATTTCAACGGAACAAACGCGGTAGAAAATAATTTGAATATAAATTCAATTTCGTATTTTCATCGTGTTATCACCGCAATTTTTAAAAATCGAAATTTTGCGTTTGAATGGAAGACGCGCATGCAATGAGTCAAAGGAGTTATTTTAAGGCACAAAAATAAAAAACCTGCAAAAAAAATTGAATTTGGGTTGAAAATATCCGGTCAAACGTTGGTGTACAATCTCACCCATTTTTTTCTGTGTTTGTGTGTGATTTGCACGGGTAGAGTGATTTTGTTTATATAGCGAATAGCTGACTTTGTTTGCCTTAGATTATTCAAGGAATGTACGATATGCCTCCCAATGGCCTTAACATTACCTTGACGATAGGAATGTTTTACAATCATCGCAATAAAATGTGCTCGTTTACCTGTCTAGCGTATTTCGTAGACACCAACGATAGGAATGCAGGAAAAATATTCGTCAGAGTTTGGTTGCATTTTTGCTGACCTTTCGCAGTAATTATGTGATTTTTTGTAGATCAATGAAATATAAAAAATAAAACAAATGACACATTCCTGCTTAAAGTAAACAACGCATAACAAATATAATTCATAATAAATTTTGTAGGTTCATGAGAACTAATAGTTGAGGGCGTATGAAAATTTCATGTATACTGCAGAATTGACCTACTATTGGTGAAAATCTTTTGCTACACATTTAATTTGTTACTTTTGTATAACGCAGCTTTACTTTTCATCAAAACATTGAGTGAGAGTTGAACTTTGCTTACACCCTTTAGCCCTTTTGTTGTTTCACGCTGAACATTGCAGCTGTCAGAGTTTCGCGGCAGCTGCCACTGCTAAAGAGATTGGATGCCAAAAGTCTACCATGACTAATAAACTAAAATGGTAAATACCAGAATGGTATTTATTTGAAATCTGGTTAAGACAAGTTGTGCAGCACCCTTTTCTCAAACCACAGGACGTTGTTTATATAATTTACCTTCACTCCGGCTTTTCAACGTTTACTTCGCACCCAATCTCTTAATATAAAGTATAATGAGAATTTCTCTGTGGAGTTTTATTTTAGAGAAAATACCAACCAAACGTGCGGACAAAACTTACACACATACACATTCGCCGGACGCTTCCTGTGCACGTCTAGAGTAAACAAACGCTTAATGCTATTTAATGACGAGCAAACAGGGTTTGCTCAACCTCTGGTTACACGTGTCTGCCTCTGCCCTCATGTGTTGCCGGCAAGTGCACTTATAACAGCAAGACCACTGTGGAAGTGTGGTTACATTAAGTGTTTTCTTTATGCGACCGCATTCCAGTCTAAGGACCTTTACTCTCTGGCTAGTGCCTTTCGATTCTTTCTGTCCATGCCATATTTCGTTCATTGCCATGGCAGCCCGAATAACTTGACGACAGATGAGAATTTGCCTCCTTTTGGCCCCCGAACTGGACAAATCCTAAGCATCGTTAAAACAACAGTCCGTGCATCGATTATGCTCATATCAACTTGGTCAAACAATGCAACGTACGTCGGATTGTTTTATCTAGAACCACGTGATCGGGGTGCGGTCCTTTCAGAAGTCGATTTTGTGGTCCTATCACGAGGCAAACCGATAGCTCACGAGCCATAAACAGCTCAATTCCACACACGAGGAGCGGAGAAGGGCTACGCAAATTTTGTACGAAAAGGGAGAAGTTTGTTCCAGTCATAGTGTCCAACTTTATTCGTGCACATTCCTGCGATCTTTCTATCTCGTGTAAGCAGAAAACCGCATCTGACGCTGCAGTAATGGACTGTACAGATAATGATTACAGTACATAGAACGTGTAATCCAATGCGAGTCGACTACATACCCGGTAATGTCCTTCTGTAGATACCATACGAACTGGCAATAATCTTACTTAATAGAGAGCGGAAAAGCTTTCACGCTCTGCAAACGGCTAGCTACCAGTTAGAAACGTGTAGGTCCACGTCTTGCTAATCGACCGTTGTCCCTCTGTTGAGTAGCCAGCCAATAATGAGCCAGCAGTAGCAATGGTGACATGTGCGCTTACGTGACTCCTCACACCGCCAGCAGAGCTGTTCCTACTCCAATTTTCTGCAAGTGGTCGAATCAGATCTGAACAACGTTGCTGATTTGGCATGGATTAGAGAGCGTAGTGATGCAGATGCACTTTTTCATGGAAGAAAACCAATAAAAGTTCCTGACTGATAATGACCACTCGTGAACTGGCGTACAATGGTTTCACAGTAATCTAACATAATTCAATTAACTTGAGCCGAGCTATTTACCTTTGAACAGAAATTTAAATTGAACGCTTACCAGGAAGCAGGTCTTCAATTCAACAAATAAGAGCTCCGAATAATTCAACAGAATCAAGATCTAGGAATAATCGAAGGCAAGCGAAGGCAACAAACTATAAATACACGAATAATTGGCTGCAGGGATATTGGCAAAGGTATCGATACTTCGATAACGCGATACAACTTCCTCTGAAAACCGGCGCAGAGATGGTGTTCTACTCCGAACTGCGAGAATATAATTAAAAGAGCTTGATAAAAGCGGCACAAGATGGGATGAACAATACTGACAAGAGTTTTCCTCGAAGAAATAGGAACTAGGCTACCAACGTCAAACCAAGGGCCCGGGAGTTGTTTGAGCGACAATAAATTTGAAATTGGGTTTGAAATTTTTATCAGGACAGTAATACAGTAGATGAAACAAAGTAGCTTAGCTTAGTTCTGACTGTACATATCAATTCGGTTCAATGATGGCAATTTTGGTCACGGGTTGCTTTCAAACACGTTTATTTTTTGTTTGGCCTAGATAAAAAATTGTGTTTGAAAACAACCTGTGACCAAAATTGCCATCATTGAGCCGAATTACCAATTGGTAAAAACACTGCTGCAGGGTTGCAAATTTTCACTGTCAGTGATAGATTCTCTGTTGACACTGAGAGCTACGAATATCAGTATCAACACGAACGAGCTGAAAGTGATAATTGCTTTCTACTCCAATAAGTTGACAGTGGTAATGCTGACTGGTAGCATTTCTGTGATTTCACACACGCTATGTTGCTCTAGCGATGTTTATACGGTGTAGGATGAAGGTGCCTATCTGCTTCATTGAATTCAAGCAAGGGATTGGCTCAGATCAAATAGATTTG
The DNA here is from genome assembly GCF_029784165.1 of Wyeomyia smithii. Taxonomy (NCBI): domain Eukaryota; kingdom Metazoa; phylum Arthropoda; class Insecta; order Diptera; family Culicidae; genus Wyeomyia; species Wyeomyia smithii. The sequence continues at coordinate 67,416,882 of NC_073696.1, forward strand.
ATATTAATTAAGATATATCATTTATATCACTGACATGATTATTGACTGATAATTGACACGGGTGACACTCAATATCAGTTTGAAGAGAGTGAGAGTGAAACTGCTGTTGTATCTTTTTCATTTTTCTGTGTCGAAATTTCGCAACACTGCCGCTAGGTACATATCAATGGTTGTTACTCCGTGATAGGTCCGATCCACTCAAGATGCACAATAAATCAACTGAAAAATAACTGGGAGTGGTAATTCATTCTCACTGTGCATCATTCAATGACCCGATTTTTGATAGACCAATAACGGTGCCGGCCACGTCCTTACAGTCAAATGGGGATATCGTCGCTTTCATGCAACACCGGCACAACTCAAAACTTTTGTTTTTTAATTTTGATGTCAAACGATGCAAAATGCGGTTAATTCCTATTTCACAAAGACTTGTTTCAAAATTCACCAAAAACTCGAGTTATAAGCTGATGTCCCGATCAGAAGGGCAAAACAAAATTGTAACAGAAGCTGTTAGTGTGTTATGAGAAAAACCTTTCAGGTTGTGTTTTCAATTTGATCCCGTTAGGTGTTAAAATAACAGAAATTGTAACAAAAATGATTCCACTAGTATCAAACCCATATCAAGCTTTGTTACTAACGTATCAGCTTTCTAACAAAATAAGATAGCATATAGAACAGTATAATAACAACAATTCTGTATCAATCTGTTGTTAAAAATAACAGGTTTTGATAGAGATGAAAAATCTGTTAGACTTGTTTCAGAACAACTTCATTTCAGAACTTGTTATCATAACTCATTCAGATTCAATTTTGTTATCAAAAGCATATGGGAAAATACAAAATCGTATCAAAATTTGTTATTTGTAACTCGTGTTGATAGTTTTTTGTAATTTTTTAGTTATGCTCTTCTGAACGGGGTGTCTTCAATTTCGAATCTAAAACATGGTGAAGTATAGGTTTCAACTTGCTCGAAGTTTTCGAGGATGTGATGAAGGAGAATTTAGACGTTAGTTTTTCAATTCCATTTCTCTCGGAACTATGAATTTCGAGTTGTGCCAATGCTGCACGAAACTCACAATAAGGAAGGAAAGTTAGAATATATTCTTTGCTTTGCTAGAGACCGAGTATACCTTTGCATTCCTACAAAGACCATGGAAGGGAGTTTTTTTAGTGGGATGGGTTTTTGACCAGGATTTACTTTGATAAGTGATATGATCATGATTTAATTGGATTAATGTAACAATATAAATATGAACATGTACATATAATGTGGGATTTATATAAATGAATCATAAAATACCCCAAAAAGTATTGGAGTATGTGAAGAAGATCTCGTTTGGCTTCCTTCCATAGCTGGAATATTCAAATTTTTAACGTAGAAAACGCAAAAATAATAAAAAGATTCGAAAAACATACAGAACGCGTCCGTTATATTGTGTTTTAAAAAAAATGATGAAATTTTATGAGACTTATTCGTGACAAATCAATAGTTGTTGTTGTGCTCCTTCCTGTTGCTGAAAACACGAATAAGTTATTAAATACAACAACATTGCAGCGCTTGCATAGACGTGTCGCTCCGTTCTACAATCATTCACCCCATAAAGGTATCCAAACAAATCATCCATACGCTCACACATCTACGACAACCACGAACGTTAAATTATCTGTGCAAAATTTCAGCTCAATCGGACATGATTTAGGGGTGGCTCAAAGCGTTCAAAGCTTTGATTTTTCGACCCTCGAAAATCTACCAAGGGGTGAGAGAGTACATGAAATTGGGAAAATCGAAACTTTTTTTTCGATGCCAAATGTCTTGAAAAAGCATAAAACGTTGAGGTCTGATGTTATCTCGAAAAACCTTCTGGGACTGAGCGGTTTCTGGGCAACTGGAAGTTTAATATGAGATGTTTTAGAACTGGCTCCTAAAATGAGTTTTCCAGTAAACAAGCCAAAAAGCGACGATATCGGCGAGTAATTACTCTTTGGCCTTTCAACGCACATGCGGGCTGGTGAAGAGCACCAAAATTCACAGAAACGGATAAAAAGCTATAATCTTTTATATTTTTCCAATTTAGGCTCTAGGAGAAAAACCTAGATAAGATTACTAATCATTTAGTAAAAAAGAGAGTTGAAAGAGAAGAACTGCTGAAATTTACCGCTCCTCCAAATTTTGTTTCAATTCGTGTTTTATTATTTTACTTGATACGCGACGCGACTGTAATGCATTTGACGAGCATAATCAGTTAAACATTTGCAGAAGCTATTTGTTTTTAGTTCAATAAGTGACAAAGTAGGGTTTAATTGAATTTAACAACCCTATTACTTCTATTGCAGGCAACAAACGTGAAAAAAACATCAATATGAGTTTATTTGCAAATAAGCCTAAAATCAAAGAACAATACCATGCAGTATCGATACTTTTTTCGCGATAATATCGATGTACCAGCACTCGCTTTCAATACCAGTAATGATATCGCAACTAGAGATACTCAGAGAGAGAGAGAGAGAGAGAGAGAGAGAGAGAGAGAGAGAGATAAGCGATGAAAAAACCGCCAATTTGGTAACTAGGATTCACATGTCAGAGGTGCCAGATCTCTTCTCAAAGCGCAATGTTGACTAACTTTTTCATTCGAATCGTATAACTGAGTCCTGCATCACAAAAACCGTGAAGGTGTTAAATTTTATATTAAGGTTCAATTTTATATACTTGCACCATAGTTGATTATTATACCATACAAAAGATTTGTGAAACACCAGTTTAAAATCACTGAGATAAAGCATTTTTGGAGCATTCTCAATTCATTGTTTCGTAATAGAACACAAAAACGTGTGAAAATAAAAATATCCTTTATTGTACCTGATTGCAATAACTTTCAATGTGCTACTTTTCTTGTTCGTTTGGCTCGGATTTTGACATGTTCGTTTGGCTCATAACATTTTTCAATTTCCAAGCCAAATTAAAACTATATCGTGTTGCGTTTGAATTATGTTTTTCTTTTTGTGTCCTAAAGAAGCAAATATCGAAAAGTGCCGCACACTACGCTTTGGGGTCAGGGACAACAAAATTCGGTACGTGTCGATAGAGGCAAATAGCAGGAGGTGCAGCGCACTCTTATGCACGCAACTAGCATTGGCCGATATCGTATCGATACTTACGGTATCGATACCTTGGGGCCTAAATATCGCTATTTTTTATCGATGCAAGCGACTTCGATATCAAGCTGGATCGATACTTTTGCCCCGATATTTTCTCGATACTGAAGAGAAACTATAAAATCGGAGAATATTGTTGACTGCTACAAATTGTCTGACGGAAAAGCCTTGTAGAAGTGCGCGGATATGATCCATCGCGTTAAAGTCTTCTACAAACAGTGCAGAAATTTGGTTTGTGCTCTTTTTGTAAAAGACACCAACAGGATTGAATATACCCGCTCATTTCTAAGGTGGTTTTTCATGCCTCTTGCGAGAAAAATGCTGCCGAGTTTGGTAATACTGCCTGTGCAGAGCAAAATCGTAAGCGCCGAGTTTTTGCAAGAAGGCGGGCAATGAAGAATTAGAAGCCAGCATTTTCGTGTTGCCCTTTATTTCAAATAAGGCCGCACACGCGCGTATGTTATTGCATTGATTTGTGTGTGTGACATATAATTCTGTCACCACTGTCCCGGTCTGGTACCATTAGTCTACCGCAGACCGCAGGGATACAAAATATGCAGATTTGTTTTCAAAACGCAGATTTTTAGAGTCGATGTGCAGATTTTTATTGATTCGCAGATAATTATATTTTTTCCAGAGTCTCCGAAGATTTTTGTCAGAGTTTCTTTATATTTACGCAGACTTTCTCAACATCTGTGAAAATTTTTGCAGACTTTTGCCTGCGCGAACGCATTTTCCCAAATCACAGACAAATTTTTTTAAAACTTTGAGCAGATTTTGTCGGTTTTTCGAATAGTTGCTTACATTTTTCAAAAACACCTGGCATCTCTGATTTTCCGTATTAATGATCAAGAAAAAATGGTAGCTTTTCATAGACCTGTTTCAAGTAGCAGGCAGAGTATCGATACAGTTGGTATCGATGCTCCGCCCTCAATATCAACCTGGCATCGATACCGCCAGGGAAAAATTATCGATACTTAAGTATCGGTTCTCCTGCAATTTTTGGCAAATGCTACACGCAACAGTATATTACGGTGTTGGATGTTGCATCCAAAGCATATTATATAATTCCAACTGAACGGATTTTGACCACTAATGTTATGATCAAATGATGAAGGTTGCCAAAACTTGTGGCAACAATTCGCATATCATTGAGTAGTAAATCAAAAAAAAGTTTAGTTTATCTTAAAACTGATTAAATTTTTTTCTGATTCTGCTTAGTGATAAAATGTTCAAATTGACCTAAACTGAATGAAATGGAATACAAGATAATTGAATATAGGAAGAAGTTTACTTTCTACTAACTCGTAATCAATTTAGATCGGTATAGAAGGTTGCTTTTTCGCGTATCGAAAAAAATGACTGTATTAGGAGAATAATAAAAGGTATTCGTCAATGTAAAGAGATATTTTTCTTCTAAGATAGAGTGCCTCAAATAAATATTCGATTTTTTTTCTGTTTTTCTGTCATAATCGAACCATGCCAAAAATGAACAGACCCTAACAGTAAAAATGGCCACCAATGAACTAGTTTTAAGATTCCAAGTCGTTAGAGGTATCTCTTGAACAATGGGGACAGGTCCGCATGTGGCCTATGACGACCTAGATACTTGATAGGTCATATCTCCGAAACCATTTTACCGATTCCGGTCAACGCCTTCGGCAACATAAAGGATCAAAATAATTTTTTATTTTGACGGTTGTTGAACCTGAATTGGTTGAATAAAAACACAAAAAACAATTAAAGAATGTGACTGAACATGACCGCTCGTTTTGGCACATGTGTCTGTAGTCTCAAAATGAAATATGAAACTATTGTAGTTTTACGTCAACCATACGGTCGTGTCTTGCATACCACCCACCTACTTTTTTGAAGTATTTTATGTAACATTTGAAATTTTTTGAATAATTTGTTAATAATTTAAAACAAGCAAACAAACAGAAAGACTTTTTTTGAGTAACTTTTTGCGGGATTTGTGAGCAAAGTTTATGATTAAAAAAATTATTTGGAAGAACATTATGTTTCATTCACTCGACATTTTTTGCTTATAAAATGACTATTTTCTGTGCCTCTGACGTCATGCAAGGGAGTTGACAAGGTCAATTTGAAAAATAAACCAGCACAAATTGAACGACTTCGTTTTTGCTACTTAACAAGAAGCAGAAAAACATTCACCTTTCCTAAGAAATGAAGTCCTTCAATGGTGGGCAACTGATTGAGTTTTACACAAATGTTCAAATCCTTTTTGCCCTGGTCTTGTACCTTGTACTTACTACGACAATGAGCCGGTCTTTTAGCTTCTCGAGAAGTTACTGCATTGACATACTATGCGTAGCTATAAGAAAACTGTTGAACAGCTTGTTGCTGTGATTCTATTTCCACGAATTTAAAGTTGTTAGGCATTGTACTGCATTGCAGCTTTACTTTGGACTGCAGACATGCTATACTATTATTATTACCTGGGAAATAAAAAGGGTTTCAACAGTTTGTTAACAGTTGATTGTTGACAATTGAAAAAAATTACGTTATATATAAATTATGAGACATTCACAGAACAACTGCAGTCTAACTTGATCCCTGTCATTCTATGTCTTTTTCAGATATCATTTCGGAGCAAACCCAGCCCCAGAGAACCGTCCGCCATGAAGACGGAGGAAAAAACGAATGTGCCGCGGGTGCGAATAGCGGTACTCGGAAACATGAATGTCGGAAAATCAGGTAAGCCCATGACTTTGATCTTATGGAATGTTGTTCTTTGTGAAATTTTCTACAGCATTTTTACTAATAGGGCGAAGAGTAAACACCCGCTCACTCACGCCCGTACAAGACAATACATCACTTTTTATGGAAATACCTTTGGAATGAATTTAATTTCCGTTTTTACTCCACATAGCGCAGATGTAGTACGGGGCAGTAATGTTTATAAAATACGCAGTACATATACGGCGTCTGTTTCCATTTACAAAGTCCGAGATAATTAACAGATCTCGTAACGCGTGAAACACCGCATCATCACGGGGCTGGGGAGGGAGGTTCGGTATATCCTCTCTTGAATTGGCACGTAGCCCACCGCCCTCTGTCAGTAGTGTTGTATTCCACCCGCCTAGCCGTCATGTGCGTATAGTGGAGGTGTGGTCAATAATCGCTGCAGAATGTGTCGAATGGAAGAAGTATTACTCACGGTCACTAGAGCACAACGCGAATAAAGGGTATTTTCCTCCTACACGCGGTGAGTCATGGAAACTCACAGGTGAATTGTTGCTTCGCCGACAAATTGTTTGCCGGTACTTCCGATGTTATTAACTGCTGCTTCAAGACAGTTTACTTTGAAGAGGATTAATGATAGGCGTAAAATTAACTGTGTGATAATGTTACTTATAACAGCTTCAACGATCATCATGCGCCTCCTTTTTCATACAAATATTTTTCTTGTTCTTATTTATTGAAATAAAAACAACTATCATTCATCATAATTTGTTTCTGATTGCTCAGTTCATTGCCAGAAACATTAACCCAATTCCAACCTAGACAGCCACCAGAGGGCACGAAGAACGATTCATTCAAAAGTCATCTGAATCATAATTACGTCGTTTACTATTTTGCGTTCTCCAGCGTCCAGAAATAGACCAAACCATTGGCGTCCAACAAGAAAATCTGGAAGAAAACAAGTTTAGTTTTTGGACGGAAGCAGCTGGCGTCAGTCAACACCCAACCGGCTGCGATCCATTCAGTTCGGTTCGTGCACTCAACGCTCAGGTGTTTTTATTTAGACATTTCGCGAACATTTGCACGTCAGTGGCCGTAGTTATGGGTAGTATACTTGCTATTGGTATTACCTTTACTTAGCGCTTAAGTTCAAACGATCACTACTCACGGGAGGAAAAAAGTCTTTCACCAACCATCAACTCATCACTGGTTCGACTGGGATCGGTGCCAAAACCTACAAAAAGTAGACGCAGGAAAATTTCGAAATTTGACTTGTGAATGTTTATTTTGAACCATTCACACATTTGGCTTGTTCGCGGCATCAAGTGTAAGAAACGTACGTAGAATTTGTATATACGTACTCTTTTTCCTCATGAAATATTAGTGTTAACCTCAAAACAAACTCATCCGGGAAAAGACCAATCGAAGCAACGGTCATTGTTTTTCCTTCGACGTATCTTTGTTCTGAAATCCATCGGCAGATTTGAAAGCCCCTTTGAACCATTATTCTCTCCAGGCGAACCCGACATCCGGTACGAATGATTATTTAAAACCGGATTCTTTGCGAAAACTACGAGTGTTTATTTACGTTGCACTACTTTACAAACGACGACGACGGTGCGGCGGTGGCGCATCTCAAATTTCGTAAAAGAAAAACAAAAGTGACTAAACATGCGCTCATGGGAAACCGGATTAAGGCAATTAAGAAACAGACAGGCCGAGTGTGGTTCGTCGTGTCTAGGAGAACTCTTGCTAAGCGAGATTTGATGGGTGTCGGGGTGGAGACGAAAACAAATTGGCTAAATTTATGTAGCGTATCTACCTGCTAAAAAAGATGCCTTCTGCTGCTGCTTGGGAAATGAGGCACAAACAGGTTTAATTGAATTACATAATTTTATTGAATCGCAAAATGGAGAGCTTTCACCGTTTTAAATTTAAAAGGTACTTTACTGAGATGTTGCGTAGAAAGTGACTTTCAAAATATGTGTAATAATTTATCGATGAATTAGTCAATATTTTGTTACATATTGTGAAATTACAAAAAATTGATTATTATTCGTTGCAATTATCCTAAACTTGTAAATCAACAAAAAAAGGTGAACTAATATATATATTTACCAGAAGAATTTTTTATTATAAAATTGTATGAAAATATGTGTGGGTTTCGAAAGGATAATACATTTCAGAGATAAAATACCGGTGACCATAGCACACTCCATATCATCGTTTCGATAAGCTGAGCTAGTTTCGGAGTGCCACTTTCCTAGAATTTTACCATCAACTCGTACCGTACAAAATGATGCCCACTAGGCAAACTAATCGGTGCTTTGCCGAGCAGCCATTGAACCGCTGAATCGCACACGTGGTTCACGAAAATAGAAGCCCACGTAATACAATTCACAATTTCTTGTGAATTGTTGGTATTAAATGCAGATTGCCTGCGTAACGGGTTACAGGCGCAGTACGGTGCCACTGCTGCTGGAGGCTGACATTCGCAAATACCTAGAACGTAGTGCCGAATTGAAAAGCCCAGTATATATTACACGTGGGCGGTGCGGCAAATATTTGTCGTCCACCAAGAGGCGTGTGGAATCTCATTTTGCTGTCCAGTGCGGTGGTCGGCTCGATTTCATCAACTGGTTTCCGGCTCAATTTCACTCGCAGAAATTCATAGCCTGCCCGCTGATGAAATAACCTATTTAATACCATCAACAGGAGAAGCCGTGTTTGGGATCGGTTCATACACCAGTCAATGCACTTCTGTAACCGAGTACTTGGCAAAGCGTATGCCTACACCTGTTTAACAATGACCCTGAAAGTTCAGTGTTTGGTTCGAAGTGGATTAAACGCATGTGTGCAATTGATTTCCAGGCATCGTACTCGGTTCATGCCGGTAAACAAAGGGGATGGCCATTGTTGTTGTGCAAGCAATTAATTGGCAGTGGACCGATTTGCTGCTGAAGTGCAAAATAATTGACTAATTGACTTTATCTGCATCTACGGTTATCCCGTTTTCTTACATTCGCAGTCGATAGATTAGTAAGATTATATTGACGGTATTTTATCTGGTCAGTAACTGTTTTTACAGAATGGCGGATAACCAAATTAAATTGGAGACGCGTGGATCCAATAGATGTGGCTTCTGCAGTAGAAGATCATCGTTGTTTTCCATACTACTATAGGTCTACCTATCTATAGGTCTAAAATTCTGTTCATCGTGCTTGGGAAAATAAGCATTAAGCGATCAGTCAGAGGTAGAATTGTGCGTTTTAACAAAACTTGAATTTTTTTTTGTTAACGTAATGTGATGATTTTTTATCTGGCCAAAACAGATACCTTTTATCGGTATGATGTTTTTGAAGAAATGAAATCAAAATTTTGTTCAAACATTCGTTCTGGTTTACTTCTTGATTGATAGCCAAGCCACTAAATGCTGAATAAGACGAATTACGTTTCGTTGTTTCAGGTAAAAGTTTCATGTCACGCTGCAACACGAAACTAATATAATGAATTTGTCCTCAGATTTACACTTCAAATATCTACTAAATAGGACAATCCGCATAAGGGTTTGATATCCTCTCAAAACTGAATACATATTTTTCTATACCGATATGTCGCATGAAATAGTCCAACGCCTACTCCAACGGAAACGAGCTACGACCGGATATTTATGACAACAAATAACAAATTGATTGACAGCTAAGTGGCCATAACAAGGAATGAAATGTGTGTGAGAGACTGCCCTGGGAAATTTGAATCACTCCTGGTTTGTTGGTTACCATCGTTGCTATGGCCTCGCTTTTTCAGCTTCCACACAACCATCATCACCCATTAATCCAGGAATTAAAATCAAAATACTACGCGTTCGTGCCGCTTTGCTTCGCTACGAGTTTCGGTTAAGTGTAGAATAGTTTTGCTTTGTGCGATCAGTCAGCATGCCAGCAAACAGGCGCGAATGACCGCTTATGACAAACTACCACTCAGATTCAAGCTGACTGCCAGCTGTCAGTAACTCTGCTAGGTGAAAAATATCGGCCCGGTGGGAAATTTCCTGATCCCACGCGGTCAGCAGGGGGCGCCGCAAAAGGTTTTGACCTAGATTCTTCGCATTTTATATTTCCCCTGCCCGTAGCTCTTAGAGTGCAAAATACCAGAACCGGTTTCGTGGAAGACAAAGAAAAAGCTTATACATTTTACAAATTAAACTTCCCGACACACAAAATGGTCGCTTTCACTTCAGACGGAGAGGAAATACACACCCCCCCAAAACGGCCCAAGTGGGAATACACACTCTGTGTGTCTAATTTTCCGAGCACTTTAGCTGTAGGCCTATCAGGAAGTAGAATGGAGAAGAAAAATGAGTTCGAACTTTGGTGACCTCGCACGGAGCAGAGGCATGGTTAATGTAGCCCGCGCCCGAAAACGCGTTTGGCAGCAGCGGTATGAGAACTGAGTTTGTAACAGGAAGAGTGAGAGACAGAGGGGGGACATTGGCGGCCTCTTTTTGTTTTGCTTCTTCTCGTAAAGGTGCGTTATCAAGGTTATAAGTGAAAATAAATTGTCCGCCTTTCGGATCGAAAGTCTATTCTATAGATTAGAAAACTCAGAAGGTTATGGATGAGATGGTATTTTAATAAGAATACTTTCAAACGAAAAACAAACCTGATGTGATTATTTGGCGAGAAACCTTTTTAAATTATGTAGGGCCAGTTCAAGAGCTGATTTTGAATCATTGCTTAGGAATGTTTATACATATCATCCGAAGTTCACTTCGGTTAAGGTTTTCATTTTCTCGTCCTGTCTAGCTTGTCAAAACGAATCGTTCGACAGCAGAGAGACACATACTTGGCACGTGTGTCCGTAGCTTCAGCCAGCTTTGGCAGAAGCTTGCCAGGGTGGTAAATTGTCTTATCTTTGTTCGAGAACAATTTTATTATATTGAAGATGTTTCATAAGCAAGTCCTCGTCCGTTCAGCTAGGAAAGTAGCTGCTCGGTTGGTGGTGTACTAGTTTTGACACATTGAGCAGAGTTAAGGCACACGCACTACATAGCATCACGTGTGATTTATCACAAGCGCCTTTCTGATGGTAACAAAAACAAACAGGATCAGATAGTGAGCAGTCTAGCAATGAAAACAAATAACATTGCTGAGGAATTTCAAGCTAACTCGTTTAACATCAAAGTTTTCATCTTTTTTTTTTCAAATTGAAACTGTCATCAGTTGTGCCGTTATTATCTTTAACTTCACCGAATATACGCGATTTTTAACTTGAAAATTTTAAGTGAAAAACTTCGGAAAAAAGTTAGAATATACTTTGGCCCTTTTTCTAAAGGCGTCTTGATGTTTGTTTCAGTTAAATTTGCGATGTCACCAAACTGTCTAAAATATGACAGCACTGAGTGAAACGGCATGAAATCACTCTACCTTACTCTACTATACTTGACATAACCCGCAAAGTAGGGCATCTTGATTGTTATTGTTTGTTTATTTGTTTGGCATCATGTCAGGTTTGCGAAGGTTATACTCAAGAAAAGTATCCGAACTTCCTTCTGTTTCCGAGTTTTTTTTAAAGGTCGATTTTCCCACATTAAATCATCAGCTGGCAGGCCTTGTCCAAGCGACAGTAGTAAACGATTATTAGCGGTGACAAGGATGATTTTGACCGGAAAATAATTCCCATAAAACTTGATCAACGACCCACATACAAAAACAAGCATTAGCACTTCCTACACGTATTCGTTAACCGCCGGACAACTAATTGGATATCGTTCTCACATTAGGACAACCGTACAGGTTTACATTGCAATCCAATAGGGGGTATTGTGGGTGTTATTGTTAAATGATTAGCCTTACACCACCATGGTTCTGATAAACCTTACATTTCAATCACTGCAAAGGCCAAAGCCCTCATATATTTTGTTTCCCTTCCTTTACAGCCCTTACTGTGCGCTACCTGACGCGGAGATTCATCGGCGAATATCGTTCGAACACTGATCTGCTGTATAAGCAAACCGTGACCCTGGAAAGTGGGGTGCTGGACGTGGAGATTGTGGACATCTCGGCCGAGAATGAGAATGATTTCCCCGTGGAGCAAATCCAATGGGCGGACGCCTGTCTTATCGTATACAGCATCACGGACCGGGCCAGCTACGAGTACGCACAGCGGTCATTGGCCGAACTGCGACAGTTGCAAAATTCACCATCGGCTTATCTGATTGGGAACAAGGCCGACCTGGACCACTTACGAGAGGTGAGTTGTTTTTGTTTATGTTTGCGTCGGTTTATCTCGAAACGAACCAGATTGAGATTCAGATTAGCGGGGATCGCCGGCCTGTTCTGTTCGATTTTGTTATTCGTGTTTTCTTTTACACACGATTCGTGAGCTACTGCCGTCTCCATAGAACGGTACAAAACATATGCGTCCCCATTACGTTCCACGTTTGAAATGACATTCTGAAGTTGAATAGAAACTGGTCTTGCATGAAGCAAAAGCAATCATGAATAGCATCATCTTTCCCACATTTCCCAGCCTGGCATTAAGCTGTCCAATAATAGAGATTCTTTGCCTTGTATCTCGACCTGAATCCGCCGCAGTCGGGCTACCTTTCTCGCCGTTACTATTCAGTGTTATTGCCAATTATATGAACCATGTTGATACATCGCACATATACATGATTGAGTTGGATCCTCATTTGGCGCCAGCTTAGGGGGCTGGCTTTTCTACATACATATGCTGGCCCCGTTTGCGCTCTCTAAGGTGAAAGAGCTAAAGAGCCGGGAGGACTGGCTTTTCCCTCATGCATATGGAATTTGCCGCGGAACCCACTTGTGATGAAAGGAAAACTTTCCGTCAGTCGGGCAGTATTATGGCAACAAACAATTGAATTAGGTGCCAGTAGCGTAGTATCGTGAGACGAGAAAACTATGCAGCTAAGATTAACTCAGTGTAAGTTGATTAAGACTTGCCAAATTCTTCACGAATAATAGGATGTCCATTTTCTACTAGCAATAAAGATAAACACCTGATTCCACTGTGTTGAGGGACCCTTTCACAGCACCAACAAACTCGCAACCGTTCCGACAAAAGATCCCGACTGAGATTTCGAGTGTACCATTAATTAGGAAAACATGATCACTAGCGCTCGGGTTCTCGCTTAGTTAGACCATCATCAGTGCGGTTAGGGTTTGGCAGGCGAGTGTGTGTAACGAAATATGGGTATTGCTACACGCAACTGTAGCGTAAAACTAGCTGAATTGCATTGCTTGTGTTTTTTGGGTCAACCAGTTCGGACGCGGCGAGCAGTGCAGAGTTCGAGAAGTTTCACTTCGTGAGAAATGATCTTACAAATGCGCTGACAGTCAGTACTTGTTACCGTTAATCGAAATTAATTATTATTGCCGTTCTAATGACTGCCACCAGCCGCTCGCACGATACCACTTCGCGCGAGCAGCTCTTGGAAAACCCTCGGGGAAAGTGCAGACATACCGGGCCGCCGATTGTCTGCAACGGCTTTGCCGGGTAGCTTGACCCACATTCGCGACCGCCAATGATTTCGCGTAAAATATGTTGTCTAGCGCTCTAATTGACAGCACAGTAATGAGGTTTCCGATGAGAACGGTCTGTTTTTCGAATTTATGTAGATAAATTTCAATCAAATTTCGTCCGTAATAAGCTTAAAGCTTATTGAAATTCAAAATGGCATTCGTGCTGTTGCAATAAAAAAAAAAAGAATTATCTTGGACATGGTCGTTTGCTCTGTCACAGGCCGCCTCCGTCCGACACCCGATCGATTTTGATTCATGGTGCATATTTTCATGCGAATGCAACTTGTACGGTATGTAGGTACCTACTTTGCAGCAAACTTCCTACCGTATCGAAGCCGACTTGCACCAGTGCCGTTTGATTGCAACGTCTATTTTTAACACATCCCATCTCGTTCACTGGAAGGCGCATCTATTGTATGCTCGATGCACATATTACGTATCACGTAGTCCCTCATTCTTGCATACATCACCTCAAAATATCATGTTTCATCGTGAATCTGTATGTCTCGATAGCAAGTGTAAAATCCACTGGATGCGTTGGATCCGTAGGATTGAAATTACAAGAATCGGACCAGTAATCAACTGAATGTGTTACATTCAGCTGTTTTTTTCGATTTCATTAAGGCTGATACAAATTTCGAATTCTTTTTATGTCCAAGGTTATCAAAGTTAGCAAAGGGGGTGGCAAAAAATAAATAACACCGAGACGAAAAAAAAAGGAATATCTTTGATCAAAGTTTGTGTGGAAGTTATGACGTTTGTAACTTGCATTCAAATAAATGTTGAAAAATAACACTTTATTATTATTATTATTTATTTCGCTTGCCTTTTGACGACACTCTCGCTGTCACTGGACTTACTTGTTTTTGCTAAATGAAGCATTTATGCTGTCGGAAAACCAATAAAATGAACAAAACGGTTTGAGCTTTTTTTTTCCTTTCCCTTCCAATATTCAAGATTATTGAAGGGGAGGGGGGGGGGAGGGTGACATAAGATGAAAATAAAATTTGTAACGGCCTAATGTAACGTTAAAAAAGGGGAGTTTTTTTAGTAGAGTTGTTATTTGTTTATTGCGATAGATGGATAGGTCAGGTTTGTTTTCGGCAGTAGCTGGCTTCGTATTTGATATGTTCTTTGAACATCAAAACAAAACACTTTAAGATATTTTGGGAAATCCAAAGCCTTTGACTATTTTTTTCCTCATATATCCCTTTGACTATTTTTAACTGTAATGAAATTCTACTGCCATGCTGGTTTCATTTTCCATTGAACTTATTTCTGTTTCAATTAAGAGTACCTTTAGTGATCTCCAACAGGAATGAAAATTTGCAGACGTACTTGGCTTAACAAACTAAGAATTTTCTGCGGGTTGAAAAAATTTTATACTCAAGAGTTAACTTCTTGAAAGACATTGGTTTTAACTTTTGTTGATTTTCACAGTATCCGTCATGAAACACTCCTTTCAAAAGAGTGCATTCAAAACAAGAGATTTTTTGTTTTAATTTGACCCTGAAAGCTAAATTACTAAAATTCACTGATTGAAAAACCTCAGCAAAATTATGACAACAATCATAAGATGTACTATTTTCTTGAACAAATTCGCCTCAGATTTTAGTTGAATATTTTGAGTCATCGAGGATGGAGGAATGAAAGACCATTTTTTATGGAAAGCTATGTTTTTGAAAATAAAGTCAATTTCAACATTTTTTTTTAAAATATGGGTCGTTCCATACGAAGTGTCTCTCCATACCACTTGAGCACGACCATCACGGATTTGGCTCAAAGTTCGAATAATTATTCATCTAGAATCGCTTTGGAAAAATCTCAATTATGGTGTCGATTGGAATACCCCCCTCTCTGTGAGACCCTCCTCTTTTTAACGTTTGCGGTAGAAAAATGGACTATTTTAGAATGATGGTAAAAATATAACGAAGACAGGTAATTGAGTTCTGTAAATTTCCCAAGGAAGGTAATTATGCTAGCTTACTTGCAAAAAAAATCTACTCCCTTGCAAACGGTCTTCCGGCAGTTAACCGAAACATTCGCCATGGCGGACGAAAACATGCGTGTTGGCATGTTTTGGAGTTCTTTTATCGTTTTTTTGTTCTATCAATTCCTCAAATTTCACGTAAAAATTATTGGAGTAGTTCTTACGCTTCAGGATTTGCCCAGAAATCATCGATGGGACGCAACTTGGGGACGTTGGGCGGGTTCGCCAACTTGGGTACCACATCGATATTCAGCCGCTCCATCTCTTCCACCGATCGCCTCACGTTGACATCTGGCTGATTGTCAGCCACAGCAGCACCTTCTTGAAGAAATTGGTGTCTGAAATGAACTCCACCTCGGTACCACTACCTTTGTGGGGGAATTAACATACGAAGTGCCCTGCCAGTCGTTGCCATCAAGGGTGAAATCAGGTCACGTCGTCCATCACCACCGCCACGTCGCGATTTGCCGGGAAAATCGATTGACCATCTTATTTAGGCGCTGAAGCTGCGAGACCAGTGGATGAAACTGCCGCGTCCTGACATATATGTCCATGTTCGCCAGGTACTTTTTGGCTGTTCGGCCGGTTGCACCGTCCTTCCGGCCAAGCGCACGCAGCGATGTATCCACTTTTCCCTCGGTCTTCCTCTTCAGCATCCTTTGAAGCTTCTTGTCGCTCAGGGTCGTCGGCCGACCGGAACCGGGCTTTCTTTCGATGTTCTGATTATTGTCCAATAGTGCCAAGATTTTGTAGATGCCGGAACAGGCGTATCCGGTGTTCACAAACTGCCGCAAAATGTTTTCGATGCGACGTGGTGCCGTTCTTTGAACGCGCACACTTCTAAACGGAGTAGCTCACTGTTTTCACCATCGCGGTTTTGAGCTCGACTGATAAAGCTGTCAATTTTTTTCTGCTGACTCATGGGTTACTATAATTGGTGCTGCATGGATCAGTGCATGTGAAGGTAAACCTATGAAAAATCGGCAAATTTTGTCCATTTTTTACCGCCAACGCTAGCAAAACAACGCATTAATTGTTCAAAATCTTTTTATTCTTTTTCTTACATTTTTCGGCAAACGCAGCCATTTCTATTTCAAATTTGATAATTTCATCGTGTTTCTTGGAGAATTTCACGTAAGAAACTACTATCAAAACAAAAAAGAGGAGAGAAAAACTCAAAAATGGCCACACTGCTAAAAAAGAAAAATCTATTTTCATTCCATGATAGGCAAAAATGGTATTTCTCGAGATTGACTTATATTAACTCAGGGTGATAGTTGTTTCTTAAGTGAAATTTTCTAAGGAACAAGATTAAATTTTCAAATTTGAAATAAAAATGCCTGCATTTTCCGAAAAATGAAAATAATTTTAAAATGCAAAAACAATATATCTGGCAACACTTCTGGTCAAAATTTATATTTTTTCTGGATTCATTGGTTTATTTTCTTTGAAAATATCCCATTATTATTTTTCGGACATCTTATGTCAATGAATTGTAAGGAAAAGAAAAGAGGAATTTTGAACAAAAAAGCGATTTTTGTAATAAACAGGGGGGTCCAACACATTTGGGGGGTATTTCAATCGACACCACAATCGCGATTTTTTCAAGGTGAACCTAGATGAATAATTTCCTTAACTTTGAACCAAATCCGTAATGCTCGATGCTAAGTTTGTGCTTTTTCGTGGTCACTTCGTATGGAATGACCCATATTTATATTCTAATTAAACTAAACGATTCAGAAAGTAATCTCAAATCAAACAGCTCTTAATATTTAACGGCCTAAATGCATCCGTTTTCAAGTTATTTCGAATTAAAGTTTTGAAAATTAGGAAATAAACAACAAATTTTATAGTAATACAATAAGAGTTGAATTTTCCCTTGAAACTAATTTTTTTAGGAACCTGACATTATTTCAAAATTTTTGGTAAAACATATTTTTACTTAATATTTAGGTTTCAAATTTTTTCCAGTTTGAACTTGTTTCAAAATAATCAAATTCCAATGATACCATATGATTCTAAGGGTGCATACTTAAATGACTTAGCGGGAGGGGGATATAATTGTTTTGTGACAAGTTGTGACATAGGGGGAGCTATTGGATTTTAATCGAGGTTTTTTATAAAAGACGGATTTTTTTTGCAGAAAAAATTACAAGAAACACTGAAAAGACACTAAAACATCGCATTGCAGCGAGAGCTGTCGGAATCTTTTCATCTTTGGCATTCTGCAATCTACTGAAAGCTCTTCTAGCCCTGCTCTCACACTGGGAGCAAACCGACGCACTTACTAGAAAAGAGCAGCGAATCGTTTGTATCTGAGGGCAAAAAACTCGGCTGTGAAATTTGAAATATCTCTCCAGAGTCATAATAAACTGGTGTGATCATGATCTTTCTCATACGAAAGGACATTTCGCTCAAAAACTACACACAGAGCTCACTGCAGTGCTTTCACTATGTGCCTCTCAAGCATATGTCAAATGAGGGAAGCATCTAGGTAGGAAAGTAGATTGCGTTGTTTGCTTTGTATCTCGAAACTAAAAAAAAAATCAGCCACCCGTCACGCACGCTTGCTCTTCGAATGCTAGCAAATTTATCTCAGCAGTGATCACCGCGGTGTATTTCTGTGTGTGCTAATTAGAGTGGTTCACTACTCTTGTCTCGCTCAGCTGTGGTGTATTATTTCTCTGCAAGCAACAGAAACGCAGCACAATGCAAAAAAATTGCTACACTCAGCGCTCATGCTGGGCAAGAAGTGAGTGGTGATTATTAACTCTGATTTTTAACAGATTGAGAAGAATAACAAGCCTGCTTCTAGCACATAAACAATTGCTTGCAATCCGTTTAAAAAAATCAAAAATCGTTGTTTCCGCGTGCTTTTCAGAAGTGAAAGTGACAAGATACTCATTTGTCTTCAAAGCTCTAAGAGCTGCGGTCTATTTTTTTGCGAATTCGTGAATTTTTTCTGTGTTTACAGACATGGATCGTACAACTTTCCTCCTCGTATCAAAAGACAAATTCTTCAAAGCAGATGACATTCACCCAGACCGCAGTTAATATCATATGAAATGCTGTCACAAGTGTAAAAGCGAAGCCTTGGTGCTACATTCCGTATCGGAATTCGACCTTCTGTTTTACTATACACAAACTTCGCAGCCGACTGACTGGTTAAGTGTACAGGACAATGGCAGGGCTAGCGCAACGATTCTACTGACACCAACAGTCTCTCCCGAGCCGGGACTCGAACATACGACGACTGGCTTGTAAGGCCAGCATCTTACCTCGAGACCAGCAGGGAGATATCACAAGTGTATGAGTAATAAATAAAATGAATTTCAAACGATTTTTTCTCAAATATTTTTTGTACGTTTTTTATGGAGGAGGGGGTAAACGTAATGCTACGTATTTTAGAGTGGGATGAGATTTTGTGTGACCAAGTGGTACGAGAGGCGGGAGGGGGGGGGGTGTAAATCATAAAAAATGCTATGTCATTTAAGTATGCCTTTTAATAGCCATTTCACTCATAAAGTTCTAGAAGACTAACTTTCCAAATGAACTCGTTTTTCGGATATTTTAAAATACGGTTTGAAAAATTAAAGTTTCATGAAAATTAAACACTAACTGTTGCTGAACTAAATTGTTATGTTGATCATACATTTCAGTGAATCTATGCCTGTACTAGAGAATCCCAAATAACTTACCAAGAATATGTTTTTTTAATTTAAAAAAAATGAAAATTTGGCACTGAAAAACAAATTTTTTTCATAGTGTATATATTTTTTCTAGAACCGCAAATGTTTTACCTACAACTTTCCGGAAGACACCTTTTCAACCGAGCAAGCCGTTTTTTTGATATAGAAATTTTTATCATTAGTCAGTCGTGAGTCCACATGAGAACTATTTCGAACCTATTTTCCATGGAATGCCTCAGCCACAGTGCTTGCTTAAAACCTATGCCAAAATACATACGCCTTTTGAGAAAATTACTCCCTGCCTGAAAAATGGCTCCACTCGCGAAAAATGTCGTCAATTCTATGTCCAGTACGTGTGCAAAGCTTTATTCAAATCAAAATTGGTCGATATTGGACGACGCTAATTTGATCGGATTAGTAGATTTTATCATGTAAAATCTCATCGCCACTTACACCGAAAGTTACTCATCCGTTGGCATAATTTCCCCCTGGCAGAATCCTGGTGATGCTTCGTCGCCTATCCCGGTCCCTAGCGACTTCCGGAAGCGTTTTGGATTAAAGCTTTTCTACGGTCCTCGGCGGACGACTTAATATCGGTTTGCTAGCTTCTCCTCTAGCAGTTTTCTGTGGTTTTTGGGTTTCTTAGAATGAGCTTGAGGTCATCATTAGCATAGCTTTCCTCGAATTACCACCAAAAATGATGCGTTGAAAATACGACCGGCACTCTTAGCAGCAATCTTCAACATCAGCCTCAAAGGTGAAATGCTTTTTCCATGGTTTAAACGAAAAATATTAGTACCTTTGCCTCTCATTTCATTCTTCACAGCTAGAGAATAGTCGCGGTATCCCTACACATTTATTAACAAATATAACATGAAAACTACAGGTTCCATTTGAAATTTCTCACAATGGTAAAAAACGTATCTAAATTTTGTTTAACGGTTTTGAGTTGACGGTTAATTGATTGTCTTGAAAGGGTTCTGCATAATTCCATCCTTCTGCTCTAAGTAGGCTTCTCAGTCTTAGCAGCACAAACATATAAAACCAAGGCCAATTCTCCGTACCATATACCAAAGAAAACTTTGTTTTCGCCTGTACTCATTGCCTTTTTTCCTGCTATTTCAGGTTCAAGAAACGGAAGGAGCCACCTTGGCCGCTTCGCATGCGATTGGCTTCTGCGAGGTTTCCGTTGCCGATAATTCCCCCGCCCTGTACAAAGCATTCGAACGTCTACTGATCGAATCCCGCGCCCGCCCAGTGAAACCGAGAAAGTTTTCCGTTAGCAAAATGTTCGGTAAGTGAAAAAATAACTTCCACCAATAATGTCACAAAGCGACAGCGAAAGAGAGAATAGATTTGCTAATTACTGCCATTGCTCCCAACAGGTACCCTCATCGGAAACAATGGCACCCGGCAGCCTTCGGCCGCGGTCAGCCAGGGCACGGTAGTGCCTTGTCACAAAGGAGAGCTGCACAAAACCCGGGTGATGAAACGACGACAGGCATTTACTGCGACGGCATCGCTATGACCGACATCGACAACGGCCGAGGATAGCAGTTAAGGTGATTTTTTTCTGTCTTCTTATTCTCGCGGTACGATGTACTCTACGGAAGCTCCACTAACCGGTATTAGTAGCGGCGGGAGTATCGATAGCACGGTTTCATCAACGACTGACTGGCTGGCGGTAGAGAATTTAGTCAGCTTGGTGGCGAAGGAATTCAGCAGAACGAAGCATTCGAACAGATCCCGGTTCAACTTCGGTGGAATGAACAGAAATGTGATTTAAATTTAGCATTCTATAGAGAGCGCCGACAAGCGGCAGCACACATACCGTAGCGTAGACACTAATCGCACCCCGAAGCATACTCAACCCCATCCAACTGGTACTAATCTAATGTGCACTGTGAAACCGAAATCACTAAAACTTTTCATACGTTCGGAGCTACTTTATTGTTTTAGATAAAGTAGTCCGTAGCTAGATGTATATGATATTAGAAAAAATAACGTAATTGAGTGTCATTAATAATTATAGCCGAACAATTGTTTCGTACAGACGGAAAGGAACTTTAAATTTTCGATGTGGAACATTCATTTTCTCTCAATTATTAGGTCTTCATCGTAAACGTTAGCATGTAGGTAGAGGGAACTTTTCCAAACGCAAAGTTCACTGTAGCTCAGTGCTCAGCTAAAAATTAAAGGTTGTATCTGAACAGGTTTTCATCGATGAGTGCCAAAACCACATCTTGTTTTCTTATGTTACAAATAGACTGCTGGGAGTATCCATTTCCATCTAACTCTTTGGATATTTACAAACCAGCGTTGCGCTTTGTTTATCTTTCGTTTAATTGATTATTGTTATGCCGTAAGTAGGCACACCTCCTTGTTGAAGGCAAGGGTCGTGCTGTCTAACAGCTTCAACAAACACATGTTGGCTCATTTCACCAACAAACAGCGTCTAAAGCACCGTTCCTCCGTGACAGTATATCCAGCGCAAACAAAGCCGGCACACAGCTGGTATTTTTTGAGGCGGTGGAGAATTTTCCTACAATTGTCGCCCTTGTGGCGTCAATACACCCTCGATCGGAGTTGGCATCCTGTCATCGTTGCGTTACCCGTGTCTATCGGATGCACCCATGCCAGTGCCAGTGAATGGTACCAAGGAAGGTGCAAACCAGTGTCTCCATAAAATTAATGACATGTGATCCTTCAGCTGACTGTATTCTGCGTGAAATGGAGTATGTAAAATGTATTGGGAAAATTCCCCTCTTGGTAGTTTTTTTTTTCTGCACACTCAAACCACGCGGTAACAAACTAGATGTTTAGTGGTTCCGCTATCATTACAAATGCCGCGGAAAATCAAACAAAGCGGAGGTGGAAATCCACAAGCCATATTGCACCAAATAATGTTTTCATTACATACACGTGCTTCAGGCTAATTCACTCGTGATGTTTTAAACTAAAAATGAGTAGTTTATTCAATTTATTCTGTCGATCATCTTCTCGCACGATTATATATAATGTTGAGTTTCGCGGATTGGAACTGTGTCTATCGAACTAATAGTAATGTATTGTTTGATTTATTGGACACGCTCAATGCATACAGACTGCAATATGTGATATACAGTCAAAACATTGCCTTTCGTACTGAGTGCAATGCTTGAATCATTCATCAAATCAAATGAATCATCTCAACAAATTCGAATCAAAATTATTGTAAAAGTCGACATTTTTCTTCTCCATCAATTTTATCAATTAAAGTTAAAAAAACACTGACATAGGGCTAATTATAGGCAACGAGTTAATGACGAACATGCAATAAACCATTTGCAGGCATATTTGTGCGTTTGCAAGTATCTGCCATTACGGTGCGCTGGGGCAGCCATCTGACGTATAAGTCTAACGGAACGCCACCTGTCATCGGCAGAAATATGCGTTTTTTTATGGCGCTTGCAACCGCATCCGATCTCCCTGACTGTGGCATAACGCTGGGTCTGCTCCATCAAGATGGAATGAGTGGTGCATTAAAGACAGTTCAAGAGTAAAAGTGGATAAAATCGACATTAGAAAAAACAAATTTCTGGCCATTGCCGCCATAACTTCTGTGCGTGACGCTTTAAGACTTATTTAGCGCGCCCCTGCTAGATTTTTATTGGCTTTGGATTTTATATCGACTTGCACGATTTCCTTTTAACGCCCGAGCGATCGCAAGCCGATTACGAGAGGAATAAAAATGCAAATTAAGATCATAGATTTAATTCATATTCCTAATTTGCCCCAAAAACGACTTCCATAACGTATACCCCAAATGCTTTCAAAAAAAAATCGATACAACCTTTAAGAAAAAGAAAACGGTCTCAATCTCAATCGCTTCGCTGCATATGCAAATCGAACAAATATCAAATATGGCTGTGAATACAGATAAGCTCCACTTGAATTTGGAAATTAGAATCCCACGTGTGTTTGTTTATCGAATTGCTTTCACCTTCCGGCAGAAAAGACTTATGCGTGAAAAACTCCTTAAATTGCGATCGAAAGTACGGAAGATTGTTTTTAAATATAAGACTCTATCAAACCGGTCTAGAACAGAAAACTTTACAAAGTTGATAGATTATTCGTACCCAATTAGTGGAGAAAAGCAGAGTCAAAAATAAAAATACAAGAAAGAGAGAACAGAAAGCCTAACCAGCAGCTGTAATATGGAGACGAAGCTAGTTTTACCTAGGTGTACCATGTAAGCTAATATAGATAAATGTAAGGCGTTACAAACACTAATTTACACTGTATTACTAGACATAGTTACTGTATGCATTCATTTTTAAGACATTAATATAAAAAAGGAAATCGAAATAATGACGGCTTTAGTTTATTTGTTAATATCACATCTTCCTTAGACAAAATCCGGAAAAATATCGACATCTCGGTGAAAATACCCCAAAGCTTTCACGATGCGGAAAATTGACAAGAAAAAGTTCACAGGATGATGAAAACATTTAAAATAATTTTGTTAAAAAAAAATCTTTTCAAATTATGAGTTCAAAAAGCTTGCGCACTCCTTTTACTATAACTATCCATGAATTTTGGTATCAAATCGTACAACAACTCATAGTCCGGTATAGCGAAACTCTTGTATACTTTCACGGATATTTTTAGGTTTGAACTGTTTTAAAAAAGTATAATGAATTGTTTTCATGAGAAATAGTTATAGTTAATAGCGAGTTTATGGTAATACATTCGATTTGTGCAGAGGCATTCACAATTAACGGAATAGGTAGTAAATCATCTTTTATATTTCCAATACATTGTGGATGATTGAATCTTCCGGGTTCAGATTATTAACCCAAGTACAATAAATGTATTTATAAAAGAAGCAAACAAATGTGTAATAAATAACACATATGTTTGTTTCTTTTCAACAATGATGTAGGAGATATATTCCTGCGTCAAAATCAATAATCCAGTAGGCCGAAAAGTCCAGTCATACCGTAGGTATTCACTGAGGGTCCATTAAAAGCATAACTTAGGTTACTACGCTACCCCTAATTTCTGTTCAATTATAAACAAAATCTGTCGTTCGCGAGTGCGTTGAAATGAATATTCGTGAGCAAAATTGGGAAAACTAATAAGTCTGGCCGTTATTACACAGAATGAGATGTGCAACAGTGTATTTTAGCGATCCAGAATCACGTTCCGATAAAGAAGGCATGTAGGCTGCATAAGTAGAACCTTATTCAACCCTAAAGTACCTTCTTGGGAAAACTTGGACTAGAAAAGCAAGGGAGTGCTCTCCAACTAAGCTGAAGCCTTGAGTGCTACATTCCGCTATCGGAACTCGATTTTCTGTTTAGTATACACAAGCTTCACGACAAACTGTTAGTGTACACAACAATTGCGGGGTTAGCTCTAGAATTCTACTGACACTAACAGTCTGAACCGAGCCGGGATTCGAACATACGACGACGTATGTATACTAGGGTGGGACAAAAAATAAGTACTAGCTCCAATGCACTTTTCGTGTTCCTTATGGGTCCTGTAACAACTGTGTAACTTTTCAGATCGATCGGTGAAACCCCTGATTTGCGCCCGATTTTTAAAGTTTCCATACGATTTTATATGGGAAAATCCACTTTTTCAAAACTTATTCTCTAGAAATTTCCCGTTGGCTCCTAAAAATATACCAATACATGATATTTGTAGAAAATTTTCCTGGGAATAATTCTTCTGAAGACTGTAAGGCGCTACAAAATTTGTAGAAAAAGTTATTCACCTTAAACCGATCGAATGTCTGACGAACGGCTCAACATTGAATTTTTCCAGCAACACTGATGCAGCATGCTGCTGTTGCAAACTCAACAACGTGATGAGAAACAGTTTCGCGTAGAATTAAGCTTGAAAGCGTGATTTTTCGCTCATAGTATCTTCGGAGAAAATGCTTAGAATATCAATCCCTATATTTTGATAGTATTCGTTGTATGATTCATACCCCTAAAAGTGAGAAATCAGCTTTCTAAACACCCCTACGTAGTGAAAAACATTTTCGTGTGGGATTAAGCTTGAAGGTATGATATTTTGCTCACGTTATCTTCATTATCGGAGAGCTTGCTTAAAATATTAATTATTAAGTTTTAATGTAGATTGATTACTCCCCCTATAAGAGGGAAGTAAACTAAACACCCACGTCGTGTGACTCTGGTGTCTTTCATTACAAGCGCAAAAGAATTGTATGATTGGTCTAATCAGAAAAGTAATAAAAATTCATCAAAAATGTATATGAAGAATATGAACAAGGAGTAACAGAATGGAGCAATATTTTCAAAAAATCTATAATAATAGCTGCCACACAAAAGTATTACTCTTTTGTTCCGATTTCAGAAACTAAGATACAAACGAAGCTGTTTTCAAAAGATGACGAATCATTTACTTATGATGTATATAAAATATAAGGTGAAACTAGTTCTGTAAAGTATCTATGCCATAAAAAAATATGTTACTAAGATAATGAAACTCGAAAATAAATATTTGATTCTTATATATATTTATATCACTTAGTACATTCAAATCTTTTCTTGAGAACCGTTCGCCCAATCGTTTTGTTGTCAAAGAATGAATTGTATATTTTTGATCAAGCATTCCAATGAACGTATGGTTTTTGCTGGAGAACCATGGACAAATTAAGAAAAACGTGTATTTTCCTCAATAATTATAATTTTTCGAGCTTAAATTAGAAATAACTCGAAAACCAATGCCTTGAGAATGTTGACTACCAAGAGCTTTTTGATTCGAAATGACTCTCTGCATCTTTCTAAATCACCAGAATACAAATATTTTGAAAAATGTTTGAATTATAATTTTCATAAAAAAATTAATCTACCATAAAAAAATATTTTTCATTTCTCCATCCTGGACTTTTTTTTAAAAGTTGCGTACTAACGTCAAGTTTCTTAAAAAAAAATTTAAAAAAATTCAACTCTTTATTTTTTAAAATGAAATTTAACGTTTGTTTTTAATTTTTTCTGGTCAAAAAAATTTGTTTGTACAGTGTATATTTATTTTATGATGCATTTTCGATTCGCTACAACTCATTCTCAGACAGTTTTTCTATACAACCAACGGTTTCTGGGCTACAATGCTTCGAATAAAACCTATGCCAAAAGGCATACGTCCTTTTAGAATGTAACTCATGGGTGTAAAAAATCTCTCCACCTGTGAAAAATGCTCAGTTTGCTAAGCCAAATACATGTGCAAAGTTTCATTCAAATCAAAAATGGTCGATTAAATTTTCGCGTATTTCCAGGCGATTTGAAATGATTTTGCTCGTATGGAATCGTTATATGAAAAAAAGTTGAAGGGTATGTGCTAGAGTGCACAAACGTAGGCTTGACGTGGGACTATTGTGGGTGTAAAGATTTAATTCTGCCATAGCCATAGTATATAACACACACCAAACGTAAAATACCATACACAACAATCCATGAACAAAAAAAACACACACACACACGCTACTCACACACACACACGATACTCACACACACACACACGCTACTCACACACACACGCTACTCACACACACACACGCTACTCACACACACACACGCTACTCACACACACACACGCTACTCACACACACACACACATACACACACACACACACACGC
This sequence comes from Wyeomyia smithii, assembly GCF_029784165.1. Classification (NCBI taxonomy): domain Eukaryota; kingdom Metazoa; phylum Arthropoda; class Insecta; order Diptera; family Culicidae; genus Wyeomyia; species Wyeomyia smithii. The sequence continues at coordinate 67,443,619 of NC_073696.1, forward strand.
TACTCACACAGCCACGCTACTCACACACACACACGCTACTCACACACACACACACGCTACTCACACACACACACACACACACACACACACACACGCTACTCACACAGCCACGCTACTCACACACACACGCTACTCACACACACACACACACACACACACACACACACACACACGCTACTCACACACACACACACACACACACTCACGCTACTCACACACACACGTTACTCACACACACACACCCACGCTACTCACACACACACCCACGCTACTTACACACACACCCACGCTACTCACACACACACCCACGCTACTCACACACACACACACACCCACGCTACTCACACACACACCCACACCCACGCTACTCACACACACACACGCTACTCACACACACACACACGCTACTCACACACACACACACACACACACACACACACACACACACACACACAGACACACACACACACAGACACACACACACACAGACACACACACACACAGACACACACACACACACAGACACACACACACACAGACACACACACACTTGGTATACGACACACTATACCTACACAATTTACTATCGGCAGCATCCAAACGGCTTCCAAGTCTTCCAAATGGTCCCTTCCAACAGCTTCCAATGGTTTCCAGTGCCGATCACGTCCAGTTTCGGGCTGTATTCCAACAACGATATCTGAATTAGATTACCACTGGTGGGGTCCAACTCAGATCGAAGGGAAGCCGAACTGTTCGCTTTGAGGGTCGAGCAGGGAATGAGCTTCTCTCAACACGGAATGTCCTTTTATAGCGTCACTCAGTGTGGGAAACTTGGGTGATTGGGGGAAGAACCAATCACGTGGAAGCATCTCTGCTTTCTTTCTTCGTCGCTTACGTTGGGTGATGAATGCGATGCCAATTGGGTGGCATTGCTAGCCAATGACTGAATGCGTGAATTCATTTCGTCTATGTTTTTGAAGTCTGCGTTAGGGAAATATACCAAACGTATGAAAAATGTATGTGGATACTCAACCTTCAAACTTTCCCGCAATTTTCACGGAGTAATAAGAAAATGGTAACTAAAATTATCATGTTATACAAATCTTGTATGTTTTAGCTTTCCAACGGTATATTAACTATTGAAATCGGAACAGTTGTTTGAGCGCTATTAGCATCTAAAATCTTCCATTCTGACAACCAAAAACGTTACATGTTCAATCCAGTTTTTACAGAAGGTACCTTAGTATAGTGAAGAAAGACGTAGTCCCACGTAAAAAAAAAACGAAACTTGATAGCAGTAAGCCAGAACCAAGTTTCTTTGTTCAATTTGGGGCCCCAAACAATCCTGAATTTATCGGAAGTCGATTGGTTTTGTCTCCGCTTGGCGCATTGCATTAATTTATATGGAAAAACCAACTTTTTTGCATTTTCCATTCTAAACAGCTCAAAATGACTCAAACCATAGGTTTCATCACTTCAAGTGGTAGCTTTTTTGATGCCTAGCAACTTGGCCGAAGACACTAAAGAGCTAGGGTGTCCCAAAAAACACTGGAGTTGTTCAAAGTTGGTTATGTCGAAATTTATATTGAAATACATGTTTTCTGAAAACACTGCCAGTGTACCGGCGTCAGTCATTTTTCCATCAGAAGTAACCACTGAAACCAGCTAGCTGGCATCCCGCCATGTTTCGAGGACTTACATCTCAGCGTGTGTGTAAACGAGATAGCATATCACCGCCACTTTTCATACGCATTACATAGCATTTTTCAATGGGGCCCGCAAATCGCGGATCCGCTGCGATGTTAGCTGCGATGAAACAAAGCAAATAACATAGAGATGCCAGCTAGATGACTGAAATACGTTGTAGATTCTAACTACGCCTAGAATATTGACCTAAATTTGTTTGCTTGGTCCAGCTGAGTGTATAACGACAGGTTACTTCTGATGTAAATCCTTCTGACTCTGGTACATTGGTAATGTTGGCAGAAAACAAGATTTTCTGCATTTGAATAGCCATACTCAACTTTGAACAGCTATAGCTCTTCTAAGGCACATTCCAGCACTTCAGTGTCTTTTGCAAAGTTGTTAGGCATCTAAAATACTATACTTTAACATAATGTAGTGCATTACTAGAGCATTATTGAGCTCTCTAGAAAGGTAAATGCATAAAAGTTGGTTTTCCCATATAAATTTTCATACAAATTTGAAATGCAATGCGCCAAGCGGAGACAAAACAAATCGACTTCAGGTAAGTTTGGCGTTGTTTGGGGCCCCAAAAAGAACCGAAAAAACTTGGTTCTGGAAAATCGATCACTTTGCCCCACCCTAATACATATATTATTGTTTAAATTCGAACAAACAAAACCTGTATCTATGAATTTGATAATTTTGGCCTCCCAACCCATTTTTTGCTTTAACTAGCTCTTTTGGCTAATCTTTTAAGCTAAACCATCGATATCCTTAGTGGAAAGGAAAGGGAAAACATTTAAAAAATGTTTAAAGTTACATTTCATGACCAAATATTATAATTTGCGTATTATGGACCCGGGTCCATTATACGCATTGTTAACCCCGGGCCCGTAATAGGAAAAGGGGTTCATTATGCGCACGTAAAGATCGGTAATAGTTATTGATATTTGGCATTGACAATTGAACTCAACCACAGAATTTTTCAATAGATTGGGTAAAAGACTTATTTATTTTTAGATTGGGTAAAAGACTTATTATATTTTTAACAAATACAAGAATGATGCTGCGAAAATATAAAGAATTTGAGCCATTTACATCTAAATTATGACATACACCTACTAAGGAGTCCATTACTAGAATATGAACCCTATGCTTTCATTTAAAAGCATTCAAAGCATTGTAACTGTAAGAGAGTGGCTTGAGAGAAAAAATACACTGTGACACATGGTGAACAAATTTCCGATGAGCGGGTTCAATCCTATGTGTGTCATTTTGATATTCAAGAGACCGTGTATGAAGCTCAGCTCTGAATCGGGTAGCAATCCCAAATCTTTTAATGACATCTCACGCTGATGTGATGGTATATACGGCCAAACGAGATTACGGAACATTTAGTACCAAACTCCTAACTCGTCCATCTGCTGTTATGGAAAGACGTGTCAGTGTAATCCTTTTGACGTAGTAGGGGTAAACAGGGTAAGACCGCCCACCGTAGTTTTACTACCAAGTTATTTAATAATTGAAAAATTTCTTTAACGTGTCTATTACAGTATAATTACACAATATTTTGCACCCCTTTCTGTTTTGATAGTGCGCGACCAGTCATAGAAATAATCAAAAACCAACCTTTCGGCTGGCAACCAGTCAATGCGCTATTGTTTTGTGGCAACGGGACTTAAGGTTTTTTGCCTAAAAATCTATTGTTAGGCCGTGGATATACGTTTTAAAAAAAGTAAACTTGTGTAAAAATGGTATTAATGAACAAAAATAGTTTTAGAGCCAGGACGGTTTGTTTGATCGGTATGACGTCATCGGCAGAGTTGAAAATAGCAGTTTTTTACTTCCGATAAAAGTATACACTGTAAAAAAATTTATAGAAAGGATATAAAAATAGAATTTAAAATATTTTTTTTAAGTTTGATTATGCGATAACCTCATTTTTAGCAGATAATAAAACTGTTCGGGTGTTGTGCTAGGGAACAGAACCATGACATAATAAATCTCCTGCTAATTTCTACAGACTAAATAATCAATTGTTATTTTGACGTTAGAAACTGCAACTTGAAAACTCTTCTTGATGATAATAAAACTTTATTGAAAATGAACACAAAAATTAAGATGAAGGTGGAAGTGGAAAAAGTAAGAATGCGATAAAAAGAAGCATTGTATTATAGTCATTTTAAAGAAAACGAGTCATAGGTGATATACAACACGAAACATATTTTTCAATTGATTATTTTATTTTCTCAATAACTGATTAATATTTTTATGGGTTTTTCCTGGCATAAATCTTTCAAGAATCATACATTTTATGTTCTGAAATATTGCAAAAAAGCAAAGTTTGGTGCTACATTCCGATTCGGAACTTGACCTTCTATTTCTATACACAGACTTCGCAGCCGTTAAGTGTAGCGGACAATTTCGGGGCTAGCGCTACGATCCTACTGACACTCCTACAGTCTCTCCCGAGTCAAGACTCGAACCTACGGCGACTGGCTTGTTAGGCCAGCATCGTACCTCGAGACCAGCTGGGACGGCCAAAATATTGAAATATTGAAACCGATTTAAAATTTTCCTTATTATAGAATATATAAAGTATAAAAATTCCTCCGGCATCAAAAATACGCATTTTCATGCAAAAACAATATCAAATTCGGGCTTAGCATCCCAAAATTATGTATAAACCATGCATTTTCCTCGATTTGAAGACATTTTTCTTCTTGGCCAGCATTGTCAGTATGGAGACGCCCCACTGTGCGTTGGTTAAGGGACCAGCGCCAACGCTTTACTTCCTCATGCGATAATGAGATTTTTCGTCTCAGTGAATCTTCCGGAGTCGGCTAGTATTAAATCTAGAACAGTTGGGTTGGTTGTGAGTGGACCACGCCACCCCACAACCATCGTTATGTCGGCGTTGGGACTCGAACCCAGGCCACCAGTGTGGTTGGTAGGCGGAGACTTTGGTGCATGGCTTGTCAAAGCAACACATCGACAACATCGATAATATCAAAAATAAGCAAAGCAAAGTCCAGGTACTACCATTCTGTTTCGGAATTTGACCTTCTGTTCATTCGACATCAGGGGATGGTAAGACTGTCAGCTACCATACATTTGACGCGTTACCAATATCAGTGGCACTGGTACCCGAAAAATGGACACATCAGCCTTTTCTTGTGTAAATTCGGGCAAAATAACCAAAAATTGACTATAAGTGTTAAAAGCCTTCCAAGACTTCGCAGCCAACTGTTCTAGCGTCAGATCAACACTGACAGTCTACCATAAGGATTGGAAAATGAAGGACAACACTTAAATAAAAAAAATGAATATGGAAATGTCAACAAGCCGAAAAGTTGTCTAAACCGAAAATATTCTAAGAATATCGACAAGTAGTGAAACCTCTAAGTCGACGAGTCATAAACTTGAATGATTGAAAAGAAAATTGGGATATTGAGAAACATTTTGGTGTTCGTTTTTTTTTCTGGTTCAGTTTATTTATATTTTTCACTTCTAGATTTTTTGTCGGTAAACGGTTTGAACAAATACCTTAATATTTTTTAGCGCCCCTGACGGTAATAGAACTGTACCATAGTTCATTGTGATTTGATTTCCGGAGTTTAGACTTTCACAACCTTTAACGTCCGTTTGTGAAGACAGGAAATTAATATCAGTCTGAAACTACGCTTTGAACAGACAGAAACTGTTCAAAGGGATTAGGTAAAAATTTGGCTTTCACTTTCCAACAGCTTCGTAATGCGACAAATACATGATGCTAACGATATGCGTTTTCTTCCTGAGAACTAAACCCAAGAGCAACCTAATGCGTCAATCGCATCACTGCTTGATAAGGTTGATTCGTCGCAATTCATCACCAGCATAACAACCGAAGAAAAGTGCTGAGCGTTGTAAAGGTCAGATATACAACGGCTGAATTGATAAAGTTGTAGATATATTTTTCCCTAGCATACAAATAATGGAAAATCTTTGGTTATTATGCATCCAAAGTTAACAGTGTGTGCCAACTTGTTCCATCGGCCGTTATCGCATCTGGTGAAAACAGCTAGTTTTTTGTTTAGAGCTGTAGAACTTTGGTGCTAAAGCAACAGACATATTTAGTATATGTACCAACATTGTAGGGCCCCGACGGCGGCATGCCGATATAGGCACCAGTCAACCTTTAGTTTTATAGCGCGAATGAAGGCTTCCCATCGTGCCGACTGCCAGGAAAAGCCACCTGCTGTGTTTTTTTTCCTAGTAGGTAGCGCTCATAACTTTGAACGGATATGAAAATATTACTCAACCTGAAAACAAAATGCTCCAAAGGTTATACTGGGTTTTGTTTGATGGTTGTGCACTCCGGAGCACTCATAACTACTTGCTGGAAGCAATATTATTCAACGGAATGAAATGCTTATAATGCGGTGATGTTGGTAATTATTTAACGTAAACTTTTGTAGATTAAATAACTGATTTTTAGTTGTTGTTTGGAGATGTGCGTAAGTTATACCCAAAAAAAAACTAACTGAATATTTTGCAACTTTCGTTCAACTGAACTCAACTGATTCATGTGGATCGTTACTAAGCAACCCCAATGTGTAAACAGTTACGCTGTCGAACCAGCTGAGTGTTGCATTGTTATTGATTTTTCACGAGTAGCGAAACATTGGCCACTTAGTACCAATAAACATGTTACGAAGTGCGAACACGGGCACAATCTTGTGCGAGGAACAATCGAAGTTCATCCTGGAACGAATCAGTACCGTTGAGAAACATTTTAGTGATTTATGCGGAGCATTTGCCGAGTTTACGAGAAAGGTAGCGCGATTACGTGACAAGTCGGATGAATTGGCCCACGTTACCCAGGATTATTCCGAAACGGAAAAGTACAACAAATCACTAGCAAACGGATTGTCCAGCCTGTCCAAAGCAATAACGTTGATTGGCGATTTTCAAGATTTAGAGGTAAAGCGGTTAGAGAATCGTATTGTTTCGGAGCTTTCCCAGTATGAAATTGTCTGCAAGCATTGCAAGGATAGTGTGAAGGATACGATCCTGTCGCGCGACAAGGAGCTCACTAGAAGAAAGCAACTGGACCAAGCCAGGTTGCGAAATGTTAGGGGAAAAAAGACGGCCAAAGATGCCGAATTGATTAAATCCAATCTGGAGCTTTCGAAAAACCTGAAAGAGATGGAAGAAATTGTTGGCAGATTCGAGAAGCAAAAACTGGCGGGCTTAAAAAGCCTTCTAATGGATTTCGTAATGATTGAGCTGAAGTTTCATACAAATGCCATCGAAGTACTGTCCGCAACTTATCAGGACATCTCGGATATTGACGAAAACCGAGACTATCAGGTGAGTTGATTTATGTAAAACGAGTTGACGCCTCATGCTTGGTTTCGCTCTTTTGCTCTTTGAATGCTCATTAGGCTATATTTTGTTAAGAAGGCAGAATTCGAACAATTCATACATGAAGCACTTGTACAGACACTCTATCTTTACAATTCGTCTGAACATTTTTACTTGGAAAAAAAATTATTTAGTCAATAGGCATTTTTTTTCCTGTATGGACTTCCTCACTGCGACCAGAATCGTTGATCTATTGTGAGATATGCCCGGGTGTCTGCTGTATCCCGCACTTCTATTATTAGCAATACCGCTATTGAGAAGTGGCATGCTTATTATTATTTTTGATCAGTGCTTGTGTGTAATGTATTACCCTTCCTTTTACACGCTTACTGCTCTTCTATACCGAGCCTCCTTCCTCCTGCCAAATATCGCCAATTATAATTCCCTGGAGAAGTTTCGTCGTGCGTCCTTCTGGCCAGTATTATTGATAAGCGGGACTTATTTTTTGTAAAGAGAAAGTCACGCAAATGTATTATAGATTTCAGCGTAAAGGAAGGGTAACTGGTGGGGAGCCTGAGAATAAACCCATGCTTAAAAGTCCTTTTTGACATCGAATGGCCTGATTCTACTAAGATTCGAACCCACGACCATCTGCTTGACAAAGCGGACTCTGTAACCTTGCGGCTACGCAGCTCCTCTTTATTAATAGGCATTAATAACCTATTTATTTCAATTATATTATTTTAATTGATTTCTAGAAACAAAAGATATCTAAGGATTGCTAAACACGCCTTCAATCTTCTAACAGTTGATAAACGGAAATACTATGCGATGTCATACCATGCGAAAAACCATTTTTTTACATTATTAATATTTTTGATTTGATTTATTATTTATCTAAGAGACGCCGTTTTTTATTTAAAATCAATGATGCGTGGAATATTGTCTTGGGCAAAGTTCTATGAATCGATAAAATTTTTTTAATGAATATATTTTAAGATAGGTATTGCAATATTGTATAACTTTGCAGAAGCCGCAATGTTAAACCATCAACCCGTTTTTGTATAATTACTTTTAATTTCTGATTTCTCGCATTTCACATGCTATGAAATTTCAAGAAGTATTCTAACTCCAGGTCGGACTCAATTATCCGGAAATATATATTTTTTAGTGTTCGTTTTTAATTTTTATTCCGAAATTTTGCCTTTACCATCCCTTCTGGCATGTTTGGGACATGTTCGAATTAAATGAAAATAATCAATGGCCAATTTTTTTTTTGCTCCTCAAGATTTAACCCCTTTTCGCCTCAAAAATAATTTCCTGTTACGCGCACTTCATTATACAAGTAAAATAAAAAAGGAAATATTTATTTTATGTTCGTTAATCGCAAATTTCAATATTTTTTCTGTGATTTGATTATCCGGCGAACTCGATTATCCGGAATGAAAATTTTTTTGGTGTTCCGGATAATCAAGTCCGACCTGTACTTGCTTACATAGAAATTCTTAATACCATTCATGTCCATTTACTTTTTTTTGGATATTGCTGCTCGCAAGGGAGTACACAAAGAAATCAAACGGCAAAATAGGGTAAATAGTTGCTTACTAAACACGCGTTAAAACGATGAGCGTCGAATGACTTTTTTGTTATTTTTAATAAATTTCAGCAATTCAAGAAATTTCTTCAGCAAGATGAACAATCCGACCGATATTTCCTTCAGCGAATTAAATCGCAATCTATGGGTGCGCTGAGTTCGATGTTTGCTGCAGCTTCGAGCGGAAATCGAAGAAATAAGAGTTTGAGCTCAACGTCTTTAAATTCATCCCAAGAGCAGGAAAAACAGGCTGAAGGAACAGCCGTCGCTGAGGGTTCTGAACAGCAGGAACCACCGAAACCCGCCAGTCGCAATCGCAAAACTAACGAGGCTTCCAAACAACGATCGATGGAATCATTGGTAATAGATATCATTATTTTAATTAACAACTCACTTCAATATATTTAATAAACAGGACTTGATGAAACACAAGCCTTCGGATGATGAATCGAAATCCTCTACAGTGGATAGTGACAGCGATGACGACGATACAGACACCGGGACGGATTCTGACGAACAGGAAGCAAAGCCACGCCCACAGATTGCAAAGGTTAACCCTAAGGTCGATCGAAAAGTAACTGTTATAAAGCTAAAAGATTACTAAAAAAATACCAAAAAAGTTTATAAGCTAATAATTTCAAAAGACACATTTCACAGAACTCTGAAGAACCTTCCAGCTTACCAATCAATATTCGAACCCCTGTGACAACATATTTTATTAAATCGATCAATGGAATCGTTCGGAACATGAAGCTATGACTTCGCCTGAAGAATGGACTGAGCAGCAGTAATTTATATTTCATTTACTTCATTCGTGCCACCCCTGATTTTTGTTTAGGATGTAAATAAAAATGCGCCTGTTAAATCGATAACTTTTTTCTCGTCGACTTATTCTGACTGATTGTGCCAATTAAAACCTTTTCCAAGTGCAATTATTTGGATTGTTTACTGATTTTAAGCATTTTTAAAAGTCGTGCCCAACAAAAAGTTATTTAAAATTAAAAATAAAGTAATTTGGAATAAACATGCTTACTTTGCAGTTGCATTTTTCATTTTTCTTGACCCTCAACGCCGGCCTGCTGCATCAGATCTCCAATACTTTTTTCCAGATCGTCTATTCTGTTCCCCATATCATCAATACGGGTGATTATCTGATCCGACATAGACTGGAACTTGTCCTGTACATTTTGAAGTATGCTTTGGACCTAAAAATGAGATACTATTTATAGTATAAATACTCGAAACTTGCTATCATTATTGACTCACGTAAATTGTTAGCTCCTGCATATTTTTAGGATCGGCATTACTAGCAAGGGAATAGTTTTGATCAGCGTCACTATCGAGCTCCGACTTTAGCTCGGCCATATCGAAAGACTTTTGTCGCTCAATGGTTAGGCTGTTGAATGAACGGAACTGATGGAAAGAACTGCCGAGACTATCGATTATCACTTTGCAAACGTACAGACAACACCCAACTTCTATTGCAAACTTCCAGACAGATTATACAGGACCTTCTCTTTGTGTTGTTGTTGGCAGGGAGAAATACAAATGGTGGGTGGAAACGTCAAACTAGAAAAAAAAAAAAAACAATTCAAACTGGAGAAAAAAGGCAAAGAATGAACAGGGTTGAAATTCGGGGCTACGTCAAAAGGCAGAATTACTAAAGGCCGAACTGATTGCAACCTAATAGCAAAAACATCATATCAAGAAGACTGGGAACTCTGCCTGAGATTGAGCGACAGTTTCGGCAGTGCAGTCTGTTGAGTAAAAGTGGAACTGACGCATGCTAGTGTGTGTGCTGGCGATGCGAGCGCAAGCCGAACTGGACCACCACATACGCACACTCTGTCTTCGCAGCGATGGGATTACCAGCACTTTCATAGCAACCTTCCACCTTTAATAGATGGAGTGCGCTGTTTGATTTGACGCTTGTCGTTTATATGGGATAGATCCAGAGATGCCAGTCTTCTTAATATGATGTTTTTGGTCAAAGAGTGTACTACACGCTCGTAAATAATAACTCTAAAATGAGTAACATTTGACGCATTTTCGTAAAAAGTGGAACAACTCTTAAATTGAGTAACTCCACAAATACTCAAAACTGAGTAACACTAGGCGTCTTTAAAATGAGTCATTATTACTCAAAATTTGAGTACGACATTACTCATTTTTTGGGTACAGTTCAGTTTCATTACTGGCTAGAAATCCGCTACGGTCAATAAACGACACCACATGTTCATCAATAATTACCTTGTAATAAAAGTAAACAGTTATAATGCCTTCTGAGGCGCACACAATTAAAAAACATATGTCACAAACTGAAGCACATCGTTATCATCTTTCAAAATGGACGTCGTTATATGCGACGTTACTCAGAAAGAAGTTATATGAAGAGAACCCAAAAAGTGAGTCAAAGTAACTCAAAATCAAAAAGGACTTCTACTCATTTTTTGACGTCTACGAACATCGTTCTAAACTGAGTCAGTGTTGCTCAGTTCATTAGTTATTATTTACGAGCGTGTACAGGCCTAAGAGGCGACATCTGGCTTCTTACTCTTCTTCCTCATCCACCGCGATGATCCCTGTTGAATTTTTCGTAAGTGATGCCATTCACTTGGAAAATACTTGAATGTTTTTAATGCTTTTATCACCATTATGCACAATTCCTCCTGCAGGCGATAATTTTACCGTCTGAGGGTTACCGGAGAGTCTGCATCTTTATTATACTTAAAATCGAACGTGTCATCCATCATTGATTATGATTCATTCATTGACCCATCTTAATTGTACACTCCGCACAAACAATATGCCTCAACAAATATGTTCTAAACTTAATCCAGAACGGTTTCAAAAGTAGAACTAAGCTCACACTACACTACTTACTCTCGACATTGAGCAGCTGTTCTTATGCTTCACGCAAAACCGTCATAACTCCTTGTGCACTTTTGGATCTTTTAGTAATTGATATTAGTGAAGATCCAAGTCGGATCTCTTACTACGCCCGTATTTGTACTTTTTGAAGTAGAATACTTCTCTCAGGAAGTTCGGCTTCATAGGGAGGTAAAATGAAAATCTAAAACCGAAAAAAGTGAAAAATATGTCCAATTTCAAATGCTAATAAATCGGCTGGTTTTCGATGGATTTCCTTCGTTCTTGCAGCAATAGATTGGAAAATCTTCTAAGATTCTTCCCAAAAGAAGATAATTGTAATTTTATTATTCACACTGTTGTACTATTGAAAACAGTCAAGCCTTGTCAAAACGGAAAATTCGACCTCTGATTGGTCGTTATATGATTGCTTCCCAAGCACGGTCGACAGAATCATATACCCTGCAATTGAAAACATGCTATTTGGCCTAGCCGAAGCCGCTCATAATACTGCTAGACAGCGACTTACTTCTAGCAGTCGTCCTCCCTTAGCAGCAGCACTAGCAGTGCAGTGGATACCAGCGATGGTGGAAAGCGGCCACAGCTGTGGTGTAGCAATGGATAGAGCACGAGTTGCAGCGGATTCCAGCAACGATAGCAGCTGGGCCAGCTGATGCAGGGACAGTGGATACCAATGACAGCGTATAGTGGCCACAACTGTGACATGGCTATGGATAGCGAATTAGTTGCAGTGGATCTCAGCATCGGTAGCGGCTGATGCATTGAGGCACTTTAGTGAAATGCAGTCTCTGTGCGATAGTAGCACTAGTAAATGCATTCAATGAAAAGTTGACTGATTTTGACAACACATGAGCCGTTTAGTTTTGAGTGTTATATCAGCATTTCACCGTTTACTTTATCACAACTAATACTTTGTTAGCACTGTCAGTGATAACGCAAGTAATCGGCTTCTTATTCGATACTAAATTGAACAACAAGTTGTCCTTTTCAGGATGAAATAAAAACCTGATGATTAAAGCGTTAATGTTTTCTCTTGAGTTAATTTACATTTTTAAAATTGTAAAAGTTATAAATTTTACTTTATTTCCGTGTCAGAACGTACTGAATTATCTTTTCCTTCAAGCAACTTACTATATTATTGAAAATGGTCAATCCTTGTTGAAGCGTAAAATTCGTTTGATCTGATTAGTCAACGTTTATTTACTAGAAAAAATGACTGACACGCAAGCAGCCGGGTTATCTTTCTTGTAAAAGTATTCTACTTCAACCTTGCGGTCGTGGATTGCACACAACCCTCCTGTTTTTTGTTTAATGTTCACTTGAAATTATTTTAGATTATAACAGGTGACATCATTAAAAAACATAAATCAAAACAACGAACAATGTTGTTCAGCAACACTGGCAGCAAGCCTGATGATAAATTTTAACGCACTCGGGGTTTTCAATTTCAACCAATCAGCGAGTGGTTCCCAAAGTGGATGCAAATCTATACCCAGTTGTCTCCCCTTAGCTACAGGCTAAAGAATGGTTTTTATGCATAAACCTTTTTGATAAATACGGCGTGAATTTTGAAAGAGTCTTGAAATTTGCTGAGAGTAGAGCGCATGTTGGGAGAACAGGATGTAAACAAAAAGCGATGCACGGGCGGCACAAACAGTAATCCGCAGTTGAATGACAGATACTACGGAGAGAGTAGAAAAAGGCAGCAGAACGGTTGGATTTCACGGAATTATTGACCTTTCATTCAATTGTCATCAGTGAACAACCGTTTTGTTATCAGTTTTATTGTGAAGCTTCTTTATTAACGAATTCTACTGCAACAATTCAATCATCTGCCTGCTTTATATAGCCTAACGGCAGAATATATCGGTTGGTAAACGTGTTTACGTTAGCATTTCGAGTGTCGTAAAAATATCGATCGTTACGAATATCTATCCAACAGTTAGTAGAAAATGAAACTGCTTCGATTACTCCTCTTACTTGTGTCCCTTTCGGTGGTTTATGGAACCATGTTTGGCAATAGTGTCAAGCTGATCAAGGATCTCAAAAATAAACTACCTCGTAGAAATCGGCCACGTTTCGAGAAAAAACTATCGCCGGTCATTTTTGGTAAGTTAAAGAAAAAGTTCTTGTACTACAGTACGAACTACTTTCGAAACCGACGCTGACATACCGAATCAGAACGGTTTCAATTTGAAAACAATCATTGTGTTATATTTTTGAAGGGAATAATTCGAATCAAATGGTCATATTCAATGCATCTAGGTTTTAACCCAGATTATTATCGCTCTACTGTGGACTTTTATAATGCATAACCTTTGAGGTCAATTGTAAATAACAAAATCCGCATTGTCATTATGCGGAAACAAACAATTTATTAAAAAAAAAAGATTGTTCTGCTCAGCTGTGCCTTCTACCATTCAGTCAGTTAGGCGCGAATGGAATGGACAATGACGCTAATTTTCTTATCAACCGTAATCAAATCAGGTGATATTTTTAGTAAATATGGTTTTGTTTTGCAAGCTGTTGGTCTTGCATGTTATGGTAATAACGTTTTCATCGATGACTTTTTCTGGTGTTATAGAAACAGTTTCCTGGTTCGTAAACAAATGTGAGCCAGTCTGGTCATTATTATGTTCTGAGTCACATCAGAACATAGCTCTAAGCAGTAGTATACAAGCATGACGTCAAGCGATGTTTTGTGATTTAGTCATTACCATCAGCAGTTTACTCAATTTAGTATCGTGAATATACGGAAGTGAAACTTTGTCTTCTTCTAGAATTAGTCTTTAAGATATATTTTCCTCTAAGAGCATTTCATTCTCAACCTTTTTTTTCCAGTACCTGGCGATGGTGGTAGTCAGGTGGATGCCATCCTGAAAAAACAGGACAGCGTGCATTTCTACTGCCAGAAAACAACCGACACTTATTTCAACCTTTGGCTGAACAAAGAACTGCTGGTGCCGTTCGTTATCGATTGCTGGATCGACAATATGCGCCTGGTATATAACCGTACGGCACGTACCACGGAAAACTCTCCAGGTGTTGTAACGCGCATCCCCGGTTTCGGTACTTCGGAGACCGTCGAATGGATCGATCCATCCCACGCCAGTGAGGGAGCGTATTTCGTCAATATTGGGAATGCTCTGGTGCAGAATGGTTACAAGCGGGATATTTCTATAAGAGGAGCACCTTACGATTTTAGAAAAGCACCAAGTAAAAGACAAGGATTGAAACTTTGCAATCATATTGATCATTCCATTACTCATTCACAGATGAAAACAAAGAGTGGTTTATTAAAGTGAAGCATCTTGTCGAGGAGACGTACACGCTCAACGATAACACACCGATCACGTTCATCGTCCATAGCATGGGAGCTCCGATGACGATGCTGTTTCTACAGATGCAAAGCCAAAGCTGGAAAGATCAGTACATTCGGCGAATTATTTCTTTAGCTGGAGCATGGGGTGGTAGCGTAAAGGCACTCAAATGTTTTGCCATTGGCGATGATTTGGGTGCATTCGCGTTAAGCGGAAAAGTCTTGCGAGCGGAACAAATTAGCAATCCTTCACTTGCTTGGTTGTTGCCGAACCCGTTACTCTGGAAGCCGAATGAGGTGATTGCCCAGTCGCTGTCCAGGGTATACACTATGGATCAGGTGGAAGATTTTTTCCGGTGGGCTGGTTTTAAATTTAAGTCGAAAAGTTAGCATTAATTTGTTTCTTGATTTTCGTATGCAGGGATATCGACTACACAGATGCTTGGGAAATGCGAAAAGACACTCTGCAGTATGCGTTAAACTTCACCGCTCCCGGCGTTGAAATCCATTGTTTATACGGAACAAAAATTGATACCGTTGAAAGGTTTGTTTATCTGCGGTGATTTCAAAAGTTTGTTTTTTTCTTACACATTTCTCCATTACGTTAGCCTTAATTACCAAAAGACATATGATTTGTCTGGTAAACCAACTCTGGTGTATGGGGATGGTGATGGAACAGTAAACCGGCGTTCGTTGGAGGCGTGCAAACACTGGAATGGTCAGCAAAAACAACAGATCTATATGCGAGAATTTCCCGGTTCGGATCATATGGCTATCCTGGCAGATCTGAGGGTGTTAGACAGCATTGTTAAAGTACTCATGTACGATTAGACTAATTGCCACTGTTACAGGAACGGCAGATTTAAATGTACATTTACCTTCTATTTCACTGGTTCCATGTTGAGAGTATGAGACTTGTAGTGTTCTTTTCACAATATTATTGGATGCTTCTTCAGTAGTGTTTAGTTTTTCAGATGATCTTTAATAAATAATCTATTGTTGGTCTAGCTTACTGTAGTGATTGTGGGAAAAACACAGACACTAGCTGTAAGTCAGATCTCGAATGTGCTATAAAGTCAATTTCGTGACGGTCTGTATCATGATATTATTTTACTTTTGTACCAAAATAAATTTATATCTAGCAAACGAGTGTTTCATTTGAAAATCATGATTATTCGGATTGACTAAATTCAAGGTAAATTCAAGGTAAATAAAACTATACTAACCATTTTATTCATTCGATCCATCCTCCATGATAATAGACAACGAAGAATTCTCCAACTCTGCTGCCTGCTCCAGCTGTAATTCATCTTGTGTAAACACTGAAATATCGTCTTGGTTGAACACCAGATCGACCATTCTGCTCACGTTGCTCTCATCCATTTCAACCTCTTCCAGGTCAATATCAGTGGCCTTTCCCTTGCCGGCAGTTGCAGCAGATCTTGCGGCAGCTGCAGCCTTCAGCGATCGCTTGTTAGCAATCGTCTTCAAAAGCGCTTCCGCTTCTCGTTTCGTTTCTTCGTGTTCTAAACATTTGTACGCAAAGTGGGACGCTTTATCGAATTGTTCATTCTTCTCGTAGAAATTTCCCAACGTCATGTAAGCATGGCAAAGAGAACTTTTATCCGCAATGGTTTTCTCGTCAGAACAAAATCTTAGAAGAGCGGGAATTGCTTTCTCGATTTCATCCTGCTTTTCGTATAATCGAGCCAGATTGTAGAGCGCTACTCCTTCTATATCCCCAACATTGTAAGCCTTCTGATAACATTTTAATGCATTAGCAGGTTTGTCCAGCTTCTCGTAGGTTTCACCCAGGGCAACCAACATTCGACTGTCATATGGACGCAGCTGTTGGGCAGCTTTATAATAATGCAAACTGTAAAATGGCATCTTGAGAATTTCATAAGCCTGACCAAGTCCGTACCATGCTCGGAAGTCTCTCCGATTTACCTCTGCAAATACGTAACAGGAAACAGTTATACAACGCTTCACATTTAGATCAAATAATTTCACTTACCCACTGCCTGCCGGTAGCTTTGGATAGCTGCATTAGTATTTTTCATCTCCATAAACTCGTGACCCATCAGCGTCCAAGCAGATAGGTATCTTGGGTTCAACTTTAGCGCTCTCTGAAAGTACACCACTGCCTTGTGATGATCTGCTCGTATACTGTAATAATTTCCCACCACGCAGCACGTCTCAGGACTGTACTTGTTAATGTCCACAGCTTTGTGGGCCAAGTGTGCCATCTCGGTTTTCATATCTTTGACGAACAGTAGATTGGAGTATGAATCCAAATTATCCAAACGAAATGGATCCACTTCATGGAGGTGCTGGAATATTTCAATCGATTTGTCTACATCTCGTTTATTGGAGAACGCTATTGCGAGCTGAGTCGGGATAAAGATACACTTTCCAAATCCAGCCATTTGCAAATTTTCAAATATTTTGATCCCTTCATCGTTCAAAAACAATTCAATGTTAGTGTAACCAATGAATATTTGTTTCATCCAATGGTTAGGCAGCTTTAGATTTTGCAACATGTTTTTGTCCGTTACCAGCGGAGCAAGTTCTAACCATGATCCCCACATGGTTGGAGCAGCAGCTATAGCTTCCACGAATATTTGTACTGCCATTTGATTCAAATCGAGCTTCTTCAAAATAACTCCGTATAAGTAAAGGCAATATCCGTCCAATTTACGTTGCCCGTGATCCGTTCTTAACGACGCTAACAGTTCGGAGAAATCCTTTACGTGACTGTTAGAATTCACAATCGAATTATCGCTCATGTTGTCCAATCGCTTTTTCTCTTTCGACATGTACGTCGCATAAATATGAAGGAACTTGGGAACCGGCGAAGTGCAGTTACTCGTGAAATAAGCTGACCGATCATACTCCCGTACATCGAAATAGCTCTTAGCGAGAACATAGTTATCGTACTCTTCTTCGGAAATACCGGTGTGTAGATTTTCAAACGATTTGCCAGTTAACTTTACTTGCACATCCGATAAACCGTGGTTCAGTTCGGAAAGCCATTTGGCACTCTGTACCAGCCCTCTTTTGTTACATTCGATAATTCCCAGAATCAGATCCTGTTTCACTTCTTTTAAGTTTATTGAGAACGTCTCATCCATTTCAGTAGCGTTTTATTGTACCAACGAAATATTACCAACAAATCAATGAATATCAGACAAAATAGGGGAAAATCTAAACAGATTGCGCTGATCAAATTGTTGACAAACAAAACAGGCTTTAAACGCGTGCGTTACATGCGTTACACCGGTTTTGTCATGAGGTTTGTAACACGTAATATTGTGAACTACGGAAGGTTGGGAAGTACGAAAATTTATCATGATGTATAAAGACATGGTGTAACGATATGTCAAAAGCAGAATCGGCTATATTGGAAAAACAAATGCCAGCCAGTAGGTTTGTTTATAAACAACTAGGGCATAAAAATTATCGCATCTCAAAATATATCATTTGGATGCATTTAAATTATAAATATGGCAATGCTACATACCTTGCTACCAATATTCATTAATTTAAGAAACAATTTCCAACTTAGAACACCCGAATTTGCGGTATTCAATTGCCTAGTTAGTGAGGATATATCAACAAACACGAAAAAGTTATTCGCTGTTGCATAGTGATGCCTCGTCTCCAACCCTCCAAAGTGAAAAAACGCTTCCTCACCCCGCGCCTAGTTTTTGGTCAAACCGTTACACCATGTTCTACTCACCATGAAAATTTATCTCTGTACCTGAAATGTTCATCAAAAAAAAAAAAATTCTGTGGGTGTGGTCACAATTATAGACCAATTTAAGAACTGACAGGTGTCACGGAACCAGCTGATAATACTTAAGAAATAAAAAAATTTCATACTTATTACTAGCAGTAATGCAGTACATAAGGGGCCATCCACATACCACGTGGACAGCTTGGGGGGGGGGGAGGTCTTTGTGTAATGTCCACGGTCCGCACAAAAAAAGAAGAATTTCTATGGGCATTTGTCCACGGGGGGGTCAAAATCGTTAAAAATCTGTCCACGTGGTATGTGAATGGCCCCTAATCGAAAATCTTGGAGTGAAATAAACATATTGAAGGGTCGGCGTGTTTTTGGTGCTTGGTTCGGTCTGGTCACATTCCGACAAAATGACATCTGAAATATCACATAGTATGCATTACATTGAAGGAATTACTTAAATTATATGAAGAGCTCTCAATAACTACATTCCATTAGATTTTAAGGGTCTTTGTTATAATTCTATCTTAGATTAACTCGTTTGGTTTGCTTGCATTTTTTTCGAATGTTTTTCTTGGTCAAATTATAATCTAATAAATATTTTGCTTGCCAAGTTTCTGCGATCTAGACGCAGAGATGTTAAGTGCGTAGTGCAAAATTTAAATTAATAAATCATAAATGATAGAAAGCAAAGTTCACTCGGTATTAACATTTATGCAGTACGATGTTTTGCGTTGGTATTGAATTTAATCAATTTAAATTAATTTCTTTACACACCCCTGATATCCTTTTTATGAAATGTTTCAGTAGCGTAAGTAACGCATACGATTTTTCCGCAAAATCAGCAAACAAAACAAACCAAAACAGCACCGTTGCCGAAATTGTAAATAAAAATTTGGGTCGATTAAAATAAACCAATAAACTTCGCTACTATAAGTTGTACATTTGGGAAATGTACGCCTGGGTAAATAAATAATTCATTCAGTTTCTAACAAAATTGTTCAAATACACATTTTGTAGGGTGCGAATAGCCATGGTCAATTGGGACTCGGATTTACCAGCGAGATGTGCGATAAGCCGCAACAGGTAGAATCGATTCCGCTGACGATGAAACGAATTGTGTGTATCAGTGCTGGTGGTGGCCACACATTAGTTCTCGACGGTGAGGGACAATTATTCGCAACTGGTTGGAACAATCGAGGCCAGCTAGGTTTGGGACATACGGATGATATTCATCTCTTAACTTGCGTTAATCACCTGGGTTTCAAATCGATTACGACTGGATGGGATGTGTCGGGAGCAATCAATACACAGGGTGAACTATATCTGTGGGGTTCGAACGTGTGGCTGCAAATTGCCGATAGCAGTGTAAAATATTATTCTATGCCTACAAAAGTGCCATTACCACCGGGACGATACGCGCAGAAAGTTTGCTTTGGGTTGAGGCACACTTGCGTGCTGTTGGAAGACGGTAGTTTATTTCTATTTGGAAAATCCAAGTGGTTAGCGCAGGAGAAACTTGAAAGTTTCACACACTGTGGAGTGCAATTTTTTGTTCTGAAAGACGCTGACCGAATAGCGGATGTTGTAAGTGGCGAAAATCACTTAGTTCTCAAACTGCAGCATGAAGCAATTGTCTGTCGAGGCGATGACAAATTTGGACAATGCTTGAAGGGTCAAAATGTTAATGTTAGTCAAAGAGAGGTTGTTAAGTTACAAGCGGGTTGGTCGCATTCGGGCTTTTCGACCGACAACGGTAATGTTTACCTGTGGGGACGAAACAGTTACGGGCAGCTGGGCGTGGCAGTGGATACAAGCTGTGATGGACCAGTACTGTTGGGCATAGAGAGCAAGGTGATCGATTTCTGCCTTGGTTCACAGCACGGGATTGCTCTGGCAGAGGATGGTCTCTACACATGGGGCTGGAACGAGCACGGGAATTGCGGTACTGGAGGTGTTGAAAATGTGTAGGTTGTCGTTTCGTAAAAGACAGTACGCTGTATGTATTCATATTGAACTTTACGTACTTTTATTGCAGATGGACACCAACTAAACTATCGGAGCTGAAGAAATGCGACAAAGTTTCAACGGGTGCCGCTTTTTGTTTTGCATGGAAAACAGGGATGGTATAGTTCTAAATTACAATAGGTATTCAAATTAGGAATTGTCGTACGCACAATAAAACGGATTATCCTTTTGTAGGCAAGAAACTGGAAAAGGCATTTTGATGTAACTGGTATTGGATTTGTTTGGTTTTTCTGATGTCATTTTTCATTTGTGAACATTTTATTGCTTCTGATCTACATGATCAATGAAGAATAGCGTTTCTCTAATTACATTATTAGTGCGCTCTGCAGGTATACGAATTTTTTAACTGTTTACCTGTATCAAGAGAGCGGTACGTATTTGCCAACCAACAATCAGTTTGCCTTAATAGGTGCTCCAGTAAACATCTAGCTCAGTTAATAGATTGTACTATATCGCGTTGTGGCTGGCTGCTTGCATTATTCTAGGAAAAGTTATACAGTCTAGGATGGCTACGACTTTCGTTAGTGAACCCTCGTACTACAGTGCTGATTTGAAGTGTTACTTACCATCAGTAAACCGTACTTCTCGACCACTCTATAGGTTTAGTAACCGTGAACAAAATATGATTGTCGATCAGGCGATGCCTACTCCAGACTTGAATGCTCGAATGACAGATATTCGGCAAATAGAGGAAAATATTCGTATTGAAAGTTTCTTGTTGATGCAAAACAATAATGTTCCTATGGGTCGTAGTTCAACTCCAAGTCCAGCTTACTGTTTCCATTGTGATCATCGGCATCGAGAAAAATGTTGTTTATACATAGGCGACAATGAAGAAGATATCAATCGGTACTCTGCGTGGAAACAAGATTTGGAACAATCTTGTGATAAGCCGCAGCATACATCACGGATTCCAGATGCAATTTCTGGTAATACCACACCTTACTGGTTTCCGCAATTTACATATACCAATCCGTATAAAAAGGAAGAGCCAAAAAAGAAGGAACCATCGAGGGCAAAACAGTTTTATCATCCTTTATTGAGCTACAGTATGTCGAAAGGACCGTTTGATTATCCTAAAACAACAGCTACGCCATACCAACAATATATGATGCATCTTCGAGACATGAACAAGCAATTTACTTTAGATGCTGGTGATCAGTTTGACCAAGTAAAGAAGCCAGAACGCAACGCGAAACAGTTTCATTATCCTTTATTGAGCTACAGTTTGCCGAAACGTCCATTTGAGTATCCCAAAACAACAGCTACTCCATACCAGCAATACATGATGTACCTCCGAGAGATGAATGCACAATTTCCGCTAGATACTGGAAACCAGTTTGACCAAATTCATCATACTCAGCCGGCCGAACCATACAAAGGTGTACAGTTTATTCAGCAATTTCATACGTATCACGTCTACAATGGTCCGGTGTACGTTCAACATCATAACCAAACGCCTTTTTATAACGATCATCACCATTACTACCAGCGATATCAACAGGAACAGCAACAACAGTATATGTATAACGAGCAATTGCAATCACCACACGCGTTAGCACACAACCAACATCTATTCCGATATCCGCAAAGTGTGGCACCAACTGTTCAGCCTCATTCGTCGGGACATTCGTTCCCACTGTGGATGCTTTTCTATCAAAAGAAATCACTGAATGACGAAGTACATGTGCCAAGACCGGCTGTCTG
Source organism: Wyeomyia smithii (assembly GCF_029784165.1). Taxonomy (NCBI): domain Eukaryota; kingdom Metazoa; phylum Arthropoda; class Insecta; order Diptera; family Culicidae; genus Wyeomyia; species Wyeomyia smithii. The sequence goes on from NC_073696.1 coordinate 67,465,933, forward strand.
TCCTGTCTCCAGTGGTGTCACGCAGCCTCTAGGACTGTATAATGGTTTCGGGTGCACCAATGTGCCAATGGATGTCGACGAGCAGACGCAACATCGGGGATATCACGCGCCCGCTCAGATGCAGTATTTTGTGTAGTGATTCATAGTTGAGCCTCTCCTAAATGGCACCGGAAAAGGTTAGCTTGATCATGTTTTTGGTGTTATTGTTATGGCATGAATATTTTATCCTATCGATACTCTGTAGTGATTGCTGAAAAAATGTAATAAGTGGTATTATTTTTCATTCTTCAAAGGACTTGGATCAAGCAGGACCAAAAGAGTTTTATCAAATATGTCAAGCAACCAACAGTAATCCTAAGATTTTTGAAATATTTCTCTTTGCCGTTCCATTGTGAATTCAGCAATCAGCCTTTCTAAAACCATTTTTTCGCGACGCTTGAGATCGCTTACCAATTCGAAAATCAACGAAATCGCTAATCTGCCAATCAAAAAAATATTTAAAACATGCCTGCCACTGTACATTGATTAGTAAAAAACGTAGCATATATTGTGAAACTAATCAATATTTTTCTATTTCAGGATAGGCGACATCGTTCACGCAGAGAAAAGACAAAACCGTTAGATTCGTTCATCGTAGCTCACAGTGTACATATCTAGTAGATGGTGGAGGATCACAGCACAAAATATAAATTGTAATATAAGTGTACATAAGCAAGAAATATAACAGCAGCAGTAACGATACAATGCAATACAGAAATCAACATTTCGCAGAACCAATTTGGTTTCAAGAGTGTAAATATATTAATGAAACAAGACACTAAAACTTAAGTGTTTTCTTTGCATCGTTTAGATAACCAAAACAGGTTTCAATTAAGATTCTGGCAGTTTACAATCTGTGTCTGGATTCGTGTGAAAATCTCGAAAATGTCCAGCTCCGTGAGTTGCCCGCAGTAGGATATCCACCGCACTAGGATGTTTGCGATCTGAGTTAGATAATTACCAGCGAAATATATTTCACTAGTTATGGCCGATAGTTCACTGGTTAGAGATGCGATATACTGCAAAAGAAACACGCATATATTCCCACAAAACAACGAACTAGCAAAGGTACAAAAGGCAAATATGTAGATACTCACCGTTGCAGTGCAGAGATTAGATCCTGCTGTGGTACAGAGCGAAATTTGTTGGGTAAGAAGGTTGTAGTCCACTAAACCGTATGACAATAAGTTCGCTGCTATAGGCGCTATTGTAGAAATAATAGCAGTTTGGTTGTCCAAGCAGGATCCGTATCTGGACAACGAAACGTTTGCAGCTACCAGTTGGGTTGCGTTTGCTAGAGCACATCGCTCTCCGTTTGCTGTAAACGGAGCTGATGACACTAGCATATTTTGCAAAAGGCTTCTCATCACTCTTGATACTTTGTCTTGCATCGTGCTGATTTGTTGCTGAATGTACGATACCATCGAGAGGTCCATCTGTTTCACCATGTCCATTTGCGGATTCAGTGTGGAAATTATTGACATAATCGTAGAGTTGTACGTAGGATCAAGGACGCTGTACGTCTTATTCAGGGCTGAGTAGGTACTGTTCATACTGTTCAATAATCCTACCGCTGCATTGTAGATCTGGGTTCGAGCATTGTTGAGTGCGGTATTGTACGTAGCCAGGGTAGTCGAAATGGTCTTCAAAGAAACGGCTATCGATTGTAGTACATTTCCGCCGGCGGTTAGCGTCCAGTAGGCGCTATGAACTGTACCAGAAAATATTCCTAAGATACAAACTATCGTGAACCAGCGGTTCATGTTGATTCAGGCTGTACTACGCGAGTGATGCGGGCCAGCTTTTGGTAGAATGTTATATACCTACTTACTAGATGTTTTTGGGTCAATGAAAGAAATTGTTTATCCGCCAAAGTCGGGGGTTTCCGGCTCAGATGTGAACGTGAGATCTGTTTTCGATGCAGTGATAATCAATAATGATCTGCTTTGTGTTAAAATTGATGGGATGGCTTTGTTTCTAAAGTACAGTTTTCAGGTACATGTTTTCATACTGATTGGTAATAAAGTGCGCATGTGAATGATGTTATTGTTAAACTTTATTGTAAAATTGATTACAATGGTAATGATTATGGATATGGTAGCAAACTTGTATCAATGTGTAAAACCCATATGGGAATGCCACATGGAAACAAACGTCATCGAAATATATGCTCATGTCTGCACAGGATAGAATTTCTGACCATGAGGAATGTTTTTCATCACTTTACCTAAGGCTTCGTACACAAATTACGTAACGCATGAAGGGGGGGAGGGGGTTGAATCTGCGTTACCTATTGTTACATAGGGGGGAGAGGGGTAGTTGAGACCGTTACGTAACTGTAATGTTTGCTAAAAATCGCAAATTTTGAGGGGGGGGCAAGTTGTCCAGCGTTACGTTATTTTAGGGGGGGGGGAGTCATATCGAACGTTACTTATCGTTACATAGGGGGGGAGGGGGTCTGAAATATAGGTTTTAAGCGTTACGTAATTTGTGTACGACGCCTAAGTACCTATGTCTTTTGGTTGTTATTGTTCGCGACAGAAACTTTTATCTTTTTTTTTAAAGAAAGCGTGTGATTCATGTGAAATCCGGTAGCATTATGTCTAGGAAATCGGGTCGAAAGTCTATCATTCTGCAGAACGTGCAAAGAGTGTATAACGACTAGGAAGTTTGGCAAAATTTTCTCCATTTCATCGTATTTGTAATGGAAATTCGCGTGGAATTACTATTCGACAAACGAATAGAGACCGTCCCAGAAAATAACAACACTCATAAAATGAGTTACAAACAAAACGTGTACCAGCCACAGCAAAAGCCCAGGTTCGCTCAAAGGGGTGAGTTCGGGTGTCTTTGGTACCAAAAATAACACCTAATGTAAACTTAGCACAATGGCTTCGCTTAGAATTTAAATCTACAATACTGTTCTACAAAAGTAAGTAGCTTGCCAAACTTTTTCTTACTAAAATTTCCAGCAGTCAGCCTTTTCGATACTTTTTCCTTTCCAAAAAGTATGAAACTGAGAAGACCGTACAGCTTCTGGACCACACTGTAGGTAATTTTGTTCTCCAAAAGTTCAATAATATTTAAAAACGATTAGATTAACAATAGTTGAAATTTGTGCAAGGGAGCTTTATACGCATGCGCTACCTTATAACAAAAACCAACGAAACCAAGCCTTTCATCAATACATTGGCAGAAAATCCTGAATAACAAATAACTCTTTATGTTACATCCTAACAATATTCGAGTTACTGCTTCTCTAAAAAGGTGCACACATATTCACGTCACGGTTTCACAACATACTGTCGCAGTGAACAGAACAACGGCTTCATTGAACAATTGCACCCGTTAGTTTGTGATATAAAAGGCTTAGCCACGTTTTCGACCTCAGTTGGTTTTAATTGGGGAGTATTCATCATTCAGCGAAAGATGAACCGTTTAATATCAGTTACCCTCGGCTGCCTGTGCATTATCTATGCCGCCCAGTGTGCAACTCTTAATCAGACAGTATCGGCCGCTGTTAGCACTTCGATGACGAAGGTTAACGCAACGATCGTAACCTTTAACAGTACCGTCGCAAGCGCTGAAACATCCGCCCTCGCAGCACTGATCGCGTTTGCAACGGTAGTCAACCAAACGATCTATCCTTTGCTCACTAAGTACAGTGCTTATGGGGTCAATGCAACCCAGGTGAAGACAGCTATCGCGGGAATCTCCGAACAGCTGGATGATGCCAAACAGACTCTGCAAACCTTCAATTCTAATCTTTTCACTGCCGCAATCACGCCAGTTCTGGCTCAAGTACAAATTATCAACCAAACATTGAACAACGCCGCTGTTAATTTGACGACACTGTCCTTGACTGGCGGTAAGAATAGCGTTACCTGTCTCACGAAATATGGTGCAATGCTATCCCAAGCACCAGTTTCGGTGGACAGAATTAACACATGCATTACGGCCGAGGTACCTCGGATATCAGCACTAGCGACAAACGTGACTACGATATTCTCGATGGCCCAAACGGTTGCTACGCAAATGTTAAGTCTGATTAATATTTGCTCACCAGTACCGAACCAAGCATGTGTGCAACAGGTAAATGTCGTTTTTTTGCGTACTTTATGGGTGGTTTAAACTTTTATTGTTTTCGCATATAATTTCAGTTTTACACTCAGTTCAGTACCGTTGGGTCGGACGCATACAACATGCTGGAGTTATTCAATGGATTTTCTGCGTTTTCCAATACAATTTCGTTCCGATTGGGTCGTTGTGCAGCGCTGGTCAGTGCGGACATCAGCGTACTGTCATTGTCATATACGAATAGTTTTGTAAAATGTCTTACAACGGGTTCATAAGTGTATTCTAAGTCATTATAAACTTACACTAAATTATATGCGGTTGGTTGAATTAAATTGCAAACGCCTGCAGCGTTTCCTTCTAAAAATCGCAGAACAGGTCGGATATTCTTTGTTGTAAGTAAAGAGATTTAGATTCGATTAGCATATCGAAGTGACGGACTAACAGACGTGCCTCGAGTCCATTTTTTACAAAATCGTCGTTCGAGTGGTAACCAAATCTAAGTTGTAAACATCTGCTCCAAGTACAAAAGAGAATAGTTTTTGTTCTTGGAGCAGATGAAGGGATGAAAAATGGATTCATTACAGTAATAGAAGAAAATTGTAGGTCTGAGCAGTACGCCATTGTACTCGATCTATGGCTGCTCGATGTCACTCTTGCAGACTGCCACTTTCCACTGGGTCAATCAACCATGCACGTTGCACGCCACGACGCCGCGTTTCTATTGGGTCGTTATCCAGATCTATTTTAACCGGGCTTCCGTCCGACGTCCTTACGACATGCCCAGCCCACCTTAGCCTTCTGATTTTAGCCGTATGGACTAGAGTGCGTTCCCTCAGCAACTGATGCAACTCGTGGTTCATTTGTCGTCTCCATGTTCCATGTATTTTGACTTTGACGTTATGACTAGTCCGAGCTGACTGGCCTCTGCCTTAAGTCTGCGGTACGAAGGCTCAGATCGGTAGGGAAGACATATACAAGCCGGCAGGGCCGGCGGTTCATGTGGGTAGTATGGGTAGTAGTAACCACTCGGAACTTACCCACACGGAACTATCTGACAAAACCCAAAAAATGTAATGTTGCGAGCGACAGATTTTTTGATGGATATCGTTGAGCGAGAAGTTATATATCTATAGATTTATGTACATTTGTAAAGTTTCTCACGGAAAAGGATTATTTTTTTAATTGTATCATTTACGATAGAGTATTTCATTCAAGATAGGGTTCTAAATTTCATTTGCGATAGAGTTCTAAAGTTTTGTTTTCTAGTAAAAATTTCCCATGCCAAGTTTGAGCTCAATCGGATTTCAGGAAGTAGAGCCTTAAAGCGGTCAAAGTTACAGTTCTTCGATCGATGAAAGAAATGTTCGAGCTAGGAGTGTCTCTTGTGTGTTCTGGTGTAGCTTGAATCTCCCAGCACAAAAGTTTCAATGTCCCTGAAAGTTAATTTTTTTAAATTAATTAATTTTTTTAATCAGATCTCGACATTTTATGCATTTCTAAGAGATTTGTTATAAAAAAAATCGATTTCGGAAACTTCAAGAACTACTCTTGTGCATTTTTAGGCTGGTCAAAAATGTAAGACTTTCACGACTGTAAGTGAAACCTTATCAAGAGTTCGATTAAGCTCAAATTTTGGATGGAGACTTTTTTCGAGAAGACAAAATTGTTTAGCCCTAACGTTAATTAAGAAAATGCTTAAAAAATGCCGATTTTTCATGGGTTTACCTTTACACGCACTGACGAATCTACCAATGCAGCATCAATTATAGTAACCCATGAGAAAAAATTGATTCGTACTCTAACCGTAATGGCGAAAACAGTGAAGCTTCTACGCTCAGAAGTTGCGTGATCAAAGAACGCTACCCCACCGCGTCGGATGCGGACATCGTACGGAAAAGGGATACCGGCTACGCTTGTTTCGGTATCTACAACATCTTGTCACTGTTGGACTACAATCAGAGCATCGAAAGCAAGACCGGTTCCGGACGGCCGACGATCCTGAGCCACAATACGTTCCAAAGAATGCTAAAGAGGAAGACCGAGGGAAAAGTTGCTACACCGCTGTGTACGCTTGATCGGAAGGTCGGTGTAACCGGCCAAACAGTGGAAAAGTACCTGGCAAACATGGACATCAGAAAGCGGCAGTCCCGTCCATTGGTCTCGGAGCTGCAGGCAATGACGCAGTGGCAGCGGCTGAATGATATGGTCGAGTCGATTTTTTCGGCGAATCGCGATCTGGCAACGACTGGCAGGGCACTCTGTATTTTACTTCCCCACGAAGGAAGTAGAGCAAAACCATTTCAAATCGCCTGGAAATACGCGAAAATTTAATCGACCATTTTTGATTTGAATGAAACTTTGCACACGTATTTGGCTTAGCAAACTGAGCATTTTTCACAGGTAGAGAGATTTTTTACACCCATGAGTTACATTCTAAAAGGGCGTATGCCTTTTGGCATAGGTTTTATTCGAAGCATTGTAGCCCAGAAACCGTTGGTTGGATAGAAAAACTGTCTGAGAATGAGTTGTAGGGAATCAAAAATGCACCATAAAAAAATATACACTGTACAAAAATAATTTTTACCAAAAAAAAAATTATAAATAAACATTAAATTTCAATTTAAAAAAAAAGAGTTGAATTTTTTTTTTTTTTTTTAAAGAAACTTGACGTTAATACGCAACTTTAAAAAAAGTCCAGGATGGAGAAATGAAAAATATTTTTTTATGGTAGATTAATTTCTTTATGAAAATTCTAATTCAAACATTTTTCAAAATATTTGTATTCTGATGATTTTAAAAGATGCAGAGAGTCATTTTGAATCAAAAAGCTCTTGGTAGTAAACATTCTAAAGGCATTGGTTTTCGAGTGATTTTAAATTTAAGCTCGAAATATTATAATTATTAAGGAAAATACACGTTTTTCTTAATTTGTCCATGGTTCTCCCACAAAAACCATACGTTCATTGGAATGCTTGATCAAAAATATATATACAATTCATTCTTTGACAACAAAACGATTTTCGAGTTTTATTATCTCAGGAACATATTTTTTTATGACATAGATACTTTACAGAACTAGTTTCACCTTATATTTTATATACATCATAAGTAAATGATTCGTCATCTTTTGAAAACAGCTTCGTTTGTATCTTATTTTCTAAAGTCGGAACAAAAGAGTAATACTTTTGTGTGGCAGCTATTATTATAGATTTTTTGAAAATATTGCTCCATCCTGTTACTCCTTGTTCATATTCTTCATATGATACCCAACTAACTGACATTTTTGATGATTTTTTATTACTTTTCTGATTAGACCAATCATACAATTCTTTTGCGCTTGTAATGGGATGTTTATGTTCTTTAGCTAAACTTACATTTCCTGCCATTCGTTTTAATATGCCACCAATTGCATGGGCCTTTACCATGAGAAGTTGCAAAAAAATGCCACTCTGCATCGACGTTATATTTTGTTGCAAAGTTTTTTCTATTTTTATATTGTGAGGCTCCATCAGACATTAATATCGCTTTTTTCAACTCTATTGTTGTTTTCAAAAAACTCATTAATTTGGCAATGAACACCTGAACCGCAACAGTATCATAATGGAGTACTTCCGATATTATGATGAAGCTGATATTCTTAAGTGTTCCAGATTCTGAATAATAAACAACGAAGGGATGAATAATGACTTGACTATCATTCCAATAACTACACGAATCAGAAATTGATAAAGACGTATCAAAATGAGCTTGACTGTTCAATATTTTTAGTTTTGCAATAACGTTTTCGTTTAATTTGCGTAAGCTTGATGAGCACCGATGATCAGGAAAGGGTTTACAGCATTTGGGCTTGGTGTATTCCATTTTCACTTTATTCATCTTCACAAAATGCAAACTGTTACTAACACATCTGGAGTAGGTGCAATCGTATTTATATACGAAAACAGATATTATAGGTAACCCAGTAGTTATTGGTTGCGTACTTTACAAACAGTTATTAATAGTAAACAAGTAGGTAGTGTTGCACGACAAACATATTATTTTATAAAACATTTTTATAAAACATTCGAGCAAACTTGTGATGTATATAAAATATAAGGTGAAACTAATTCTGTAAAGTATCTATGTCATAAAAAAATATGTTCCTAAGATAATGAAACTCGAAAATAAATATTTGATTCTTATATATATATTTATATCACTTAGAACATTTAACTCTTTTCTTGAGAACCGTTCGCCCAATCGTTTTGTTGTCAAAGAATGAATTGTATATTTTTGATCAAGCATTCCAATGAACGTATGGTTTTTGCTGGAGAACCATTGACAAATTACAAAAATCGTGTATTTTCCGAAATAATAGTAATTTATTGAGCTTATATTGAAAATAACTCGAAAACCGATGCCTTTAGAATGTTTACTATCAAGAGCTTTTTGATTCAAAATGACTCTTTTCATTTTTTAAAATCATCAGAATACAAATATTTTGAAAAATGTTTAAATTTGAATTTTTATAAAAAAAATAATCTACCATAAAAAAATTATTATTCATTTCTCCATCCTGAACTTTTTTTTAAAAGTTGCGTATTAACGTCAAGTTTCTTTAAAAAAAAAAATAAAAAAAAACTCAACCCTTTTTTTTTAGTTGAAATTTAATGTTTATTTTTAATCTATTTTGGTCAAAAAAATTTTTTTTTGTACAGTGTATATTTTTTTATGGTGAATTTTTATTTTCCTACAACTCATTCTCAGACAGTTTTTCTATACAACCAACGGTTTCTGGGCTACAATGCTTCGAATAAAACCTATGCCAATGGGTGTAAAAAATCTCTTCACCTGTGAAAAATACTCAGTTTGCTAAGCCAAATACGTGTGCAAAGTTTCATTCAAATCAAAAATGGTCGATATTCGACCATAGGTCATTTCGCGCGATCTTGCTCAGTAAGCTCTGAGGTGAAATTTATTTCACATACCAAGTTCCCAAAAAAGGTGCTGCTGTGACTGACCATCAGCGAGAAGCTCCGTACTGACCGTGAAATTTATAGTACGAAGTGCCTGCCAGAAGTTGAGTCGTTCACCAAGAAATATCATAGGAGCGAAGACGCTGTGCTCTGGTCGGATCTGGTGTCGGCCCATTACTCGAAGCAATCGTTGGAGGAGTTGAAGTGGCTGAAAATCAATGCGGTACCCAAGGTGCGTCCCATCCAGAATTTCTGGGCGAACCAGAAGCGTAAGACCTACTCCAACAATTTTGTCGCAAAAATTGAAAAGGAATTGATAAATAAAACAAAGAAAGAACTCAAAAACATCTCGTCCACCATAGCGAATGTTCCGGTAAACTCCCGGAAGGCCACTCGCAAGGGCGTGGAATTGCTTTTGCAAGTGAGCTTATATAATTACCTTCCATGGTAAACTCATTGAAAACAATTTTCTGCCTTGGTTTTTTGCTATCACCATCCGAATTTTTTTTTTATTTTTTTTAATGCAAACTTTACTACTGAACAAAATTCGAAAATCCAGTTTCTCTTGAACATTCCATTGGCATCCACTGTCAAACTGTCGTAAAATTATGTTCAGGTATCTCTAGGTCGCCCCTCCGGCTACACCTTTGTCACCCATGAGCCTTCCCTATTCCTTACTACCCACTCGGGAAAATAATGTGACGCCGGCCTTGCAAGCCGGTGATTGGCCTGCACAGCCTGCACACCGTGACCAACGACAACGGCTTGCGATGCGTCAAGTTCGCAGCTTCCCGAGGACTGGCAATCCGAGGTACCTTCTTCCCCCGGAAGGATATCCACGAAACCACCTGGAGATCCCACCTGATCAACGTACAGCAAACCAAATTGACCATGTTCTCATCGACGGCCGGTTCTTTTCAGACATTACAAACGTACGCACCAATCGCGGTGTGGATATTGGCTCGCAAAACTACCTATTTGCGGTATCTTTGCGCTCAAAACTGTCGACCGTATATCACGCGCGACATCGCCGAGCCCCGTGGCTCATCATCAAGCAGCTCCGGGATTCCCAGGCTGCGGAAGAATGCGCGCCACAGCTTGAAGCGGTACTACCCACGGCGGAGGAGCCTGGCGCATCGCCTCTCGAGGACGGCTGGTGCAGAAATCGCACACCTATCGAAGAGACCGCAACGGCGACACTAGAAAGCACCGAGTGGCAGAAACGACTGGAATGACGGGGACCTGGGCGATATATCTGGGCAGGTCAACGAGAGAGAACAGGGCCAATAACGAACGGGCACGGAACGACATAACCACGATTCTCAGACGAAAGAAGCGCCAGCAAGAGAACATATGGGGGTGGAGCAGCTGTACCACGACAGTGATACGCGGAAGTTCTATGAGAAGATAAACCAGTCTCGCAGAGGATATGTGCCGCAAGTCGACATGTGCAACGACGCGGATGGGAATCTTCTCACGAATGCCAGCGAGGTGGTCGACAGGTGGAAGGAGTACTTTAATGGACACCTGAATGGCGATACAAAACAACAAAGCCGCAGGAAAAGATGAACTGCCGAGCGAGCTTTTTAAGCATGGGAGAGAGGCGCTGGCTAGAGCACTGCAATTGGTCATTTCCAGGTTTCGAGAGGAGGGAAAACTGCCAGACGAGTGGATGGAGGGAGTCGTCTGCCCCATCGCCAAGAAGGGTGACAAGCTGGAGTTCCACAACTACCGCGGTATCTCGCTAATCAATACCGCCTACATACTACTTTCACAGATCCTGTTCCGTCGTCTATCCCACACTACAAACCCGATCTTCTCAATCCGACAGATCTTACAGAAATCTCGCGAGTACAACACATCACATCTAAAGGACTTCACGGCGGCCTATGATACAGTCAATCGAAAATAGCTATAGCAGATCATGCACGACAACGGATTTCCGGATAAACTGACTTGATTTATCAAGGTCACCATGGTACAAGTGAGTATCTACGTGCGTGTTTCGGGGATACTCTCAAGCCCCTTGAATTACGCAAATGGTTTTGACAAGGTGTGGGACTTCTTGTTTGCTGTTTGACATCGCCCTTGAGAATGTGATCCGGAGGGCGGGTATCGACACGAGAGGCACGATTTTCACAAGATATGTTCAGCATCCGGGCTTCGCGGATGACTTTGACTTCATAACACGCAACTTTGCGACGGCGGAGGGAACTTACGCCCGACAGAAAGCCTAAGCCGGACGATTCGGACTGCGAATAAATGCGTCGAAAATGAAATACAAGCGAGCGAGGCTCCAAGGGAAACAACATAAGCTTCCCTACTCAAATCTCTGTAGACGGCAATGAATTTGAGGTGGTCGACATATTAACACCAGCAAAGAGATTCAGAGACGCATCCCGGTTGGAAATCGTGCCTACTTCTTACTTCGGAAGACACTTCAATCGAGTCGAGTGCGACGACGCGCGAAGTTGACGCTATACAAAACTCTGATAAGACCGGTAGTCATCTACAGAGTCGAGACAACAATGGTTCTCGAGGAGGACCTTAACGATCTTGGAGTTGCCGAACGAAAGGTGACTATCCATGGTAGAGTTCAGACGGACGACGGGAATGGCGACGGTGCATGAAACATGAGTTCTCGATACAGCACGAGCCACCACAGTCTTCGTCTGATTGGTAAGGTTAGCAATTAGAATCCGTGGTGGACAGAGTCTTCTCTTGAGCCTCTACTTCTCATGTATTTTGGCTTCGACGTGTTTATGACTAGTCGGCTGAACGTTTCCGTCAACGTCTGAAAGTTGCATGCCGTAATGTCGATGTCGTCGGTGCTCGTGTCTATCCCCGCTCTTCTAATAATCTTCCATACCACTGTTAAAAAGCAGACATGAGAGCCCATCATCTTGCCGCAAACCTCTACGAGATTTGAAAGAACTCGAGTATTCGTTCTTGTCATTGAAACTGTCGATATTGATCAAAATTCGGGAGTTTCGGGCTTGTTCCAAGATAGATAGATAGATTTTGAAATATCAAAATTGAGGTATGTGATATATTAACGAAACACACAGTAATGATAGAATAAATATGTTAACTGGCTCACAGTAATTGTACTGTTCTAAAGCAGGTATTAGACGAAGCAAATATTTGCTATTTTTCAATACAGATTTAATTTTGTGCAAATAAAAAGCGTACCAAAAACAGCAAATATTTGCTTCGTCTAATACCTGCTTAAGCATTATGGTTTTATTTTTTCCTATTTAACGCTTTCTGAAATTACTAATCGAAGCAAGAGAGGGCAACAAGATTAATAAACGTAACAGACAAACATAGTTCATAAAATAATTGTTCAAACGTTCGTAATTTTCACACATGTAACGACACTTGAAACACTTCCACTTCAATCATCGCTCAATCAACAATTAGCACTTTACATTAAATTGTGACTAGAACCCTGAATGTTTTATCTGCTTTGCCAGATAGCAGGCAAAAAGTATTCCGAAGAACTGTAAAAAAAAAGAGAGAAAAAATATTCGAAAAAACCCATGGGTTTCAACCCAAAGCTGTACCAACCTGTATTACGGCTATGGCGATTCCAGCGGCTCCAATACTAATGGCGTGCGACTTGATGTAGTTTCCGAAAGATTCAATGCAACCTGAAGAACGCAACAGCTCCGGATGGTTCTCATCCACACATCGTCGGTACCCGATGGAAACTGTTTATAATGTATTATTTATTTATGTATTATTTCTATATGTAATGCTGTTTTATAATAAATCACCTGGAGGTTCCACACAGCAGGACATGGGTAGGTACGAAATGTTAAACAAAGCTGGATTCGCTTCCGCCCATTCCTTCGAGCTTTCGACTCCACAACAGTTGTACTGTATGAGTGGTAAAATTGGTTAACATGCGCGACATGATATACTGTAACTTACGGTGGTGTGAATTTCATTCCAAATTATGGTGATTTCTTCAGATTCGTTGCCATATTTTTTCATCGAACTGCGCATTGTGTTGGATAGTAAGTTGTATGTGTCATTTCGCAGGACATACCCACTGATACCGGCCGCAAGTTCTAGGATGAAGATCAGCACCAGTAGTACTGAAAACTGTTCAAATATTAGTAGTTATTAGATTTTTTTCTGTGGTGAAAATGCGGGTGAATCTTACAGTGAGTGTCATGCAGTAGTTTTCTTTGTACGCACCGCAGCATCCGAAGAAAGCGATTACGAAAATCAGACTGCCGATCACTACCAGAAAGGTGGGAACGCTGAAAAATTGTGGATCCAGGATATCCGAAAAGTTATGATATGCGCCCTGAACCGTTAACCCGATGGCCATAATCGTGATGCCTGTTATCTGTGTTTTTGTATGATGTTAATATTCACCAGGAATTGATTTGTTTATTGTATAGGTACATACCACGAACAAAAAGTTGAACAGAAAAAGTAGATATTTCACAAGATTTGCACTGGTGCTCAGCGACATTTTGACGGTTGGTTTGTTGTCGTGTTGTTAAAAAAGAAATAATCTGTAATCAATAGAAATGACGATGAAATCCGGATACTTTCTTTTCTCATGCGATGGACTGATAATTTTTGTTTATTTGCTAGCCAGCTCCATTATCTTATCTCTTAACAACAAAGGTGAAACGTTTGATATGTCAATTTGAGGTATCAAATAAATGTGCGCTATCGCTTTTGCTGTTTCGTAGAATTTTTTCTAATGAAGTCATACAGTTCTGCGGTTTTGCAAAATTCAATATAAAGAATTCATTCGAAAGGTACACTTGAGGTTAAAAACTTTTTTACGTGTTTTTTATTACGGTTGTAATCCACGTGGGACAAATGTAATCGTACATCATTTAATGTGATGACCCCAGCTTTACGTCAGAGCCATTGTTTAAAAAAAGAACTTCTTCATATTTAGATACCGCATTGGAAAAACACTGCTGAGAAGTCAAAACCTTACGAGAACTGTTCCTATCAGGGGCTTATTTCGCATACACGCCGACAATCATCACGAGTACGTGTAAATTATTCACATTAGGGTGGAAAATGCGCAGTCCCACTTCCTGCCACCGTCACGCGATATTCCTGGTCATAACTCTGAACTTCCACTCATTCACAAAGAAGTCACTACACGGTCCACAGATACCGGCATGACTTATTTACCTTTACCGGCCTATATTAGAATACTGCTATGAACAGATAGATAGTATGAAACGGCTGTGTGAATTAATTATACAGACACAATAAGATCGTTCCTCGAACCACTAGCCGTGCGCCTCAGGAAACCGATAAAACGCAACTGAGGCAAAAACGGCAACAGGCTTTTGATTGCCGCTTGTTCAGCACTACACTCGTATGAATACATATACCCACATGAATATCGCAATCGTTTTTTTATCATATTGATTTAAGTTCTGTAGAAAGTATCATAATTACACAGGGAAATATTGCCTATTGTATTTGTGTTGCTATACACTAACACATGCAGCACTGCAATAGTTTTTAACACTTAAACATTCTGTGTTTACTAAGCTATTAAATGACATTGTATTACATACGTCATCCTATAGCGAATATCTTACAGCGTCGTGACGACACTGTTTGGTATATTTTAGACATGTATAAAAAGCCGTAAGGTAAGAGGTTCTTAAAAAAGTTTAAATAGTAATAATACTAATTTGAATACGTCCTTCAGTTTTGGTGATACAAACCTTTTTCTAAGAACCTCTTGTCTTAATTCAAATTCATCATTCAAGATAGTTGCTTTTGAGAGGGTTTTGGTGATTTCAGCGATTTCTTTTTTTTGATACTGTTTTATGATATGTCTTCAGCTTGATATAGCGGATTAAACGATTACTATTTTTCTTTTGTTGGTTTTGGTATGTCAAGTTTTGATGGTAAACGAAGAATGTTATATTCCAGCCTACGTTTCAAATAAGAATTTTCAGCGCTCGAAAAGTTTAAAATCAAGAGTTTAGAAATGTTTACGTATGCAGGATTAAGAATTATAAAAATGATCGTTCATCAACTCGAAATGACCCGAAACTGATGAATCATTTCACTAGCTTAGTTGCTGGACTTCATCGTTATATGGTGTCTCTCAAGGAAAGAGAATATTTTCGCAGCGACCATAACTTCTTCTGATTAAACAGGATAATCAGAGAATTATAATATTATTGTAATATAAGTAATCTATACACACTTTTTGAAAAATCTCAACATTCTTCATTTTTTTCGAGCAAAGCGGTGGTGAAACAACCCCTGAGTTTTTATACTTTATATCCCTACCTTAAAAACCTTTTTTTCTGAGTTTTTCTTTGAGTTTTTTTACTTCCAGCTCTTTTTAATGTCAACCAGTTCAAGTATTCAAAATTGTTTTCGCTATGTAATTTTCGGTTTAAAGCGAGCATAAATAATTGCAGATTTCTGCTTATATTATCAGTTATACTTCAATTTAAGTGAGCAGATGTACTACATTTTCCACGTTAAAAAAAAACACATAAGCTCTGAGCCCCGCGCGAAAAATGACATAACATTTGAAAGTTCCAAAACAGACTAAAAAGTAGAGTCATTTTCAGGGATCTTCGTGGTCGCAAGATTACAGAGTCCGCTTTGCTAAGCGAGGAGTCGTGGGTTCGAACCTTAGTAGAATCAGGTCATTTGGATGTCAAAGGATTTTAACGTGGGTTTATTCTCAGGCTCTCCACTACATAGCCTTCCTTCAAGCTGAATCCCTGTCGAATTTCCTCCCAACAAAAATAAGTCCCTGTTAGAGTAAACTGGTTTGAGTAACGTATTCTCCAGGAAATTGTGATTATGGTGCGATCTTGGCTGGAGGAACGAGGTTTCGATAAGAGTCCTTCCTCTTGACAAAATATAAATCCTACTTATAATAAAATTTAGCAGAGGTAAAGCATTAAGAGCCTCTTTAGGGAATTGTGATTGTGACGCGTAGTTGGTAGGAAAAACGAGGCGATATTGGCACGGGTAACGAGGTATAGTAGAGTAGTAAGCTTGAAATAGAAGGGTAAAACCTCACACACAAGCATAGGGAGAAAAAATTGTCATTTTTACTTGCAAATCACGAAAAAAAAACAACAGCAAAAGTAAATATCCAGGACATTGAATTTTGAAATTCACCTTGCTCTCTAAAAGAAACAAAAAAAAAAACTTTTCAGGGAAGTTGACCTAAAAACTCCGACCGACTTTTAAAGAAGGCTGAAATATGTTCAAAGGTATAGCCACAGACTAACAGACATAACACGTCGAACAAATTTTCAATAAAATAATCGTTTGGATGATTCCAGTACTTTACGTTAGTAACACTAGCACCATCTGCTGTCGTGTTCGCGCTGCGTCATGTATTTCGAAATCAGCGCCAGCGTTACTGCATGTGTCAAATGGGGAACTACAAAATATGTATGAGATTGCATGACAGCGCCCCAGACGACGTTTTCGCGTGATGACTGTTATTCGATTAAAAATTTGACATGAACGTTTTTTGTGGCGATGGAACCCGGTTCCAGTGTTACGTCTGTTAGTCTGTGGTATAGCATTCCAAAAAGGTTGGCAAGAAGGAAAAAATCTTTTAAGTGTGGTTAGTTAAAAAAAGATTATTCAATTATGCGGCTAGATACTGGGTACCATCGGTGCCGAGTTCTCCTACAGAAATAAAATAGACCTCACACATGCTGCCGGTACCCGGATAACTGTCCCATAATGAAAAACAACATGTTGAGAAAACGGCGATTTAATATTATCTGTGAATTTTCGGATTTCCAGCTATTACATCCAGAACCAATGACCATAACAGTTTCATGGCACCACAAGTTTATCGTTGAGAACAAAAAAACATGGATGGAATTGGTTTTACGTTATAAAACTTGAAAAAAAGACAGAATGGGACAAAATATGCGGGTACATTTCAAAAGTACTCGCATATTTTGTCTCATCACATATAAATTCAACCAGCAACCGGCAGTAACGTTGGTAACGTAAATTGCACTACAGAAAAACAACATTAGTCTAGTTAATTAAATGACATACGTCTAGATGCCTAAAATAATCCGACTGCGAACTGCAAAATTATATGTTTGCAGTTTGTACCACTATGCAGTGGGACTATAATGCGGGTACTTTCAATATGGGATAAAAACAACTTGGTATTTTTTCCATGTTTCTCCATATAAAAGTATCAATTTTTTTCCAGAAAATATGATAACAATTAAGTCGATTCCCGATGATAACTCAAAAGTGACCAAAATCAGTATGAGACAGTTATGCGGGTACCGGCAGCATGGTCCTTAACCTTTTATCCAGCCACTTCTATCCCGAAAACGATACGAACAACCCTATCGGTGGGGTACGAACAACCGAGGGAAGATCTGGTAACCAACTCCTGTGGGAGCTTGGTCGTGAGCTGACAGGAGAGGAGGACTCTTTTGAGTTTTCGAGCGTCTGTCCTCCATGTTCGAAGTAGCTCAAAACGGCGTCTGTAGTCCGGTTTAAGGGCGGCCAATTACCATCCTCGTGCCAATGTGGGACTCTAAACAGTTGTGCACGATGGCCCTCCGGCGAGATAGGGGGTTGGTGCGCAAGCCTTACAAGCCGCCACCGTAAAACACTCACAAGTAATGAACGAGGAACAAATCTCTCAATTTCTAAGGATCTCTCAATTTCTAAGGGAGCATACGAGTGCTCTCCGAAGTATTAAAATCCCGCCGGTTCGACGTTGTAGCGTTGCAGAAGGTGTGCTGGAGGGTTCAATGGTACGTACCAGGGATGTTACGGATGTGGTTTTTTAGACCTCTGCAGATGCGGATGCGGATGCGGATGCGGATGCGGATGCGGATATGTAATTGCGGATGCAGATGTAGTTACGCATGTCAATTTTAATGCGGATGTTCCGCATTTACGGATCGGAATGCGGATATCCGTAGCATCCTTTGTGTTTATTTTGCCTATTTCGCATGACCATGTCCCTCCCCAGTGCAAAAGTTATTTGAGCGAGCAGTAAATATAGCAAGGTAAATTTTTCTACAAAAATTCATGAAGCGATATTTTTTCTCAACATCTGCAAGGTATGATGCGGACGCGGATGCGGATTCAAATGCGGATGTCAATTTTCATGCGGATGTTCCGCATTTGCGGATGCGGATATCCGTAACATTCCTAGTACGTACGTTCCGGGACGGTCATGCCTTCTACCAGAGCTGCGGCAACACAAATGCACTGGGACAGCTTTTATAGTGATGAGCGAGATGCGGAAACGGGTGATTGAGTGGTGGCCAATCAGCCCTCGAATGTGCATCATAATCAGCAACAGCATCATAAACGTGCATAGCCCCCACCTCGGAGGTGCAAAAAAGGCGACAAGGATGAATTCTACGCGCAGTTGGAGCGTTAGTACGATCACTGCCCAAAACATGATATCAAAATCGTCATCGGGGATTTCAACGCTCAAGTCGGGCAGGAGGAGGAATACAAACAAAATACAAAGATTCAGCGCACACCAGCTGACCAACGAGATGGGCCTATAACTTATCGACTTTGCCGCCTCCAAGAACATGGCCGTGCGTGGTACCTACTTCCAGCACGTTCTCATTGATTGTCGATACTTCTCAGACAACATCGCCCCTATAGGAGCGCATCTTAACCATCACTATCTGGTGATGGTTAAGATACGCCCAAAACTTTCCGTTGTTAACAACATTCGTTACTGACGCCCGCCCCGATTAGATCTCTCGCGACTGAAGCAGCCTAACGTCTCCGGAAACTACGCGCATTTGCCCGAAGCTGAGCTGCCGGAAGAGGACCAGCTGGAGGAAGCTCCTCTCGAGGACTGTTGGAACACCATCAAAACAGTCATCAACAGCGTAGCAGAGAACGTCATCGGGCATGTGGGATGAATCCAACGAAACGAGTGGTTCGACAACGAATGTACAAGGATGATGGATGAAGAGAACGCTGCGCAGTTCCACTCGAACAAGGAAACACGAAAGTTCTGCTAGAAACTCATCGCATCACGCAGAGACTTTGTGCCACGAGTCGAAATGTGCCGGGATAAGGATGGTAGTATCCTGACGGACGATCGTGAGATAGCACTTCGACGAACACCTGAATGGCACCCAGGCAGAGGACCATGGCGGCGGAGAAGTGGAAGAATGGGGTCTATAAGAAAGGTGACAAATTGGACTGTAGGAACTGATCCTTCAGAGACGCCGTGAATACAAAACCCCCACGTAATTCATCGACTTCAAAGCCGCGTATGAAACTATCGACCGGAAAGAGCTAAGGAAGATCATGGACGAAAACGGCTTTCCGGGGAAGCTGATTAGACTAATAAAGGCTACGGTGTACCACGGTGGATGGGACGCAGTGCTGTGTGCGGATTTCGGGTGGATTGTCGGGTCCATTTGAAGATTGCTTCGACAAGGTGATGGTCTCTCCTGCCTCCTATTCAACATTGCGCTACAGGGTGTAATGAATCGAGCGGACATCAACACGTGGGGTACGATATTCAACAAATCCAGTCAATTCGTTTTCTTTGCTGATGACATGGACAGAACAGTACACAAAACTAAAACGGGAATCAGCGAGGATTGAGTTGCAGGTAAATACTTACGTCTAAAACGATTTTTTTGCTAGCCGGCGGAACCGAAGCTGACCGACAACGCCTAGACAGTAGTATTACGATCGACGGTGACGAGTTCGAGATAGTCGACGAGTTTGTCTATCTTGACTCACGGGTAACTAAAGACAATGATACCAGCCGTGAGATCCGGAGGTTTATTATCAGCGAAAGTTGTGCCTACTGGCTCCGCAAGCAATTGCGATCGAACAGACTAAGCTCCCGTACGAAGTGTCACCTGTACAAAACCACTCATAAAACCGGTTGTTCTCTACGGGTATGAAACGTGGACAATGCTCGAGAAAAATGTGTGCGTGCTCGGAGTTTTCGAACGAAGAATAAATCAAAAGGACGGAGAACAGAATATGGAGGCGGAGGATGAACCATGAGCTGGAGCAACTCTGCGACGAACCCAGTATTTAAAAGGTTGCTAAAGCTAGACGGATACACTGGGCAGGGCTTGCTGCAAGAATACCGGACAACTAACCCGCGTAGATGGTTTTAGCCTCGAATCCGGCAGGAAGAAGACGCCCAGGGGCGGAAATGCTGGATAAATAATAAACAATAATAAAATTATACCTTCTTCGTTTAGTTCCAAATTTTTTTTCTATTCATTTAAATTGTGAGAAATGTGAGAATAAAAGAGACACATGTTAATAAATGTTTTTTTTTGCTTTCAAACTGGTCAATCTGTTTATTGCGTGTTCAAATTTCTTAGTAGTTAAAATTAAAAATGTAAGTTTCTGCAATTCAAGTAATATCAAACAATTTAAATTAAAATTTAAATTAAAAACATCAATATGCTTTACCGAAGAAAACCCAGAAGTTCTTGAATTTGAGTTTTGTTCTAGAATTTCTTCCGCAGTACGATTTAATAACGACTCACTTCGTACGACACGCGGGGGTCAACAATTTGAAATTTCAGATGAAAATCAAGCAAGTGTCTGAGCTAATGTCTGCAAAGGTTTACATGAATTGGACCTGGGTTGCATTTTTGGCTGGAAAAATATTATGCATTCTTTTTAATAAAGTATTGCACTGCTGCTGTATAAAGACGATGTGATAACCATATTTCACGACTCTACCAGTACGCTGCATACCGAACTAGCGTTAGCGTTAGGAGGAGAGATGCTCCAATGTGAAAGACTCTCTCCGCGCCGGGTCTCTTTCTCTCTCATTAATAATTGCGCGTCGCGACGATGTATCTCCAAGGGAAACCAGCAACAACACAACAAACAAAAATCAAAACATAAGCGTCGTCTGCTCGTAGCTCCTATTTCCCCTGTGGCCATAGGCATCCGATTCCGATAGCATGATTCTGACGACTGGCTTTGGTACGGGCGGCGGTGTGCAATTGTATGCAAGCAGTACAGTTAGGTTAGTTTACAAAGAACAGTCGGTGCGGTTGGAGGTGTTTGGTTACGGCGTCCGTTCGCAAGCAAGTTGAATGAGGTGAAAGTACCTGCAGTTGCGTACACACTTGAACCGTCTGTACAGTGCTCGCAGACGTTGTTTGTGAAGTGAAACATATTTTGGGGAATACTCTGTACTTCGAAACCGTGCAAAAAATTTATCTTCAGATACGTTGTGATCTATCTGTTCTGAGCCCAAAGTGCTCCACCAAGAAGTAAAGTGAGTGCTCTGTTGTCAATAGTTAAGTTCATCCTTCGCCAGTACCTTTTGTGGTGGGATTTGGTTTCGGTACGTGTGCGCTAATGGTGTGCTTTTTGTGTGGCTGTCGTATCTAACGTGAAAGAAGAAAAATAAAATTGAAGTTGACGAGACGAAACCAGGAATAAATAGTGTAGATTCCCCCGACCGCTAGGATTACTCTGGTTGAAATTGCTGCTGCAGACCCGGCGCTACGCAAACCTGTTGTCTGGCTTCTTTGTGCGTTAAGCCGGACGCTAGTGGTGGTGAGAGCGAGACGAAAAGGTATGTACCTATAATGCTACTATAGCTAATTGGACGCAGTTTAGAGTTGCATACCTATTTAAAATTATTGAATTATGTTCGAACATGTACCTAAGTAGGTTTTCATTATATTAGCTTAGAAAAACGTTGTTACTATATAAAAGGAGTCTGTATGCTTGTAAAGACACCATAGATTTGCGGAAAACATCTCATCTCGATTGATATTTAGGTAGTTATAAAATAATAATAATTGTTCTGTGCTGCAATGCAAGACATTTTTAAATTTTATAAGTATGTACATGTTGTCAATTTTTGGACACGTTTTTCTCAAAACTATTGATTTTCAGTTGTGTCAGTCTTGAATTCAACTGGCAACATCAGGATAATAGAACAGGCTTTCGCCACAGTATGTTTTGTATGAACGATATCGATTTGTCTTAAAAAAAATATAAATGAATAATTTCAAATGAGAAAAATGACATGTTGTATATATTTTATCCATATCACAAAACCTTTCTGAGTTCCTGATGACGATAACATTCCGATGTTTACGACTGAGTGCGAACGTTGCAAATATGATGTGGTTCGTATGTTTTCAAATAATCCCACAAATTTATGTTATAGTTTGACTTATTAGAACAAAAAGCTTGGAGTTGCACTAGATAGAGCGGGAGAATACAATATTTAGAAAATATATCTAGCCTAGTATATCTAATATACATACTCTATACGATTTTTCATTTTATTTGTAAAGAATGTAACAAATTACTAATCATATTTTTTTGTTCCCCGGAAAAAACTTGTTCGAACTGGTTTTCATGTTAGACTCGGTAACTCGATTACTCACTGTTCTTCACCGTGTTCACACACGTGGGAATTAGAACATTATTTCCAAATGGTTTATAACAAGGCAGAATAAACATTTTCTAATTTTAATAACTAATAGAGAGAATAATAATTCTGGATCAATTTTGTGGATTCATGTATCTCATGCGATATTTAACTATAGACCGAAGAATTTCGTATTTTTCGTGCTCGCATAGTTAAAAATAGGTTTTAAGTACATATAGCGAAAACATGGCATTAAGCTAATATGGGGCCAATTATGTATCAGTGAAATATTTGTCTGATTATCATAGAAAAATAGCATCTTGAAAACAAAAAATCCAAACATCTGCTAGGAAAACTTATAAGTGTTAGAAATGAAAATTTAACTCCAATCTTTATATGATACATCTGGCGGATCGCTCTCTCGTTCTTTTCTAATTGTAATTAATAGGCATTCATTTTTCCCTCAAATATCTGACTCCTGCTTCATCTAGTTAAGTGGGACTACAGCATGTGATCCATTTTAACGCGACATAATCTTCGCTACTGTAGTTCGTTTTTCAAAACATCTTTGCATATACGAATCTAAACTGGGTCTCGTCGGATCACACCGAAATGGATTGCACTGAAGCGAATGGGCTGAGTAATGGATTCTGAATATAAAAAAACTCTGAAGATGCTACAGGCTGCCAATCTTGATGCTATGGGATGGAGGGATGTTTTCTTTGTGAGAACGTTGTTTTTCGGAGTTCTGCAACCAATCTGTTCAGTCTATTATAGAATATACAAAGCACAGAAAGATTTTTATCTTAAATTATATTATCGAGATGTGACGTAACATTCGCTATTCGCATTTTTAACAGTTACTAATTGTATTGAACTAATAATAAGAGAAAAAATTGTTTATCATTTTAACGCTTTATATTTTTGTGAAACTACCATAAAAAATCAGATAGTCGTTTGAATTTCTACAAATTGCTGACAGCAGATGTAAAGTTGCTATACTCGGAGCGAAAGTTTCGCGAATCCCGAAGAACAGCAGAATGTCTGAAACGCACTGCTGGTTTGGTAGGCAAGGGCTCTAGTGTTCAGATCAAACGGCAGAACAACCGTTTGCGGGAATACGGCACGAACAGGAGTGGTTTCACGTTTGGAAGACGACTTCTCCTTGGAATGGCCAACATGCAGTAAATTAATAGCGAAATTAGTTTGAGTGTACGTAATAAATTCTCGAGAAAACATCTTTATTTTTAATATCATACACATATATCAGTTATGTTTTGATTTATATCAGAACATACTTGGCTATGAGCACCCCCAACGTTGTTAGCATCCATAAAGACGGTGCCAAACAAACACTTCAGTTCTCTTTCATACTGAAATTGGCTGCTGGCGTTGGATTTTTTTTTCGCACAGGCTCATACTTACCAGCGGTCTGCCAGACACCATTTTCGAACCGATAGTATCAGTGTAGATCAATTTTACTTTTCACATTCAGCGTGCTTGTTTGAAAATTTTCTTCAAAAGTAACAAAACTGTTTGATTAGATAAGTTTTTGCGTTTGGGAAATACACTAAATTTTTCGAACAAAAGAACTCTTCTCTGGAAATGTGCTGTAAATTTATAGCGACTTGACAAGTAAGCAACCATGAATAATATATTTTCGTAATCACCATCTCTTTAGTACTTGATACGAAGCTTCAGTGTGATTGCTTTCTTCGTCGCAATTGATAAGGTCGCAATTTCTTTTGACCCGCTTTGTGTTGGGCATTTGGTGGATAGGCATAAACGCGAAGCTTGATTGGTAATAAACCCAACTTGAATTGATTGTAGTGAATTGACCTTATGGAGTCACACCGAAAATCTATGACGGAGTCAATTAACTTGTCCAAGTGACGACAGATGCGATAAGCGATCCTGCTTGCTGTAATTGACAGCTAACGAAAACAGTACTTTGTCGCTCGTGCTTGTCAAGAATGCGACTGAATGTCATGTTCGGAAGTACTCGATAGGATCTTGACAACGACAACGCCATGTTCGATATGGTTATCATTGACTCCCGGGACGGACAGTGGAGATAAGTTTTTTTTTTGTATTTCAATCACATTTAGACTTCAGACGAGATTTAAATGCGTGATTACTTTTGTATGAAAAGTGGTTTTAACCCAGGAGTTTCATGTATTTAACTTCAATTAAAAAAATCAAAAGAATTTTCTGCAATGTCGAAATTTCTAAATGAAATTTTTTAGATTATCAACAAAATGTTTTATTCCTAAAACTGTAAGCTGGCTCAATTTAGACAAATTTATAAAATCATATAAGACGTTCTTCTCATTCATGTGAATCGGTGTGTGTCAAATAAAATCATTTTTCTCATTAAAACATTTCATAGTCGAAAAGTTTTTTTTAGGAAACGAGACAATAACGAAAAAATGGGCGGTGAAAATACTCATGACAAAAATTTGGTGTTGGTAGACGATTTGAGGTGAAATGATCATAGAAAGATACTTTATACGGTACGTTGTAATGTTTTATTATTTTAATGAAAAATGGGCACATTATTGGATATAAATATGCATTGTCATTGTCAATTGTTAGTTGTGTAAGATCGACAACCATATTAAAAATTATCAATTTTTCCGCCTGATATTGAGCGCAGGATTCTATGCTCGAAGGCTCCAAGTGCTCAACACTCCTACGTTGATCAACACTCAAGGCCGTAGAGTACCAATCTCAGGGGCGACTCGTTCATAGGTGCAACCTGTGCATTGTACACGGGGACGCCAAGCAAAAAATATATTTTAAACGCAAATTGATATTTATATTTTGTTGGTTTTTAGTTTCACTTTCAAGTAGTAACAAATAGAATTACTTGCGTGATTACGCGGACATCATTGTGATTACTTCCTCAAACTGTGAGTTTCAGAATTTGTAGTTGAGCAGGCAGGTTAAAAAGCCACGAGTCGCGTCCTGTAGAGCGCAAATTTCGTGCGAAAATGCGTGCTGCGGGACCTCAGCTGGCTACGTAAACCATAAAAGGTCCTGTTTGGGGCTACTATCCGTCTGTTCACTTCGGGGGTAACATGTTTGCCACATTTCACGTACCAAGGTACATTAATTCGTCGACTACTTCCTAGGTACCCCCATATATCACAATCTTAGTTCCAAGATTCGACGAACTTCCGTGCTTCATACCAGGTACTTTGCTTTGATAGTTAATACTGACGGTATCAATATTATCCGCAAAGCCAAGCAGCATGAGAGCCTTGCTTCAGACCGTCCAATGTCACGAACGGGTCCGAAATTACGTCCGCTATTCTGATGCATAAAGAAAAACCGTCAAGGGTGGTACGAGTCAGCTTATTCACTTTTGTTTGGAACAACAATATCGCACGCTTAGCCTTGGGGCTAATAGCGGTCTCGATCAACTAGATTAGTTGAGAGATTTCGTTATCGATATTGTTTAGGATAAGTGCAACGATACACCGTGCCCCAGTGCTGAGTCGAGAAAATTTCCAGCTCGAAAAGATCCTCGACTCGATCGGGAATCGAACCCGATATCACAACCGTGTAGGAGAGCTAGCCGACCGACATCGCTAACCACAGGGCCACGGGGACCACATTGTTTGGAAACTGAGTTCAAAAATTTCTACTTGTTATAATCAAAACAAGTTGCTTGAGATCATTTGTGACTGTATTGCGGTCAAATTTTGATAAAGGCGAGGATTTTTTGTATAAAAACCGGAAATCATTCATAGATTTTTTCAGAATCCAGCCCCTCCCCCCCTTTCAGAGGCTGCCCTTTCATTTCTCATACACTTTTGAATACCTCTAACGTGTAAGGCACATGTATGTCCAGTTTGGTGAGTATAGGTCAAGACATTTCGTAGATATGCTAGAATATGTATATACATATGCTAGAATTTGTATATACATGAGGCAACAAAAAAAATTTTTTTACAAGTGCTTCA
This sequence comes from Wyeomyia smithii, assembly GCF_029784165.1. Lineage (NCBI taxonomy): Eukaryota > Metazoa > Arthropoda > Insecta > Diptera > Culicidae > Wyeomyia > Wyeomyia smithii. Next base: position 67,492,359 of record NC_073696.1, read on the forward strand.
AATTTGCTCAAAATTGCAGAGATTGGTCACCAGCCAAAAGAATTAGACCCGTATTTTTTATTTGCCAATTAGGGTGTCCAGTCTTAAAATAGGGTGACAATATGTTTTAATTTGTGTATTTCCTAGTGGGTTGGTAAACGGCTGGGCAATGCGTACCAGCAGTACATCCGTACTAGTTGGCATAAAATAGACCCCAGTGTGGTCCATAGCATAATGCCCAGCAACTCCTGTCCCTACCTCCACGTGGTACCGACTGGGATACGAGCAACCAAGGGAAGATCGGTTAATCGGTGGGAACTTGGTCGTATGCTGACAGGGAAGGGGGAGTTGTTCTCCTTGGAGAGCAGCTTGCCTGAGAGTCTGTTCCCCAGGTCAGGGGCGGCTCAAACAGCGACTGATCCGGAGCGGACGGCTGAACTATGAAATGCGGTGTCTCGCCAGCTACACCCAAGACGGCAGCCCCGTCGCGAGACTAGGCATCGCAGCCCTAGTAAGGCAGTATGCTGGAAATAAACATACTACGAACAATCCAGAGAATGATACGAATCGGAACAATCGGTATAGACCTAGGCAAACGAAAAAGAACAACGATTGAAAACTTGGTATTAGGAATGTTAGGTATCTTGGCCAGAGAGCTACGGAAGGCAAAAGTGGAGGTAGCAGCCATACAAGAGGTGCGTTGGCCTAAAACCGGGGAACGTGAATTCCGGGCGGTCGATCCGACCGCGGGCACTTCTTTCAAGTATCACATCTACTACAGTGGCGGCGATAGAGCGGAACGGGGCGTCGGTTTCGTACTACTTGGAAAAAAAATGAAGCGTGTTATTAGGTGGAGGCCTATTAATGACCGTCTATGCGTATTAAGGATCAAGGGCAGATTCTTCAATTACAGTCTTATCAACGTGTACGCGCCGACAAACGATAAAACCGATGACGTAAAGGAGGAGTTCTATGAGCTTCTCGAGAAAACGTATGGAGAGTGCCCACAACACGATATAAAGATCGTCATCGGAGATACGAACGCACAAGTCGGACGAGAGGAGTTCTTTCGTCCCGTTATTGGTAGGGAAAGCCTTCACTCTACCACCAACGACAACGGCTTGAGGCTAGTGAACTTCGCCCCGGCCAGGGGAATGGCCATCTGTAGCACCCATTTTGCACGTCTGAATATTCGGAAGCACACCTGGAGACACCCCAATGGAGAGGCCTGCTCGCAGATCGACCACATGCTGATCGACGGCCGGCACTTCTCAGACGTCATAGATGTGCGGTCCTTTCGAGGGCCAAACATCGACTCGGATCACTATCTCGTGGTAGGCAAGATTCGCGCCTGGTTGTCCAATATATTTAAATCGAGATCGGCGAGGAAGATACATCTGGACATCCAGAGGTTATCAGCGGAAGGAGTTGCTGCAGAGTATACTCGGAAAGTTGATAGACGGATCGGTGGACCAGCTGGAGTGGACCTGAACGAGGAGTGGAAGCACATCCATGATGCGGTCAGCGAAACAGCGAGAGAGGTGATAGGCATGACAACGGGAACCACGCGTAGTGGGTGGTTCGATGCTGAGTGCCTAGAGGTGACGGAGGAGAAGCCTACGCCAACACGTTAGTAGCAGCTAATCGTGTAACGCGTCAGATGCGAGAGAAATACCGGGAGGCAAGAGCTGCCGAAAAGAGGCCTCATCGCCGTAAGAAACGTGAGCACTACGATCGCGTCCTCGCGGAGGCGGAGAATTGCTTCACCAGGCACGACACGAGGAGCTTCTATAGAACGATCAACGGAATAAGGAACCGGACCGTGCCAGTACCTGCCATGTGCAATGACAGGGAGGGGAACCTGATTACCGATAAATCGCAGGTGGCCAGGCGTTGGAAGCAACATTTCGAAGTGGTCTTGAACGGCTAGGAAGGGAGGAGAGTCGTCGAAGGGAACAGGATAGAAATTGGGGAGGACGGACAAGCTGTGGACCCACCAACACTGGACGAGGTGAAGAATGCTTGCAAAGAGCTAAAAACAACAAAGCCGCTGGGAAGGACGGCTCACCGGCCGAACTTTTCAAAGTTGGGAGCGAGCGGCTGTGTAGTGCAATTCACCAGATTATCCTAAGGGTATGGTCTGAGGAACAACTACCTACGGACTGGTCGGAAGGACTCATATGCCCTATCTACAAGAAGAAACATAGACTCGAGTGTAGTAATTATGGTGGAGAGGCATAACCCTCCTCAATTCCGCTTACAAAATTCTCTCCCGTATCCTGTTCCAGCGACTGAGGCCGTTGCAGGAAGCCTTTGTTGGAGAATACCAATGCGGTTTTCGAGTGGGGCGATCTACAACGGATCAGATGTTCACCTTGAGACAGATCCTCGACAAGTTTCGAGAACACAACCTGCAGACACATCATCTGTTTATAGACTTTCGAGCGGCGTACGATACAGTGAAACGCAACGAGCTGTGGCAAATAATGCTAGAACATGGTTTCCCAACTAAACTGATTAAGCTGATACGTGCGACGCTCGACGGTTTCACATCATGCGTCAGGACAGCGGGCGAATTTTCGGACGCGTTTGTGACGTTAGATGGTCTGAAGCAAGGTGACGGGCTCTCGAACTTGCTGTTCAACATAGCTTTGACGGATGCGATACGAAGGGCAGGTGTGCAGAGGAGCGGCACCATCTTCACTAAGTCTTACATGCTACTGGGCTTTGCGGACGACATTGATATAATTGGAGTAAACCGTAGAGCAGTTGAGGAGGCCTTTACGGCTCTCAAAAGGGAAGCTGCGAGAATTGGACTCACCATTCTCACTGCCAAAACGAAGTACATGGTGGCTGGCAGAGAGCGTGGTAGTTCTACGGGTGTTGGTGCTGCGGTGGAGATGGATGGGGATACTTTCGAAGTGGTCGACGAATTTATCTATCTTGGTACTCTCGTGACATGTGACAACGAGGTGAGCCGCGAGGTGAAGAGGCGGATTGCGGCGGCGAATAGGGCTTATTACGGATTGCGTAGCCAGCTTAGATCTCGTAGCCTACAGATCCGTACGAAATTTGCGCTCTATAGGACTCTGATCCTCCCGGTGGCGCTGTACGGACATGAATCGTGGACGTGGAAGGAGGCCGATCGACGAGCGCTTGGGGTCTTCGAGCGTAGAATCCTGCGATCAATACTCGGAGGCAAACTAGAGAACGGGGTGTGGCGCAGGCGCATGAATCACGAGCTGTACGAAGTATACAAACACGCTGATATTGTCAAGCTGATGAAACACGGCAGGTTACAGTGGGCTGGCCATGTAGCACGGATGGCGGATGAGCGACCGGCAAAGATAATATTTAGTAGTGAACCGGATAGAGGCCGACGACTTCGAGGCAGACCGCGCACGCGCTGGATGTGTGCTGTCGACGAGGATGCCAGAGAAGGGAGTGTAAGGGGAGACTGGAGAGTAGCAGCCCAAGACCAAGTTTGGTGGAGACGTATTCTGGATTCGGCATAGGATCTTAATGATCTGTCGCCATAAAAGTAAAGTAAAGTAATTTCCTAGAGGGATCAAAAATTTTCAAAACGGTTTTAAACACTTGGTCGCAGGTGGTCGCAGCTAAACTCTTTAAAAATTGTTAGTAGGCACCTGAACCTTGGAAAAAAATAAGGACCCAGCCCGGGAGCTCCTGGTAGTAAAAAGATGGCGACCAACAAAGTTGAAAATATTGATTTTTTCCCATTTGCTTCTTTTTATCGTGTTTTATCTTCTTTTTTTTTCACCCATAAAACCACAATACTAAACGTTTTCCTGAAAGCCCAATAACGTTTACAAAAATATAATACACCTAATGGTTATAATGTTTAAAAAAATATTTTTAATATTACACGTGCATTTTTTACCATTTTCATTTTCATATTTCGATATCTCAGATAAAGTACCTGCTACAGTTCCTTAATTTGGAGCTTTTCTTAGTTGAAGTGTTTACTTTTGATATAAAATATAAAGAAACAGATCGGCGACAGTAACTTTTCCGATTTTTGTCCGCCTGAAATCCTATAGTGTGCTGGAAGTTTGTCTTCCGCACAAACTTTAGAGATGAGTTAATGGAATCGGCTGAAAACCGTTCCTTCTAGTTGCTTGGTGTTGTTTTTATCTCTTTACAAACTTGGATCCACAGCTTGTCCAATCGTATCCTTCTCGAAGTACTCGACTTTTGTACGTTAACCAACCATTTTTTTGGTGATGGTCGACGTTTGGGCCTCGGCTAGACCGTACATACGTATTTTTTTCGATTTGGCGAGGAAATCTGCTTACAGAAACCTGAGAAGAGAGCTCAGGGAGTGAGGTTGAATTCAACCGAAACCATAAAAATCCCTCCAGTCTTCAACGCTTATCTTCCCGGAACGACGGTTAAGTATTACGTCGGGAAGTGACTTTTTGTGCTTCATGTACCCTCTTAACTTTTATACCTCATAGCTTACCACTTGGAGACTAATAGTAAGCTATCACTAGCGTGTTAGTAGTTGACCCACCACGCGCGTTGTAGCTCCAGAACTATCTGAGAGGCGGCTGCACCAACTTACTCCAGATGTGCGGGTCTTCGCACATGTTCCGGACTAAGTTGTCCGGAGTAGTGTCTGACCCGCTTTCTATCATCATGTTACTCCTCGCTCATTATAAACGATGGCTTACGAAGACGCTCAGCGGTCTCCTCCCATGCAACCATGTCCTGATGGGATCTGTGTCAGATGGAAGTTCATTTCCCAACCCATTGGGATACCTCCGGAATGAGTTGGAATTGGACTTTTTACTGCGGTGAAGTTCATCAATCTCAAACCTTTCTCATTACTGGTAGCATAGAGGCTGTGCCTACCAATAATAAGACGAATGAACCTGGGCGCTTGCGTTCCCGATGATGATCTTTATATCCCGTTTTGGGCACTCTCTGAATGTTTGATTAAAAGGCTCATAAAACACCACTTACACGTCATCAGATTTGTCCTTTGTCGGTGCGTGTACATTGAGCAGACAGTAATTGAAGAATCTGCCTTTGATTTTCAGTACGCATAAGCAGTTACTGATAGGTCTCCAAATATTTCGCTTGATCTGTTTTTCTTGTATGACGAATCCGATGCGTCGTTCATCTCAGTCGTCGCCACTGTAGTAGATGTGGTATTTGATCGTTTGGATCTATCGTTTGGAACTTATATCTTAACTTCACTTTTCGCAGCCTCCTGGTTAAGATAATGACATTCCAAGTATCGAGTTTACAATCATTGTCCCTTTTGGTTTGGATTGTTCGTAGGGCCGCGATGTGTAGCTTCGCGACGGGGCCACCGTCTTTAATATAGCTGGCGAACCACCGTATTTCATAGATCCGGATCAGACGTTATTATACGCCGCTCAATATGGGAGAACAGACGGTACGAAAACCTTTCTTAGGTAGAATACGAATGGAAGTTTCACCGGGGTTGGGATCCGATCGAGATGGGGGCGTTCTCGGTAGAAGAGATAGGTCACAGCGGCCTTTTGAATTACCTATTACGTTACGCATTGCAAATATTGTCTTTTTGTTTTAACTACGTAAACCGCCCAAAGCTAGCAAGATGTGAAATTACAAGCGCTGCTTGATGAAGATTATTTACAAACACAAACAAAGTCAACAAGCTGTTAACAACCGCTTACGAAAAATAAAAGGCCTAAGCAGATGGACACAACTCGCACGATATGAAAAACAGCTAGAGAAAATAAATTTTGAGAATATTTAGGCCGCTTTATGTCTCACGATAGTTATTGGTGTACGATACATGTGTGAAAAACAATGACGCATCGATGACATAAGAAACATTTCATTTGATACAACGGGACAGCATATCCAGTCATGCTACGAGGCAAGAAGATGCACTGGACTCAACGGAAATTGTCATCGCTGCTGTTACCGCCTACAGCAGTGTAGGCATCGCATCGGGCAGCATCCCAACTTAATACGATTGCTGGAGTAGAGAGTATATGATTCACTGTCAAACATCATGACACACTTCAACATGACATGTCTGAAACCGAGTGGCTACCGAAGGGGGGTTGTTTTGCATCATGTGAAGCACATATTGCCGTCCATGGGACAAGGTCCCCTCCGGTTCGACGGAGATAATTGGACCCCAGTGGCGAACAATGAAACTTCGGTTCGGAATAAAGGCGAATTAAAACAGGAAGCTGCTACTAATCGATTTAATTTCAAGTGACAAAGTGCTTTTTCCTGTGCTATCACCGTCTTGAAATTTTCATCTTATGGTTCAGTTGCCTCTACATAAAAGGAATGTTTTATTGATCAGACCGTCTAGAATAAACCTAAAGTAAACCTGTCATTGCTTACTACTTCACTGCGTGAAAAACTGGTCAGTAAACTTTTGAACGCTCGTCGTTTCAATTCATTTAACAAAACTGACACAGCGTAAATTCAGCTGGCGCTTAAAGTAGAAGTGTCACGCAACACAACCAAAAAGCCCATAGGAATTTAAAAACGTAACACCGTTTTAGCGCGTGCATCAGGTACCCGAACAGCCGCCATAGTTTCACGGAAAGCCAATTCTATTTCCGTCTGCCGAGAAATATATTCCCCTTATTCTCGTTTTTATTACGCAATTCAGGGCAAATTCGGCAATTCATTGCGTTTCGACTGCCCGAAATGGATGAAATCCACTAGTGTACAGTTGTGCGTATGCCTCCCGGTGGGAGTTCTAATGAAGGGTGCTTCAGGCGTCCCTTCCAGGATTTGCTTCATTGCTGCGCTACGAATCGCGCTGTCTTTGCAGTTGGGGGAACGGTCCTGTTTATATGCATTCCTGTTGGGGTTGCGCTTGTAAGGAAATTGTAGCATAACGTTCGTAGTTTGATTTTTATATTCAATTGGAAACAGTAAGGAGAATAGAAGCCTGAAGCGGAATTGACTTGTTGGAAACAAAATGTGAAAGTGTGATTTTTCCTTTTTTTTCAGTAGGCATGAAAAAATAAATTTTTTGATAAAATTATTAATTAGTTCTATTAACGCAATTAGTTCTCTAACGCAAGTGGTGCTATCTAATTACAACAGATCTCGCTGAACTGCAATGTATTTTATTAAAAGATAAACTTTTAATGGCAAGCTAATGCTCGCTTGGAGGAAACCGGCATCAGTATTGCTGGAACTGGAGCTTTTGCCGGAAAAGTTTTTTTTTTCCTTTTCCTTTGATACCAACTGAAGAGATTATTTTCGACTTTTAGCTGTGCTATCGGCTCAGTTTGAAACTTTCCATTCACGTCGAGAGTAAACATCACAGTAGTTACAATAAACCGCTCGTGTATAAACAAAGCTGAGGGGGGAATTTGATACATTTTAGTTTGAAGTTTCTGACGAGCATTAGCAGAAGTAAACCAAACCATAAACCAGAATTCTAACTGACCAACATCTGTTTGTTTTGCTAGCCGATCTAGCAGAGCACCTAATTCTGTAACACCATTTCAGCAACGAATCACTATGTTGCTTATTGAGGGTAACGGGAAATTACCCGCAAATGGATAGGCTTTCCGCGCGTTCATAGCTTTGCATGAGATCGAAAATTCGCATTTATATTCGAAATTTCCATTCATGCCGACGGAAAAACGGTTCACTGTCTGATAATTCTATCGAACGAGGCAATCCAAACGTGAATGGGATTAGGAGGAATTTTTAAAGAGAGATTCATATTCAATTCCTTCACGTTTTCGGTTTAATGTTTCATATCACGGAATGCGGATGGCGTTTGGATGGAAGATGAAAATCGAGCCGTAAATAATATTGTATATAAGGGATCGAACCATTGCTTTCCGCTTGCCCTACAGAGTGGGTTTTGCGAAGTTAATAAAAAAGATTAAAAAAGGTATATATTTTATTGCTCTTTTTTAGCCTTCTAGGCCCTGAAGACTCAGAAATTAAAATTACTGCTGCTTTTAAGTTATAAGTCGTAATCTTGCGACTTTGATCAGCGATAAACAAATATTCATTAATGTCTGGATTGTCTTTCAAAACAAACATAATCACCTGCGTTAAATGTTAGCTTTTCGTCCCGAATATAATTTGTTGCAGTTCTACTAAATTTAATTTATTTTTCTCAAAGGTTTTTCGAGAATGTAAATCAAAAGCTGAATAATCCTATCAGAGTAATGTTAAAGACAAAGTTGTTAATGTCTTCGAGAATACACTAAAAAGCCTCCGTGCTGTTTTCCACACAAGCTCAAAGACAGAATTGGCAGTACATGATTTGAAAATTGCAAACGAAAGCATGCAAAATACACGGTTAGTTTGAAGTGAAAACAAAATCTATTAAGTTTTCAAATAATCTGTCATTTAGTTTACTTTCACTTTGGTATATTTTTTGAAAGCTCTGAACACAGTAATAAACACTCAATTGAAGTTTCGGAATGGACATTCCACTTCTCATCAACTTCTCAGAAAAACGTAATATGGTACATTAGCCAACAAATCTGCAGGTTTGTTCTTCATTAAACTTGCTTTGTCAGACATAGAGAAATAGCAATCGACAGTGTTTGACATAAAAGTTACAGTGCATTAGAGTGTAAAATTCCAAATCTGACAGATTGTCTGTTGGAGAAGGTTTGTTAGAGGGATCATACATTATTCATGCGTAATAGCTTTTCCGCCTCCGTCATATTTGGAGCTACCTTTTACGAGCTTTGTACGCCGTTTTTTTTTAAAAGAATGCTCCATATGCTAGGAGGTTGTTACGTGGACATACCTTCTAAAGCTGGACAAGCAATTATCGCTGTCGTTGCGTGGGTTGCATACTGGCTATTATTTTATGGTTGATTACTCGACGATGTTTTATGCTGCTAGCGGGTTGTTTGCCCGGAAGCGACCGTCTAGTGAATGAGTTGCCAACACTTCGTCGTAAATACCAACAGCTAACATGAAAATAGGTGAATGGATAAACCCCTACACGAATACATAGTAGTTAAATACTATTTGGTGAATAAAACAGTAATAACAAATTTTACAATTCATTTCGTAAACATGTTCGTTAAATACATCCGGGCGGAAATAAATTTAAACTTCAACTTTCAATCCTCTGATGTCTGACAGAAGCTTAATTGAAAATATTTTGCGCTGTTCCAGCGATGACTGGGGCAATTTGATAATGAATATTTTCCCGCGAACACGCTGCCCAACTCTGCGAAACTCAGGAAAATTAATTGGTTTCAGAGCCGAACGTTTGAACTTTTCCTATTATGTGGGGTTTTGCTACTGGCACTGACATAAACCGCTGCAAGTGCATGCAAATGCATGCAAATATTTGACCGCTGAAGTGTTGGTTTTGCTTGCTTTTATTCAAAGATAATCAGTATTGTTGCTGGTTCTCGAAGCGTGCATAAATAATATAACTCTCTGTATTCCGTATTATGAAGCGGTTTTCGGAAAGTTTTCTTTGTTTCCGGTGTGCAAAAAGTGTGATGCTCATACTCAAGTGATATTCGAATTAATTCAATATAATTCCATTCGGGAGCACTGTAACGAAGAAGAGCGGTGGATGTCGCTTGGGCGGCGGCCTCTATTGTAATTTGATACTGGTACAGTTTTCACCACAGCCAGGTTGACAACTGGAGACTTTTTTTTCGAGCTCACTGAACTAGAAGGGCTTGACCTGGCCTGGTCCCTTAAGGCACATAATTCATTTTGTGTTGCTTCCTTTCAGCTGGAATCTACTAGGTTTCACCATGTTCAGTTGTTTGTAAGCTATAATACCTAATGTAAGCTATAACTTTCGTTTTGTTCTGGCAAATAATTTCAACCATACCTATTTTTCAGCGCATTCTGCATCTTTTCTGTTGATTTTTAGAAAAAGGTGAATTTTTCTTAATGACTCAAGTGACAAAGCGTGCAAGTAAGCTGAGATGAGGTAAGAAGCTGGGTGGGTTCAATTTGCACTAAATTTATACATTATAACCCTTCCTGACTCCCACTTAGCAGATCCGTAACATGATGATAATGTCGTATAACATGTCTCTCATGGGATAAAATGCAAATTGAAATTTTAATTTTACTCGGCACGCGAAACGTTTCAGCTCATGTGGTACCTTTTATGTATGGAAGCTCAAATGAGAAATAACTGAGTTTTTCACATCATAGCGACGTTGGAGGTATTTTTCATACAACGCTCGAACGTGAACTTACAGGAATGTTATCTTCAACCTAAATCCTGTTACATTTTGGTAAACTGATTCGCTGTGGATTTACCAGTGTTCCAGTGCACCAAATTTCATTCTGTCACGTATGCCGATGAACATTTAGAACGGTGGGAGTATCAAGATGTTACACGTATAAGCAAATATTGACAGCTCAGTTCGAAACATCCTGTCGAAAAGTCATATTGCTATACTGGTGAAACGTATTTAACCACTTGGATTTTATCACACACGTTCGTGCCAGCTAACCAATCGAATGAACTCGTTTCTAGCAGTACGCACGTGGCTGGATATGTTGCTGAACTAACATTGACTGAATTTCCAATATTGGCATTTGTTAGAATAAACTTTCTGACCCAGGTAATGGAGGAACTTTTAGCGGATGGAATAAAATCATGCAAGCAAGGTTTTCATTAATTCTTTTTGTAATCACTACCGTTATTGGGCTTCTTATACATTGAGAGACATCTAGCTGACTCTGATTTTGACACGAATCCGAAATACTCGAGTCAAAAAGAACACAAAATAAATTATATGAATTAGCAACAACGACGTGACGTGTGGTTAAATGAAAATGAAGCAAAGTGATTGCGTACGGATGATTTCCACAATCCGGGTTTTTGGCAAAATAACTCCTCTCAGATAATTAATGAAAACCTATTGTCAACCTTGCCACTTTCTATAATTCCTCAATTCCCAGAATTTCATTTGTATGAAAAGCTCAGTCAACATGAAGGAACATCTGAGAAGAAAAAAATATGCTCGTCATGTTTGGCAATTTGTGGATTGTAAACGTACGAAGTAAAGACAATGTGTTTACTGTGGCGAAAGCAATTTGTATGTGTCGTGAGCAGTGCTGATAAAAGTCATTTTCCCCAGCAAAATTCTTCGAAAATTACAACCAATCATTTTCAATTTTCATTTCCAATGATCGCAGCACTCTTTCAGATACACTAGATTTTCGTCCTACGAACGTGCTGTTATACTCAGATGAAATAGATCACGCGCATCGTTCACGGTTACGGAATAAAATTTGACGACAAATCCAACCAAATGATCCTCACTTCAAAGCGAAAAAGAAAAACAAACAGGCCACTCAACCAAAATAAACCTCACCGAAACACTTTTTCACTGACACTGACCGATGCCTTGACAATCTTCGTTAACTATTAAACTGATTTTGTTGTCTTGCTTTCATCGCATGAAATATAATGAGGTGTTTTGACAGTTCACTTCCATGCAAAAAGCGGGAAGGGAGAACTCTGAAAGGATTGTAAAAAAATAATGTTTATGGATGCTTTTTTTCACTTTCACTCAAGAGTGTCAACAAATATCAACCCTGGTTCCAGTAACCATCAACATTATCTTTGAATGACTTCAAGTCAATTAAACAACGTCTCGCTTTAAGGTTACCAATTATTAAATAAAAAAAAGTGTAGAAAATGTATTGATGATGACAAATATTTTAAGCCAGAACGGTTTAATTGATTGGTACGACGTTCTCGGCAAAGTTGTAGATAATTTTGGTAGAGAATGAAAACTGAAATTAACTGCTTTATAACATCAAATTGATTAACTCCAATCGAGTGTATTCCTAAACCTTTTGCAAAAAGTACATTAACATATGTTATAAACAACATTTTCAACAATTCAGAGCTACATTTTCTCCTAGAGAGCTATTTTATTATTGACATAAACATATTGATACAACATAGTTTGTCATTCTCTCAGACCTATTCAAAGAATAATTGTAAAGTTTGCTTCGAACGTATCACTTGTGATCACTCTCGAATGTAACAATGCAAGTAATGTAACATACCGCCTGATGTAGTTCTTCGTCAACCTTGCGGTATCTAAACTCTTTAACCCTTCAAAATGCCCTGCACATAAAGTTGAAAGAACAAAATCACTTTAAAATCTTGAAAAATTCAGTAAAATCATTGAAAAAATATTTATATCTGTTTAACGAGTTATTCTATTACATCTCACCGCTTGACTCACGAGTCTGAATTTTTCAAGATTTTAAAGTGATTTTGTTCTTTCAACTTTATGTGCAGGGCATTTTGAAGGGTTAAAGAGTTTAGATACCGCAAGGTTGACGAAGAACTACATCAGGCGGTATGTTACATTACTTGCATTGTTATATTCGAGAGTGATCACAAGTGATACGTTCGAAGCAAACTTTACAATTATTCTTTGAATAGGTCTGAGAGAATGACAAACTATGTTGTATCAATATGTTTATGTCAATAATAAAATAGCTCTCTAGGAGACAATGTAGCTCTGAATTGTTGAAAATGTTGTTTATAACATATGTTAATGTACTTTTTGCAAAAGGTTTAGGAATACACTCGATTGGAGTTAATCAATTTGATGTTATAAAGCAGTTAGTTTCAGTTTTCATTCTCTACCAAAATTATCTACAACTTTGCCGAGAACGTCGTACCAATCAATTAAACCGTTCTGGCTTAAAATATTTGTCATCATCAATACCTTTTCTACACTCTTTTTATTTAATAATTGGTAACCTTAAAGCGAGACGTTGTTTAATTGACTTGAAGTCATTCAAAGACAATGTTGATGGTTACTGGAACACAGCTGTAGGTAGAGTACCACTCCACCGTCAAAAAAAAACAGCGTGGGTGAAACTGAATCCTGCTCGAATTTGGCCATTTAGTAATATGTAGCACAGATTAAACCACCAGTTTCATGCAACGACACAACTCGGGTAAATCTTTTGATAACACTGGTCGACGAAAACGGAAAAAATGCTGCCCTAAAGCTCAAAATAGTGGTTCTAGAAAGACTATAGCTTTTTAATAATTTTTGTAAAATTTGGTTGTCTCTAACCAGTGCAGAAATGCATAAACTTACGTCAACGTGTCGCATAGTAATTGCTCGCTGGTTTCTTCGCTTCAACATTGTGTTTACGATAAAACTCATTTTAGTTTCTGAAAAAATGTTGGTGGCTAGGGCACCGAAACTCACAGGAATTGTTAATAGGCTATAATCTTTCCTTTTTTTTCAGTTCGAGCTTTAGGACCACACCTGTGTATAATTAGGTGGAAACAAGCATTTGTCATATGCAAATGGTAATTCGTAATGACCAAAAAATTAGAAGGCTTGTCGGCTACCACTAGTGTGACAACACCATTGGCACTTTTTAGCTCCCCAAAATCATTTACTCGAAGTTGTAAAACAGCGTGGTTGGAACTGGATTCTGCTTTAAAAAGAAAATTGTTTCAAAAATAACTCTCTTTATCATTATTAGCAACGTTTTGGCGAGGGATTAATAACTACTTCAATCGAATAATTTCGAGGCGCTAAAAAGTGCCGTTGGTGACACCGGCAAATTTGTTTAATTTATCGTCATTGCGAATTGCCATTTGCGATGACATGAGATGATTCTTGTTTTCTAATTATTTCTTCACACTGCACAATAGTCAAGAACCCAAATGTAGGGAAAAATTTGGTTCTAGAGCGTGATAACAATCTCCTAGAGAAAAACTTTCTTTTACAAAGTTGTTACATAGAATAAAGCGCTTATTGAAAAATTATTAAAAAATCTGTCTTTGAACTGTCTTTGAACGACTTCTAGGGCTTTTCAAGAGAAACAATTTGCAGTGCAGTATTATCGATGTTTTTCATAAAAAACTTGCCTTTTTCATTTGTTTGTCGTTCTTTTTCGAGCAAACAAGAAAATATCTCTTAAGCAGGCATTAGACGGAGCAAATATTTGCTATTTTTGGTACGGATTTTATTTTGTACAAATAAAATTCGTACCAGAAATAGCAAATATTTTGCTTCGTCTAATAGCTGCTTTAGTTTCAATTTGAAGGACACATTTGACTTTATATATGGAGAAGTTTTAAAAAATATTTTTTATATTTGAGTAAAGATAATTTGAAAACATGATTAACAAATAAAATAATTTTATATTTTTTGAATCTAAAGGAATCATTTCTTTTGCTATTTTAGCCTAAAACTAGAAATAGTTTTTATTTTTAATTTGATCCAAAACTATCGAAAATCGATCAACTGGTTCAAAAGTTGATATTTTTTTAATGAAATACATCGAATAAAGTTGTTTTTTAAGGGTGCCCTATTCCGGAGTTGGTCACCCTGACGACCTAACGAAAATTTTCGGGTTTGATTATTTTCGACGAAGATTTGAGCACAATTGAAGCACTTTGGGAGAACAACTTTTCCTATATTTACAAAGATAAAAAAGTAAGTTACTTGATTTCATCTAAAATTTGGGTAACCCTAATTTTTTATAATTCTTCAATAGCGCTTCATCTTATGTAACAACAGAAAGTTTTTCTTTAGAATATTACTAATCTGTCAGCTCTAGAACCAAATACCCACTAACATACTCGGACCTGTTTAGTAGTGCTACAGACCTGCCCGTATGACGGTTCTTTCCACACAGACTGGGGATCCAAAATCGCGCTGTGGAAGGTGATCTCCAGTAACCAGTGTGGTCCCCCGTTTCCTCTGCTGGTCCATCCACTATGGAAGGCTACAATCGAGTGAGCGGGTGTTGCAGCAAAAACCATACAAACATGTTATATTTGAAATCACCGCCTGCCGTGCTGCAACTTGCCGCCGCTCTTTGTGCTGCTCGTCGATCCAGTCGATTGGATAGGCAAAACTAAATTTTGTACGTGACTATCGGGAGTTGTAATTCCATTGGGCTTGTGGTTGTGCACCCAAGCGAGCAAAACAACAACAACAACAACAAATCGTTTAGAAAGTCGAAATGTTTGTATACCTTAGTGTCGGCAGTGCTGAGAAAGAAAAGTAGTAATTGGTTGTTTAGTTTGCTTTAGACCAAGATTGAGAGTTTTGCCTGATGCTCTGTATTTTTTCAATAGTTTTTCAACAGTTTACGTCACAAAATTAAAATTGTCCGTATTTTTGCGGACGCACAACTAATTTTCCAATCGACTGCTGTAAGAATGAAGGAAATCCGTTGGCAGAAGACGTATGTTGCCGTAAGACGTAATTCCACGTCAAAAGTATTGAAAATGACAACCGGGGTCGATTTAGGGTCTCTGGATATTATTCTGGTTCCTGAAATATTTATATTAGATGGCAATAGACCATTTTAAGCTGTTTCCCGGAACCTGTAAGTTATTATCTTGAATTTCAAAATGATGTCTGGAGTTGATTCCTAGCTACTGGGCATTATCTCGACTCCGGATATGCCCATATTAGGTGGAATTCGATCCAGAAATCGAGGAAGTAATCTTGAATTTTAAAATAGTATCCGGATTCTGGAAATCATTATGGTTCCGAATAGGTGGAATTCGAACATTTTATGCTATTTTCCTGGAGGAAACATCCCAGTTCCAAAAATACCCATATTGGATAGTTTTCGGCCTTGTTCTTAGTTCTGATTGATCGAAGGTTGCATTTGCATTTTTCAATAGTATAATAGTTAACATCATTATATCACATTTTGGTGGACGCTTAGCTAATTTTTCAATCGGTTGCTACAAGAACTAAGGGAATCCGTTGAAAACTGACTGAGCTATACTGCCCATAAAAGCATAAGAGTTCCATATGACTTTTGGCAAATTTTAGTTTATGCTGTCAATGTATCTAATTTTGGTAAAATTTTCGTATGCTTGATGAAATTTGAAAGTTTGTTCTGAAAAATGCTGAAAAAATACCAAACCCTGTCTGTCCCATATTCACAATGAAGGCATACGAGTCCCATTCTTAGTATATATTCGAGTATATATTCGATTGTGTTTTAAAAACAACATTTCACATTTGTTATCAAATAATAGAAAAGTGTTCACGTAAAAACATCATTGACTCAAATAAATTGAAACACAGTTCATGTTTTCGAGGTACAGTTGAAAATGTGCTAGTTATATCAAAACTGATTAAAACTAATGTGTGTTTTCGAAACAAATGAAACTGGAGTTTTTTTCTGGCCATAGCTTTCAGAAATCCTTTTTAGCATCTGGAATGAGTGGAATTAAAGTGTTCTGGATTGGCCTTATGGAATCGATTCTTCGTGGACTCTTTAAATAAATCATTGTAGACTCTTTGTCGAACAAACTTTCGTCTATCAACTATACTGCCTGTGATCGCATAATTGTAACGTTCGACATTTAATGGATTTTGCGCTTTTTGTTGGGAAATGCTTAAAATAGTATGTACTTTTTACATCTGAAAAAATATGCTTATGTTTTTTTGAAAAAAGTTGTAAAAAATACCAAGTTGTTTTGTCACAAAGCGTAAATAACCGCATAGTTGTCACACTACTTAACCTTTTCAACTTTTTTGTCATTATAGCTTTCATCCAAATCCACATCCGCATCCTTTGGAACTCGGAAGTTATTCTGATCCGGTAACCAACCACCAGTGATCCGTTTCTGATGTTCAGCTCATGCTTGTTGAATACAAGAAAAACTTCATTTCCACTGTGATATATTCCAAAAGTAGCTTGAAAGTAACGGCATAAAAGTATCATTGCAAAAATTTAAACCAATTTGACTTCAAAAGTAGTGTTTAATGTTTACATAGTGTAATGTAGTGCTTTCTTCGTGATACTAAGTTTAGTTGAACTGTCTATTCGCAAAAATATATTGGGAACAATGCGTTTAAGGTCGAAATATAAAACTGTCATTTGCTCGAACAACCAATTTTGCAAATGTTACAATTATGTGGTTATGGGCAGTATAGTTGTTTTTTGATGAAAAACATGCACAGGTTCATGTTGCAATCCGTTGAAACTAAATTGCTATATTGCAATTCGTATGATCCAAAAATATTGGACTGAAATAAACTGTCCACATGACAGATTCAATAAGGAATGATATTAACTGCCTTGGCCGTCTTAGAATGCTTGGAGACAGATATGCGTTTATTTTTTGTATATAGAGAAAAAATAAAGGAAAACGAGTCCCATCATTTATTTCCAAGCCTGGAATTCATACAGAAGTTCTTAGAGCTCATGGAAATATATAATGTTCCACCTCATGAACATACAGATGAATAAACATACGTTCCGTTAAGTCATAGTTATTTGCCTTCAATTCAAGGTTAGAAATTCATTTCCAATTTTCTCAATTGTGAGAATTTCCATATGGGACTGTTATGCTTCCATGGGCAATATAAGCATTTCAAATTCGACAATTTTCGAGACGCTCCTAATATTTCCGTTTTTTTTTTAAATTTGCACAGCTATCCCGGAATGTTGCCGTTAGACGTAATTCTACGTCAAATTTGAGTATAATATAAGAATTTTGAATTACATCGTCAATTTTTTTAAAGTCTAGGATCAATACCATAAAAACATTCTAATCCGAAGCTTGGAATCAATCACATTTAAACATTCAAAAAATGAATCCCCCTTACTGTCGGTCACATTCGCAGATTCAATTGGATACCAGTAGGCATCACTCACAACCACTCATGAATACTTTCACTAAACACCAACACGTTGTTAACAAAAGGATCCTGAAAGCTTTCATTTACATGCGAATATACCCGGATGTCCTATCCACACCATCCACATATGTGAAGTAGGTATCATGAAACTCAAGAAGGATACAACCCGACACACAGAGTTCAGTTACCGGTGCCGGGCTCTTGTGAAATATTCATGAATTGACTTCTTGTTCACACTCTTCACACTTCCATACGGATGCTTTCAGAAAAGCAAAACAGCTCACATGGCAGCTAGTTAGCTAGCTATCCAAACAGCCGCCAGCAACAATTAGTCCACTTTATCTTCTTCAACCCTTTGTGTCGAAATTCGCGTGCGAGGAAACACTAAATGGTTCTGTTTACTTTAAGAATATTCTCTCAACTCCCAACTAATGGTGTACATATGCGGAGTAACATTCGCTCTTTCGCATGTGTTCGTATCAAGATAGTAACGGTCCATGGAAATTTACGTGCTACATCACCTGAACCAGAAGCAGTTAACATGTTCAAGTATTTTTTTAGAATAACAAACTCAAACGGAAATTAATTTTACCTGATAGGCTCAAGTTCACTGCTTTCAGCAACATAAATGCTCCTATATCGTACAGACAGTAAAACCCTCAATTTCAGTCAACTCAATTATAGCGAACTTATTTTCAAACAACGTTCTCGCTGTAGACAGTTTACCGCGACTAAACGTGAAACCTAGACTGATTCATCCCGAGTGTATTGCGTTTGCGGGCTCCAATGAAAGGCTTACCTAATGGGATTGCACATTTAATGATAAAAATTACATCTTCTATGACATCAAGCTGTTTTTGATACTCGTACGTAAATCGCACATTGGAGGAACCACTTGTTACCTCCAACAGAAGGAGTTGATGCAAACGATATTCAGTATAGCTCAAAAATATGAGGGTTCAGGGTTCTTTTACATTTTTGATTAAACTTTTTCCACGTATATTAAACTGGAAGTTTCCCATTTCAACGTCAGTCACAAATTTTGATCCCCACGGAGGAAACCTCATTGAATATGGGATTTAATAACTTGGCAAATCTCGAGCTTCCCTACGAAGATGAGAATGCTAATGATGATTAGCGTACCTGCACATCAAATACACCTACCAGTGTGTATACTTGGCACATATTAGTGCTTAATTTTTAAAACTTAAATGCAAACTTCATTAGTTATTTGTCATTAGTTGCCTAATGTGTGAGTTAAAAAATATAACCGAACCGGAAAAAACAAGCAGATTTCTTTTTGCTTCAAATAATTGTTATATTGAGCAGACAATCAAAGCAATACTAAAAATTCAAAAAAAAAAAAAGGTTGAAGTTATCTCTATAAAGTTAAAAAAGAGCCATGTCTGCGCATAAATGTATAATGATCGCTGTCAAAAAATAGTAGGTATGCTCTGATGGCAAACAAGTCGATGTGGGAGGTTTGCATGCAAGCTTGTGAAACTATTGTAGATGTAGTATCTTTCTCCTCAGGCTTGTAGGCAATTAGCTATGAAGTGATTTAATCAAACGTCAACATTTGAGTCTTCATGCATAAACCGAAAGCGTGACGATGCTACGTTTCGAAACAATTAAACATTCGCAAAGTCAACAAACCGAATCGAACCCCCAAGTGAAATGTACACACACTAAAAAATTGCTCGCCCTCAGTCTTATTTCTGTATAATAATAGAATACCAACAGAATGCTGATGAATAGGATAACAGTGAGGAATATATAATTCTTAGCTATGAAGCTTTATTGCATTTCTTCATTGTCCATCATAACTGAGTCTTACGACTTCGAAATGTTCCCCGAAAAATAACTGTTGATGGGTTTCAAGTGTATATAGAAAACAAACCAAAGTCTTCTGTTCGATGTGTTACATACTTTCTTCTCCTTCGATACGATGATTGCTTCATTTCTGAAAGGCGCAATTTTCTGCGGGATTCTTATAAAACGTGTATAGTAAAAGATGCACTGCACGAATCTGGAACCTTAATTGAACGCAAAGAACACAATTTTATCAATCTCGCCTAATTTATTAGTTTTGGAATAGCGGAAAACTGCAGATTTAAAATAATAAGTGTTGCCAGGCAGTCTATATTCGAAAAAGAAAAAGAGAACACTATGATAATGAGAGTAAGCTATACTTAATAATCAGACCAACAATATTTGTAAAATTCGTCAGGACGTAAACAATAAGATATTCAAGAATACATCAATGAATTAAAAAACAAGTGTATTGCCTCTAAAATAGTAATCGTAACATGGGCATCCAGCCACCAGGAGATAGTAGCGTTTTTTCGCAAAATAAATTTTGAGAGGTAATAAATAATAGCTATTCAAACATTTTACCGGTCGGACTCGATTGTACAGGGTGCGCCATAATTATCACAACAAAAATGCAAAGTCGGTTTGCGGGTCGATATTGGTTGGACCCACAAAAACGAATAACAAACAAAATCAGATCTTCATGCAAGACGGTGCCTCGGCTCACACAAGACTGGTGCTAGTCCAACTTTTCCTCTGACATCACCAAGGACGAGTGGCCTCCAAACTCGCCAGATCTCATGACATTCGGTCCGCCGTCGAGTCTTATCCTAAGCTTCTCCCAGCTGTCATCAGAGCTAAAGGAGGACACATTGAATGAGTTTTTTTTATCAATTGTTTTTACTCAATGAACTATTTTTATTTCCAAAGTTTCCTCCTACTTGCCAACACATGATTAACGGTTCTATGTTTTTTGTTGCAATAATTATGGCGCACCCTGTATATGACTCGATTTTACGGACTCGGTTACATTGGTCAACACAGGTTCACTCCAAAAGCTTTCGGCACAAAATATTACCGAGCCGAAGTTTCAGTTAGGTGACCCGAGAATCACGAAAAAATGTGACAGCTGTCATTATATTTTTAACCGAACACTCAGTGGCAGACGGCGATAAATTTAATGTGTGTAGATTTGCAAAAAGTTCATATTTCTTTTTATACGAGACCTTTAACGGCATCCATAAATTATGTAACGAGAAATTTCAGTTTTATATAAAAAAAAATCATCGTAAAGATAAACGAAAAAACTTTTAAGTCAGCAACGCCGTTGACAATTTTGTTGCCGATTTGTAAAACAAAGAAATTGAGTCGAGTACTGTTTCTTTATGCTGATGTGAATTTCGAAAATAAAATGAAAGGGTCAAATGTAATTTGAAGTAGCTCTTTTAGGACGTGGTCTTCCATGCAAAAGTAATGTTAATTAACATTAGGGCATTACTCTTTAAAGAAATAACCTCACTATTCGACAAATCCAAATTGAATAAACATGTGATTCTGACTTGCAGTCTGAACAAATAATTCAACGATTGATTTCATACAGATCCCATAGCGAAATTTTTCCTATGAATAAAACTTTTATTTATAGGATAAAAACGAACTTTTCTTCGATTGCTTTCAGGTATCTCCAAAGAGCTATCCTTTCAACAAAACTAAAGCATACGGTACTCGGTTCTGTATTGATGACGCACTGCGATTCCCAGGATGCGGGAAACGATACTGCCGACCCCAAGTTGGGATAAACATTTTTCTTCTATTTACCTCTTACGGAAAATATATCGCCTTCTAATTCCTTGGTTAGACTCGGGTGGGAGTTATGTAAATGAAATCGTTCGCCTGTCGATTCCGTGATTGGAATGGCAATCCCTTTTGTATAGGCATGAAAACATCCTGCAGAATGGTTTCTTATAAATATGTTACGGTGAGCGTCTTTGGTCTTGAAATTCGATACCACACTATTTTACACAATAGATGTTGTCATCACGTAGCGGTCGAACTAGAAATTCAGTCTTATTTGTATATTTTTATTTGTTGGTAGTGATAACTGAGTATAGCTTTTCAACGCGAATAAAAAACCAGCACAACCACAACAGTTTATAGACTGCAGTAGTTTACATTTTATTCATTCAGTGTTTGTCCATCCACTTTTACTCGAGATGTTTTTCATACGTTGTGGCGTTTAGTTTCACTCATATCGTGTGTAAATGTGTCATGCAACTATATATGTGATGAGAAAAAAATTGAGGAAAGTTGGCCCAGTTTTTCTATTCGGAGCGGAGGGATATATGTGCATGAACTAAATCTAAAAAAAACTTTTAATTTGAGGATTCTTTCATATATTCATGAGTATCACTATAGGAAAACTACTGTTAGTTCAGGAAGGGATTTATTTTTGAATAAACCTCATTGAAGTTTTCTTTTGTGCATTATCCTATCGTTTGCTAGAAGTCTGCAATTTGGCTCTCCAAGCAGCATTGCCGAAGTGAACTAAAAAGTTTATTTTAGACATCATATCATACCATATTATAATAGCGTAAAGTTGTGTAAGCTTCAGGTATTTCATAAATTGCAGACTTATGATTCTCGTTCTCAATTGCGTATGACATTCCATTCACGCTACAAATTAAGCAGGCCGCGAAATTTAAAGTGTCTGACAATGACCAGTAAATGGTCGGATATATTGCAGCAAAAAATCACGGATCTTGTCTTGCTGAAGAATCGTCAGCTGAGGAGCTTCTCCAAACTACTGCTGGACGTAAACTATATTCGCTTTGCCAAGCTTGCAGAAGAGACCGAACTCTTTCTAGAGGAACTTATCCGTCGGTTGGAAGAAACCCCCTTCGAAGGTGAGTCTGTGCTCCTATTTCCGGTACGAAGTGTTAATACTCTGTGTCGGTCAAAGGAGCGTTGTATCAAGAAACTGGAAGCTTTCGAACGAATTTGCTGGAGCTGCGAAGACATTCATTTTGAACAAATATTTCTCCAGCGGATTACAAGGTTAGCTACTGCAACGATTGTAGGTAACAAGAGCACTTATGATATATTCCACAGCGCTGAGACCTTTCTGCGTAGATCGTTTCAAACATTCGTCAGCGAGGTCGAAGATCTCATCCAGCAGCTATCGGAAATAAATCGTGTGGCAGATTTCCAATCCCTTCTACGTCAAACCAAGTTTCTTTATCGGATTGTCACCAACAATCACGCCAACGTAAGAAATATCCTTACCTCGGTATCACTGAAAAGATTTTCGGCACTCAGCACAGCCAATCTTAAGCTAGAAGCATTACGTCTTTTCCAAAACTTACTGCATCGTTATCTGCAGCTTCTAGACGACATGGAGTCTGCGAATTCCTCCTCGCTAGAATCGATACGAGACAAGCTGAACCTGGAAATCACCAGATCCCGTTCGGAAATGGTGATCCGGGAGACAGAAGTAGCAGAGCTACGCCAAGAAATGTTTCCAACGTCGGAGATCAGTTTGAAGGTGCAACGAGATGCTGCGATCGATCAGATGGAACTAAAGGAATTGGACCTGGAAGTTCAAATCAGAACCATCGACGGGCTGCAGACAAACATACAAGGATTGGAGTATCAGGTGGCAAAATTGATCGAGGAACGTCAACGGGCCCAGGAGCAGTTGGCTACCGAACGTCAGGTTCTCCGGGAAGGTATTCGTGAAGTGGTTCGACTAGAACGACTGATAGAGAAGATCGAGAAGGAAATATCCGATCGATTGCATGAGTTTCAAGAGAAGCTGGAAGCTTTGGAGAAAAAGCGACTGGCAATTTTGGAGGATGATACGCTAACCGAAGAGGAACGAGCACGATTGCTAGCAGAGTTAGAACAAGAGGTTGATATCATCCGAGAAAAGTTCGAGGTCGATCAACAGTTGTTGACTGAAAAATGTCAGGAATTGAAAAAGCAATCGAAGAGTGTCACCGAGGATTTGGATGCCTTCAAGGATGAGTTACTTAAAAAGCACCTGGACGAGATAAGGGAGCTGGAAGAAATGAAGAAAAATACGACTCCTTCAGAGCTCCTGCTGATCAACGCGAAAATTGCGGCGCTACAGCAAGAGTTTGACGAAAATTTGGAAATGCTAGAAAGAGCAAAGGCTAGGGTGCAATATTTTGAGGATGAATTCGGTAGATACTATATCAACGCAGCAGGGCAAAAGGTGTACAAACGAGACTCCGGAGCTTCGGAGTATATTCTTACCGAAGATGGCCAATGGGAGAAGATACAGGAGGGTGTGGATTTATTGCAAGACGAAAAAGGAGAATTTTATGTCGACAACTTTGGAAACAAAATATACACAAAAAAATTCTTTGAAGATGAGTTTGGAAAATACTACATCGACAGTGCTGGTAGAAGAAAATACCTGGAAGAGCAAACGAGTGGGTCAATGTCGGTGTTACAATTGCCCGAACAGACGGGTGAGGCAAAAACTGTTGAAGAAAGTGCTGAAGAGGCAACACCTACCACATCTGACATGAATATTTCAGCTGAAGTCAGAGAGCAGAGGGCCTCCAATATCAAATATATTCAGGATATAGTTGGTGTTCCACTCCGAAAGGGACTGGCACTCGCCTTTCTGTATCAACCTTCGGATCCGATTGAGTTTCTTGCTAAATTTTTGAAAAAATATCATCACGATCAAACAAGGGAACAAGAAAGAAATCGTGTCATGGAAATGGTGGCGAATGTAAAGTTTGAAACTAATGAAGCAGCTAAACAGGTAGTATAGTTATGTTTCAAAATCAGTAATAGTGAATAATTTGTTTGCTTTCATCCAGGATAGAAAGGAGGATATTTGTCAATGAATGACTGTTTTCAATTCAAATGGTAAACGATATAAGTTGGACATCTTCACCAAATCGTTTGATTATCCATCTAATATGCTTCTAATCGTTCAACCAATAACTATACTACTCGAACCGGGACACAATCGATTTTCTTCTTCTGGTGTTAAACACAACCGTTATGTAGCTCACAGTACACAACTACTATCCCGATTTCCATGGAACCCGGTTACGGACCGGACACAACAAACCCGTTGCTATCGTAGTTCAATGCATTAATAATAGACAGAACTGATCCCTTTTTTATCAGCAAAAGTTTGCCCCATTCGAACGAAAAGCCCCCTCTAACCACATTCAAATGCCTTTGGCCTGGATTCTACCCCACTGGTACCCATGTGGTATTGTGAGCCGAAATTCACAGAGTGAATATTTGAAACACAATCCAAAGATACTAAATGGAATCGACAGAACATCGCTCATCGCTCTTCACTCCACTTACCAGCGGGTTTCAATTGAAATAAAACACACAAAGGTACTACGATGTATACATAATAAAACGTTCATACTTTTTGTTTTGTTGGGTTTTATTTCGTTGATAAAGAATTCTTCATTACACAATTTATTTGAAGATTACTCCAGGATCATCTACGTCTAGAGCGGATATCTACAGAAAATGCCAGGATCATAATATAAATTCCATAGTTTTTGTCGTCAATGGTGGAGCATCATCTCCCCTTTGTTTTTCAAGGCTAATTATGTTTTAATGCTATCATGCACTTTCTGAATTACTTTCACTCTATGTGTGGACAGAAGGGAAAAGGGTACAGACGTACGTGCCGTGTTCATCAAAACACTGTTGCACTGTTGATGCGACATTTTTCAAGCACAATCTGTATGCTATGATTACCATTTAGGTTGTTTTTATAAGCTAGAATTTGTTGAGTTTCTGTAAGTTAAATATGCCTAAATAAAATCAGTTGGTAGTGGTTTTTTTTGCAATGACCCTCAGAAGTCCGATGCCATTTTGAAAAGCAACATAACGAATAACAGGTACAGAGAGTTTTGACAACAGGTCTAACAAGCAGCTTTAAATCGCTCGTTTCAAGCCAAAATGTTTCAAATAAAGGCAACGTAATATCGCCTCGGGCCTACAGGGCTTGGTTTTGACAGCAACATCGAGCATTTTTTCAGCTGTAACACTTAAACCTTGTTCTGAGTTTCAAGCAAAAGAAGTGAAAATCTTATACATACAAATATTTGTTTTTTTTTTCATTCTGTGCCGAACACGCATCAGTATAGGACGTGTTTGGTGATCGCTCCGATAGAATATAAAACAAAAGACGCGCGAGCAAGTGTTGGCATTGTTTGCCTGGTCGAGTGAAGGTTCAAGGTCGCCCGCCTTTGTGCAACTGTTTCGCATCGTGGCTGTTTGCTGGTGCGTAAGCCGATTTGGCTGCTAAGTGATTTGTGCTACAGCAGTGGACGAGAATCTCAACACAAAGGAGGAAAAAGAAGAAGCCAGCAGTTGACAGCGAGTTGTGTCGCTGTGCTGAGTGATCACACACCCGGCTCGCTGCTGGTGGCTGGTTGGAGCTGCTGTATTGGTGCTGCTGGCTGTAACGGCTGCAGCTTCGACCGTTCGGACAACCAACCCTGCTGAAAGGAGAAGTAAAGAGGTACGTGTTCTGTCGGCGCTAGTGCGCTAGATTTAGCGCGATGGATGTAGATCCCTCGCCTCCCGTGCCACCATCCCCGAACCCCTCCGACCCTGTCCCTCCTGCCAACCCTTCCTCTGTTAATTCTCCAGTCCCCCCTCGCCCCAGGCTTTACCCGGACGGATCTCAGTGCAGCTTTACTGTTTTCTTTCGGCCAAAAGCAGGACCGAAATCGAAACCGTTAAACATCCTGCAGATTTCGAAAGACCTGACGGAGGGGTACAAGGCCGTGACCGAAATCTCCAAGGTCAGACCCAACAAGCTCCGTGTCGTGGTCAGCGACCTGGAACAGGCCAACGCTATTGCACGCTCCGAGCTCTTCACACGCGAGTATCGCGTTTATATACCCGCACGAGACGTGGAGATCGACGGTGTCATAACCGATTCGAGTCTGTCGGTCGAGTGTATCTTGGCAAGCGGTTTTGGCTGCTTCAAAAATGCTTTGTGTCACGACGTAAAAGTAAAGATCATAGATTGCAAGCAATTGCGGTCTGTGTCTCTTGTCAACGGCACAAAAGTGTACACTCCGTCAGACTCGTTTCGTGTTACGTTTGCCGGATCTGCTCTCCCTAGCCACGTCTCGATCGATCGGGTTCGTCTGCCTGTGCGATTGTATGTACCCCGTGTTATGAATTGCACCAATTGCAAGCAGCTAGGCCACACAGCCGCCTACTGCTGCAATAAGGCACGATGTAGCAAGTGTGGAGAAACTCATGCGGACGATTCTTGCAGTGTAAATGCTGAAAAATGTATTCACTGCGGGGAAAATCAGCATGAGCTCTCCACATGCCCGGTGTACATGCGCTCATCTTACGCTGAGATGCTGAAGAAGACCGTGACCACTTCTACCATAACATCGAACCCCTTTGATCTGTTGTCCTCTGATGAAACCGATTCTGACGATTCACCAGCGGGAACAACTTATGCCAATCCTGGGGCGTCTAGAAAGAGGAAAAGTATTTCCTCTCCTAAACTTCCCCGAAAAGGTCCTAAGATTTCCCAAAGTGAAATGAAAGTTACAAACAAACCAAACAGTGCTGCGGAAAAACCGAAGCAAACTCCTCCTGGGCTTGCAAATTTAAAGTCCCAGAAGGAGTTCCCAGCACTGCCAGGAACATCTAAAACCCCAGTTGTTCCTTTTGCACTCCCAGTAGATGAAACAAACTCTGGATTAGTGAAATTCTCTGACATTGTGGACTGGATTTTTGAAACTTTCAATGTATCCGATCCAATTAAAATTTTTCTTACAGCATTCCTCCCAACAGTTAGATCATTTTTGAAGCAGTTGACTGCCCAATGGCCCCTCCTTGCAGCGATTGTATCCTTCGATGCCTAATTCATCTGCGTATACGAAAGATTCTATCTCTGTCTTACAGTGGAGTTGTAGAAGTATTTTACCAAAAATGGATTCATTTAAAGTTTTATTAAATAGAAACAAATGCGATGCATTTTCCCTTTGTGAAACTTGGCTTACTTCAAATATTGATCTCAACTTCCATGATTTTAATATTATTCGCCTTGATCGAGACACCCCATATGGAGGAGTACTTTTAGGGATTAAAAAGTGCTATTCTTTATATCGTATTAACCTCCCCTCGATCCCAGGCATCGAAGTTGTCGCATGTCAAATGACAATACAAGGTAAAGAGCTTTGTATTGCCTCAATATATATTCCTCCCAGAGCACAGGTTGGGCAACGGTTGCTCTTTGATTTAATAGAACTTCTTCCCTGGCCACGTTTGATTTTGGGAGACTTCAACTCTCATGGTGTGGCTTGGGGTTCCCCCTACAATGATAACCGCTCCTCTTTAATCTATAACCTTTGCGATGACTTCGACATGACTATTTTGAACAACGGTGAAATGACACGTATCCCGAAACCTCCAGCGCGCCCAAGCGCTTTGGATCTATCCTTATGTTCGACGTCGCTACGGTTGGATTGCACATGGAAGGTAATCCTCGATCCTCACGGTAGCGACCATCTGCCTATTCTTATTTCAATTACAAACGGGTCAACTCGCATGCAACCAATTGACATTCCGTATGACCTCACACGGAATGTCGATTGGAAGTTATACGAGGAAATGATTTCAAAAGCGGTCGAGTCGATTCAACATCACCCACCACTTGAAGAATACAACTTCCTCGCGGGCTTAATCCTCGACGCCGCGTTGCAAGCCCAAACGAAAAAATATCCCGGTGTAACGATCAAAAAGCGGCCTCCAACTCCGTGATGGGACAAAGAGTGCTCCGATGTCTACACGCAAAGATCCGACGCGTTTTTGGCCTTCCAGAAAGGAGGTATACCCGACGACTATATACGGTATTCGGAGCTTAATACCAAGCTTAAAAGCCTGGTCGTTTAGACCATTGGGTCGAATCAAATGGTCTTCTATCAGATACTCAATTTGGCTTCCGCCGTGCCAAAGGGACGAATGATTGTCTTGCGTTGCTTTCAACAGATATTCAGCTGGCGTATGCTCGCAATGAACAAATGGCATCTGCGTTCTTGGACATTAAGGGGGCTTTTGATTCCGTTTCTATTGACATTCTTTCGGGTAAACTTCACCGACAAGGATTTTCTCCAATTTTAAACAATTTTTTGCACAATTTGCTGTCCGAAAAGCACATGCATTTTACGCACGGCGATTTGGCAACTTTTCGCATTAGCTACATGGGTCTTCCCCAGGGCTCATGTTCAAGCCCCCTTCTTTACAACTTCTATGTAAATGACATCGACGAATGTCTGGCAAATTCATGCACGATAAGACAACTTGCAGACGACAGTGTAATCTCTGTTACAGGAGCCAAAGCTGCCGATTTGCAAGGACCATTACAAGATACCTTGGACAATTTGTCTGCTTGGGCTTTACAGCTAGGTATCGAATTCTCTCCGGAGAAGACTGAGATAGTAGTTTTTTCTAGGAAGCATGAACCTGCTCAGCTTCAAACACAATTAATGGGTAAAACGATTTCTCAGGTTTTGGTACACAAATATCTTGGTGTCTGGTTCGACTCTAAAGGCACCTGGGGTTGTCACGTTAGGTATCTGATGAAAAAATGTCAACAAAGAGTGAATTTTCTTCGTACAATAACCGGACAATGGTGGGGAGCCCACCCAGGAGACCTTATAAGGCTTTACCAAACAACGATATTGTCTGTCATTGAGTACGGGTGTTTCTGCTTCCGCTCCGCAGCAAACACACATTTGATCAAACTGGAGCGAATACAATATCGTTGTTTGCGTATCGCCTTGGGTTGCATGCAGTCGACCCATACGATGAGTTTGGAGGTCTTAGCTGGAGTACTACCATTGAAAAACCGCTTCTGGAGCCTGTCTTCTCGCATTCTTATCAAATGTGAGGTCTTGAACCGTCCTGTGATTGAAAATTTTGAAAGGTTAATCGAACTTAATTCTCAAACCCGTTTTATGACATTGTATTTCAATCACATGTCCCAAAATATTAACCCTTCTTCGAATATTCCAAATCGTGTCGACTTATCAAATCCGGAAACAGCAACTAGACCCGCACGATACTCTCAGGTCCCGATGGAGACAACCCAATATGCCAGTCCGTAATATCTTGGCCCAGCAGCGGAACATGTGCTTACCTATGGCAATGTAAACCATCATACAGTAAACCAGTGCTTTTAATGCAAAATATTATAGCTTTAAGTTACATTTAGTTTCAGCTCGCAGTCGGCAGCGAGGATAAAAAATTAAATAAAAAGCTACCAGATATAATTGGCGCCGTTAAACATTAAATTGTATTTGTGCCGTGTCAAATAAATTATAGATGAACAAAAAAAAAAATATTTGTTTTTCACGCAAGTGAAATAGGTAACCTAAAATTGTAAGGCAACCTAAAATTGTAAACAAATTCGATCCCGCGGTATCAAAGGTTGTGGATGGATTTTGTTTTCACTTGTGTTTACTTATTGCAAGTTCGAAATGATGCGTAGAATCTGATTTTGTTGGAAAAACAACAAAAAAAAAACATGAGTATCCTTTTTGTAGATTTTATGGCAACTTTTTACAGAACAAATTTGGCATATCGGATATCAAAGAATAAATAATTGCATTATTACCTTTGTTATTTATATGTCTTTGATTTATTTAAGAGCCGCAGGGCCTTCAGTAAAGTTGATCCAATAATTATTCTCTACTAGCTGACCCAGCAGACTTTGTCCAACCTATTTTTCTTTTATTTAATTTTGAACATTCACGATTCCACATGTTTTTATTTCAAATATTCGAGACTTTAGTTTAGTTACTGTAAAGAAACAGTTTCTATTGCTCACACAAAAAGAAACAGTTTTTCAAGTTCACACATAAAAGAAACAGTTTTAAAATTGTTCAAGACGACCTTTTTCGAAAATAAATAAACCGGGGGACTTTCCAATATATTACAGGACGTGTGAAAAGCATAGGAATTCTTAATTGATTCCTTACACTTCCAAAGATTGATTTCGCGATTTTTTAATAGTCATTTCAAATCCAAACATTACGTTTAAACTCAAAAGTCAAATCGTTCTCGGAATGAGAACATCCTCACCTTTGAGTTTGCCTTCAAGTATCGACATTGGTTTTAAAACAATTTACGACCAATCTTGTCCAATTACATGAGTTTGTTCGGTTCAGGTTTCTGAGCGTGAGAAGGACATTTTCAACTTTTAACCGTCAGTTATGTGCACTGCTATAAATAAGGGAATTGCTGGATGATCTAGAAGAGTTAGGAAACTCTTTTGTTATTGTTATTTTATTGTTAAAATCATCTGACACATTGGTGGTCTTAATGATAAAATATCCTAAAGGTAAAACAAATATTAACAAACGAAGTAGTTGGGATTGTCGTCAACGGAAGAGTCGCCTGAACATTTGAATAGTTGATTATTTCTTCTGAATTATTTATACAATAATTATTTATTATTGACTTATTCATACAGTCTACTGATTTATCAGGAATTTCTTTCGGAATTCTGAAATTCAAATCGTCGTCATGTTTGTTTGTCGCTGCCAAAATTTCACATTTACGTGACAGTGGTATACATGGTTCTGAACGATATTCGGAAACGCATTTGTAATGAGTTCCTGAGTCATCAAACGATTGATGTTTTGCTGAATAAAATAGATAAAAACCACATCTGGCACGTTTTAATTGAGTAAAATTGAGTCCACCTTGTCTTAAAACAAAAAAAAAACAACTTATTTCAAGCGCGTATTCTACGCTTGTACGTGGGGATTTTGAAAATTTTCACTTTTTACAGAAATGGCGGGCTAATTTTCTGACAAATTGGAGTAAAGCTGAAGCGAATAAAAAAGATCAGGTGGAGCCATTCCAAGATTTGTAGAATTTGTTAGTTCTGTTGGATAGTTGGTCAGTTCTTAAATATTCAATTTACATCAACTAATGTCGTTTATATAATTCTAAATGATTTTCGGAATGAACTCCTGTTTCGTCGAGATTACTCGGTACAAATTTTTCGACTGGCGGTAGGTATATTGGTTCCCGAATGCTGAATCTAAGATGTCTATGAGTTCAAATATATTCTGGTTGATGAATATTTAAAAGGCACTGTTGAATTTCATTCAACTTACCTGAGCCACTGAAATTTTCACGTTATACAGCGGATTAATCACAAATCGTTGACAACTGAATTATTTTCTTTCATTGTCGCTTCGTTGGAAAATAACCGAACAATCACGTTTTAGTGAAAAAAATCTAGTAGTAGTGAAGGTTGTCAATTGATATTGTGCATTTAAATAAAAATGATCAAATCGTCGCTGATGATCTGGCAGTCAGGCTCACTTCCGATGTTTATTTTTGTTGTTCTCGCAACACTGCAACCATCTCAGTCGCCACTGCGCTGTCACTACGGCTTACAAAAACAAATACATTGAAATCGTTCCCGCAGTTCATGTTGTGTGAACACCGTGAACACGCATTTATTCTATGTGTTTGTAAAGTCGGAAGAAAGTTCGGAAGTCGGAAGTCCGACTTCCGAACTTTAATTTAGTGCTGGCGCCACAATAAACAAATCAATTTTAACTGCCGACGCCTTCTTAGAACGCAATATGTCCTCTATCTCTTCTACTGCTGTTTGCAGTGGAAAATTGATTTCTTTTTCCTAAGTTCCCCCTTCAATATTTCACAATCTTTCTCGCCGTACAAACCTGCTCTGTGTTAAGATGAACACAACAAACGAAATTGAGTACAAATCGGACGATCTATTCTCAAGTTACAGAGGTTCGCACATTTTTGTCTCTCTCCTTAATTTATATATTTAGATTTTATAGAAGTCGCAATTTTGTGATAATTCCCCCTAAAATTGAAGAGCGAATTTTACTTTTTCCATTTCTGCATATAGAAATTCACTTTGTTCGGCAAAATTGTAGCACATTCTACAAGAAACAACCTTGTCGAAGACACCATACTTCTATCTACCTATATAAATAGACTTTTGAGGAGTTTCCTATAGATTATCCTTAAAAATCAATTGTTTTCAAATTAACTTAGTTATCGTAGTAAATTTCTAAAAGTTTTCATTGTTCTACATTATTGTTTGCTAGAACGAAACAATCATTTTCTTCTATAGAAGTTTATTTTTATCTAACACATTTTTTTATTATTGACGATTTTTACTAAAATAATGCACTAATTAACACTAAATACACTTTATTCAAACAAAATTGGTTTTGGAGCCGAAGTATCTTCAGCAAAGTTATTTTATTAATTATTCTTCATTTACGAGAAGCTTAAAAATCTGTGATTATTCTAATAATCAATAATAATAATCAATTAACTAAGGAATAACTGATGGATTAATTGAAACATTGCTAAAGGCACTACGGTTCTAAAATTATATTGTTTGGGTCAACATAATTTCGATCACGTTTTCGCAGCATTGATTTATTATTTCCAGTTTCGAAATGCAAAGCAAACAACGCAATCTACTTTCCTATCTAGATGCTCCCTTTATGTGATCTATGCTTAAGAGACACACAGTAAAAGCAGTGCAGTGAGCACTGTTGTGATGTTTTTTTTTTTGCGAGATGTCTTTTCCTTTTGAGGAAGCTCACACCAATCTATTTTCTCTCCGAAGAGATATTTCAGATTTCACCGCGGTATTTTTTGCAAGCTCTTTAGATTCAAACGTTTCACTGCTCTCTTCAAGCAAGTGCGTTTGCCCACCAGTGTAAGAGCAGTTGTTTTCGCAGTGAAAGATATTCTCCTACCCGCTAGTGATTCTCTGACGATAGATGACAAATTGAATTCCACACAAGTTTTTCGAACATGCTATACCTGAATCCTTCCTTAATTCATCTATGTTCATCGTTCTTATGACAAACGTTCTACATGAGGTGATGTTCTACTGTTTATTTTTCTCTACTAATAGTCATCATTAGCAGAGCAATAAACGTTAGCTTACGAAATTTATTAGTAATGTTCCGACCCTTTGTCTAGTAGAATGCAGACAAGTCAAGAGGGTGGTTGTTTGCTCCCCAATCTGTCGGATGCTGGAAGAAGCTTAACGCGTTTATTTCAGACACAGAGTGATAAATGCCGCTGATACATTCCCCGTTCGGATAATGTGTCTCTTTAATTATTTGCTTCATTTCCGACAGGTGGTGGCTAAACCGGAAAACAACCAAGTTAATCATACCAACCAATTTTGTCTTTTACTTAACATTTATAGACATTGCTTATGTTGGGGCCAGCTACTGAACCATTCCGATTAACATTTCGGTCTCGTCCTAGCGTCGCCTGCAAAGTTGTGGTGTGGAAACTTCGTCGGAGCTCACTAATAGCATTGGCAACGATGTCACGTTGTAAGCAATAAGATACTTCGAAAACCAAAAGTTACCATGGATTCGTTCCGACTTGGTAATCAAATATTCTGCTCGCTGCCGGAAGAGATCAAATCGCGAAACTGCACTGAAAATCGATTACAGCGGCTGTAAAGTGTTTATACATTTAATTTTCTTCTTAAGCTTATCAGTTTGATATAATGAAATAATCGACGGTGCGTGACCTAAGCTTATTTGCGTAGTAAAATTGATTATTCTATAATAACCGAAAATCAATCTCCTGCTTTTCCAGCGGCACGGTAGTAATTTTACGAGGTTTACTTCCGATTTCAGCGACAAGTTACCGTTTGTTACCTGTGTTGAATATTCATGATGACCAGCTCATTTTTCAAGCTGCAGTCATTCTTCCACACGACCGGTCCTGAAAATCGCTCGGATGAAGGTCGGTGTGATTTGTCTGGGTGGCAACATCTGCTGACAAGTTGACTGAGCCGAAACAACAGGCGGTAGTGACTACGTGGGAGGCCGCTGTGGCATGACACTGTATTTCCTATTGTTGTTCTAGGTCCCACTTCGTCCTTTGCAATATGGGCAAAACTAGGGACAACATTTAATTCGAATGATAAATTCTGTTTTGTTTCCATAAAAATGTTTACAAAAATCGATTCCGTTTAAATTTTTTACGGGAAATATATTTTCCGCTTTTCGATGTGCGTTACTAACAAGGTGTCGATTATGAGCATAACAAATGGTGCGATGTCTCTTCTCAATTTTCCACTGAAGAGGAAAAGTGACACGTTTTCCATAATGCTTCTCAGCAACGGATTCGCTGGTCAGAGGTGCCATCACGTTTAACGATGATGATTAATGATGGCGAACGGTGGAAGAAATGTAACAACAATGCGAGCGCCAGCGGAGAATCAGTTTTGTCGGTCGTGAAAAATGGATAAAAAAACACACTGGCAAGACGAGCAGAGAAACAATTCATTTGGAAAATGTGGTGATGAATTAAAATGAATCCCAAAAGCGTCGTATTGAAACTGTTTCATTTTCTTGCTTTATTTGTTCAGTGTCTTACCCATAGATTTAATTGAAACAATAAAAAGAAAGCTTTAAAAAGACTATTTTTCAATTGAAAAGGAACTTCAATCAATTCACTCGATTTGTTCAAAAACTGTTTAGCCGATTCGAAAACTTTTTGGTTTGCTATTAATATATTAAGTATACGATTGTTATTGAACCAAGTTCTTGGATCGGATGTTGAGGTTAAAAGTTTTAAGTGGAAAGTGTGTCATTACATGATATTTCTTGTGTAAAGATTTATTCAATTTAGATGATTTTAGATTTAGCATGTCGCAAAAAAATAAACATTACGACGAATCGCAGTAGTCAGTGTACATAAAACATTCCACGGAGAACAATAACAGACACTGAAAAATGGCTCGAGCAACAACCATCAAGGAAGCACTCCAACGCTGGACCCAGGAAAACGACGGACTCGACCCGACGCAAGCCAAAGACATTCAGCTGCAATTTCAATGGCCTCCGATAGAGAAAATGGACGGAACGCTTTCCACGCTAACCGAATGCGAGTAAATAAACTGCCTGTTGGGGTGATTTATTGCTTTACGATTGCCAATCTCACAATCACTTTCTTTTCTTTGCGTAAACAATTACTCGCGAACTCCAGAAAACTCAGCCTGTCTTCCAATATGATCGATAAAATAGTCGGGGTTGGCGGCATGCGAAACCTGCGTATTCTTTCGCTAGCACGTAATTACATCAAATCATTGAACGGAATTGTAAGTACAGTGAAAAGGAATGTATACTTTTGCCTAATATTTACGATTACACGCAGGAAGCTCTCGGGGAATCACTCGAGGAGCTCTGGGTGAGCTACAATCTTATCGATAAGCTTAAAGGTGTGGAAAGCTTGAAGAAACTCAAGGTACTCTACATCGGTAATAATTCGATTCGAGAGTGGGGTGAATTCAATAAGCTGCAGTCGGTGCCGACCCTGGAGGACTTGCTGTTTGCCGGAAATCCTTTGGTGGAAAACATTGACGAAAGTGCCTACATCCGGGAGGTTCAAAAGCGTCTTCCGGCGTTGAAAAAACTGGATGGTGAGAATATGTTAACGGATGAAGATTGATTCGACTGAATTTAAAAAGGTACATGCGAATAAAGTTTGTTCGTAGAAAACGTGTTGGACCAAAAAATTTTGAATGGATTTTAACCAGACTCGCATACCATTTCGTTCCATACACCGGTTTCATTACCTTCCGGCCCAGTTAATTGAAATTTTAACAAAGTTATTAAATTCTTTTATCTCTGCGTTCGTGGGCACTCCGAAATCTGAATCTGTGGGTCGGTGGAAGCAAAAAGAAGCAGAAAAGGCTCTCGATTTAAGGCTCTCGTGGAATGCGAACGAAGCTCACTAATTTGCCTGTTTTCTATCCATAGGCAGTAATCGGCGAGTGCCGGTGCTGCTGGTTGGATGTTCTTTTGATTTTGCCTACATTTACTCTTGTCGAGTGCAAAAATGCGAAAAAGTTGTGTTTTTTTTTTTATTTCGCAATTTGCTAATTGGCTGACTCGCGAGATTCAGAATGGTGAGTAGCGATGCGAAATAACGTACGTGATCCTTACCAAGATTCTATTAGTGCAAGTGTTTTGTTAGGAATTCGTACATGAAAATATGTAATATTAGTTTCTTTCAGGTTATATAGCTAAAATTCCAGACTTGTGAATAGGGGTCCGCTAGCGTAATCTTCAAATTATTTTCGTCATAGTTTGGATGATATTCACAGAGAAATTAGTTTTTGAGGTTGTTGATGAAACACGACCGCAAGCTTAACGTAGAATTACGACATCCTGTCTATGGTCAATGTAATTCTTGCAATAGTTTTGGGAACACGATCGATATAATCTTATGCTGACGACGACGATATGCCAATTTTGTGATAGTTTGTTCGTTACTCGTTTTGTAATGTAACTAGACACCAATAACCAATACAAAATCAAAATAATGGTCGCAGTGGTCCAAATCTTGCAAAAAAAAAACGGGTGCTTTGTTTTCTCAACCCTATCCCTGCGATGAGAAATCAGTTTTTGCCTCGAAAAGTTTGAAGGTAACTTTATTACTTTTATTACTTATCAACTACATGTACAGTTGGCACAAACTTTATATCATATAAAAGTTTGATCTGTTCTCTAACCGTATTTGACAGCTTCACCGTTCAAAACTTTAAGTATAACTGTTGAACTGTAATCAAAGTTTAAGACATCACCAGCGGGGATTGGGTTAATATGATGCTTGCAGTTCTTAGCAGCAAAATGTTTTCGGTTTATTGATAGTAAACTCACGATTAGTTTAGTACTCACATGTGGAAAACTCATTTTACTACTTCAATTAAAAACATGTGGTCGTGGTTTTAGTTTTCACAAAACTGGGGACATAGCTCTATGTCAACGTAGCTTCCCACACAGAAGGGAGATCCATAATCTAGCGCTGTGGAAGGTACTGTTTACACTATTGGTCCGTAGAAGGCAGTGAGAGATTTGAAATTGCTGTCTGTTGCAGCTCTGCTTTCTACTGGTCGTTCCAGTTCACAGTAAATTCAGCTCTTGCAACAGTGATAGGGTATACCGGTGCTGCTATTCGTGGTCGCTGTCGCTAATACTGCTTCCCGCTACTACTTAGTTAGGACCGTCCTATTGGCCATCTACTAGTAAACTGATTGGTTTGAGCAGAATAAGACTCTTATATAGTCCAAAAAGTGCATTCCCGATAACTAAGTATAATACTCTGTTGACAGAAACCTGTGTGTAAATAAACCTTGACCATTTTCATTAGTACAATGTTTGCATAATGGAAACTTGACAATTTTCAAGGCTTGATCATATGAGGGCAGATTACATAGTGCAACAAAAATTTACTTTTTCTTCTGCCTTGGCTTCTATGAATGATTGTTTCATGTATTTTGACGCAAAAACAAATTTTCCCGAGTTTGAACACATTTCACCTTAGGTCATTTTGAATTTTTGAGAAATCGGAAATTTTCGATGGTTTTTCGACGCCACATTCTTCCCGCAAAAGGGAGAGGATCCCGTAAAGACAAATTGTTATTGTATCTTTTAGTATCGCTTACATAATTGATATTACATTAAACTGATTTCAAATAAGTTAAACATATTTTAGTATTGTAGGGGAATCGGGGCAAAATTGACAGGTTGCTGTCATATTACGTTGAGCATACACCTACCGATCGATTTCTGAGACTTTTTCACTCAATATAAAACAGATTTTAACAACCGCTTTTAAATATTAGCGTATTGCCATTAATGCTCATATATACTCGATATTATTTCGCTTTGTGAAATACACTACCACCATGCCAAAACCGTTTTCAAAGGATCACCGTTTTGAGCTCAGTTTTTGTCCGATTTAGCATCTGTTTTTTTTAAAGATTGGTGAGAAAATGCTAATATGTGGACAAACTCTCAGAGTTTTGATATGTGGCTTCAAAACAAAACGGCGTCGAAAAAACATCGAAAATATCCGATTTCTCAAATATTCAAAATGGCGCCACTGTTGCTCCTTAAGGTGAAATGTGCTCAAACTTGTGGGAATTTGTTCTTGCGTCAAAATACATCAAAAAATCATAGATAGAAGCCAAGGCAAAAAAATGTGGCATTCAGTTACACAACATTTTATTACGCTGCTGTTGAGCTGCAAAAGGAAAAGAAAATTTAGTTCATGCTGAAACCGAGATGGAGATGAAGTCGAATTTATAACCGTCTATGTCAATGCGTTCTAATATTTTGAATTAAATGTGATGAATAAACGAGAAAATATTGACTTTTAAATTAAGTATATACTATGTCCTCAAAACGACAATTTATTGTTTAATTATATATCGGATAATTGCATTTCTGTGCTGAAAAACCAGAAGGACAAAGGCCAGAAAAGGCCAAAATTGAAAATGATTTCAAATTGAACTCAGAATGGTCGAAATCCCTTCTGAAGACTAAAAAAGGCAAAAGAAGAAAATGATCCCATATTGAGCTCAGAATTGTCGAAAACCCTTCTAAAGGCCAGAAAAGGCTAAAAATGAAAATGATCCCAAATTGAGCTCAGAATGGCCGGAAATCTCTTCTGTAGGTCAGAAAAGGCCAAAAAAGAAAATAACCCCTAATTGTGCTCAGAACGGGCGAAAATCCTTCTAAAGGACAGAAAAGGTCAAAAAATAAAATGATCCCACTTGAGCTCGGAATTGTCGTAAACCCCTTCTAAAGGCCAGAAAAGTCCATTAAAATGATCCCAAATTGTGCTCAGAATGGCCGAAAACCCCTTCTGAAGGGCAGATAAGGTCAAAGACGAAAATGATCCCATATTGAGCTTAGAATAGTCGGAAGGCCCTTCCAAAAGCTAGAAAAGGTTAAAAAAAGAAAATGATCCCCAATTGTGCTCAGAATGGCCGAAAACCCCTTCTGAAGGGCAGATAAGGTCAAAGACGAAAATGATCCCATATTGAGCTCAGAATTGTCGAAAACCCCTTCTAAAGGCCAAAAAAAAAAATCCCAAATTGAGCTCAGAATGGTCGAAAACCCCTTCTAAAGGCCAGAATAGGCCAATAAAGAAAATTATCCCAAATTGTGCTCAGAATTGCCGAAAATTCCTTCTAAAAGCTAAAACAGGCGAAAGAAGAAAATGATCCCTAATTGAACTCAGAATCGCTGAAAATCCCTCCTAAAGGCCAGAAAAGGCCAAAAAAAAAAATCCCAAATTGAGCTCAGAATGGCAGAAAACACCTTTTAAAGGCTAGAAAAGGCCAGAAAAAAAAATGATTCCAAATTGAGCTTAGAATCGCCGGAAACCCCTTCTAAAGGCCAGAAAAGGTCATAAAAGAAAATAATCCCAAATTAAGCTTAGAATGGCCGAAAACCCCTTCTAAAGGCAGAAAAGGCCAAAAAAGAAAATGATCCCAAATTGAGCTCAGAGTCGCCGGAAACCCCTTCTAAGGCCAGAGAAGGTCATAAAAGAAAATGGTCTCAAATTAAGCTTAGAATGGCCGAAAACCTCTTCGAAAGACAGAAAACGCCAGAAACAAAAATGATCCCGAATTGCGCTCAGAAGGCCGAAAACCCCTTCTAAAGGCCAGAAAAAGTCATAAAAGAAAATGGTCTCAAATTAGGCTTAGAATCGCAGCAAACCTCTTCTAAAGGCCAGAGAAGGCCAAAATGCAAATGATCCCTAATTGAGCTCAGAATCGCCTTCTAAAAGCTGGAAATGGTCTCAAATTAAGCTTAGAATTGCCGAAAATCCCTTCTAAAGACAAAAAAAATATCGTAAATTGAGCTCAGAATGGTCAAAACTCCTACTAAAAACCAGTAAGGCCAAAAAAGAAAATGATCCCAATTTGAGCTCAGAACGGCCGAAAATCCCTTCTAAAGCCCAGAAAAGGTCATAAAAGAAAATGATCCCAAATTAAGCTCAGAATGGCCGAAAACACCTTTTAAAGGCCAGGAAAGGCCCAAAAAGAAAATGATCCCAAATTGAGCTCAGATTCGCCGAAGACCATTTCTAAAGGCCAGAAAATGCCAAAAAAGAAAATGATCCTAAATTGAGCTCAAAATGACCGAAAACCCCTTCCAAAGGTCAGAGAAGGCCAAAAAAGGAAATTAAACCCAAAATGAGCTCAGAATCACCGTAAATTCCTTCTAAACACCAGTATAGATCCCAAATTGAGCTCAGAATCG
The DNA here is from genome assembly GCF_029784165.1 of Wyeomyia smithii. NCBI lineage: Eukaryota > Metazoa > Arthropoda > Insecta > Diptera > Culicidae > Wyeomyia > Wyeomyia smithii. The sequence goes on from NC_073696.1 coordinate 67,532,923, forward strand.
CCGAACACTCCTTTTAAAGGCCAGAAATAGTCATAAAAGAAAATGATCCCAAATTGAGCTCAGGATTGTCGAAAACCCCTTCTAAAAGCTAGAAAAGGCGAAAAAAGGAAATGATCCCCAATTGAGCTCAGAACCGCCAGAAAAGGCAAAAAAAAAGAAAATAATCCCAAATTGAGCTCAGACTGGTCGAAAACCCCTTCTAAAGGCTAGTAAAGGCAAAAGAAAAAAACGATCCCCAATTGAGCTCAGAATGTTCGAACGCCTTTTCTAAAGGCCAGAAAAGGTTATAAAAAAAGGATCCCAAATTGTTCTCAGAATGGCCGAAAACCTCTTCTAAAGGCCAGAAAAGGCCAAAAATGAAAATGATCCCAAATTGAGCTCAGGATTGTCGAAAATCCCTTCTAAAAAAGAAAGGTCATAAAAGAAAATGGTCTCAAATTAAGCTTAGAATTTCCAAAAACCCCTTCTAAATACAGAAAACGCCGAAAATAAAAATAATCCCAAATTGAGCTCAGAATGGCCGAAAACTCCTTCTGAAGGCTAGAAAAGGTCATAAAAGAAAATGGTCTCGAATTAGGCTTAGAATCGCTGAAATCCCCTTCTCAAGGCAGAAAAGGCCAAAAAAGAAAAAAGATCCCCAACTGAGCTCGGAATGGACGAAACCCCCTTCTAAAGGTCAGAAAAGGTCTAAACATAAAGTGATCCCAAAATGATCTCAGAATGGCCGAAAACTCCTCCTAAAGGCCAGGTAAGGCCAAAAAGATAATGATCCCAAATTGAGCTCAGAATCGTTGAAATCCCTTGTAAGGGCCCAAAACGGTCATGAAAGAAAATGATCCCAAACTAAGCTCAGAATCGCCGAAAACTCCTGCTTAAGGCTAAAACTGTTAGGAAGTAAGGCACTTTCTTCTGATAATACAGTGGAAATATGCGTTCACAATAAATTTTGACGGCCGACAGATTTTGATTGCCAACACCCCCGTTCGTGTGTTGCCAAAATACGGCAGATTTTCGCTGGAAGAAGTGCCGGTTTATGTAGCCACTGCTAATGCTGCCGCTACCGCACAAAAGAAGCCTTTCACAAGAGGAAGTTTTGCGCTACCGCACAAAGGTAGCAAATAATGCCGCTTTACCTTCCGCTGACGCTGCTACCACTACCGCTGCTGGTACCCGCTACAGCCACCGCTGCTGGTTTCCGCTGCCGCTACTAGTGCTACTTGGTTAGGACCATGCTAGTGGCCATCCACTAGTAAACTGATTGGTTTGAGCAGAAGCGTCTCTTAAAAAAACTCTTAAAAACAATATCGCACGTTAGCCTGTGGAGCTAATAGCGGTCTCGATCAACTAGATTAGTTGAGAGAATTTATTATCGATATTGTTTTTGGGACACTTTGCATGTTGTAGGATAATAAGTACAACGATACACCGTGCCTTAGAGCTGATTTGTAAAATTTCCAATTCGAAAAGATCCTCGATCTGATCGTGAATCGAACCCTATATCACGACCGTGTGGGAGAGCTTGCCGATCGACATTGCTAACTATAGACTGTTCCGAAAATTTTAAATACATCTTCTTTCTTGAATAAAACAAAAAATACAGGATTTTTCGGGTCATTTTATTCTGAAATATAGATAATAAGTGTTTTATTTCCAGTTTCAATTCAAGTTGGGATTATTTTTCGTAGGATACGCGAGTTCTCTAACTTTTCTCTTAACACTACTCATAAGCTTTTGCACAGTGTGTTCTCCGACCATTTTTACCACTTTAAGCCAATCTTTTTTAAATTTTTCAACATTGTCCGCTGGTTTGACATATTTCCTCAGCTTCGCCTTGGTCAAAGCCCAAAAAGTTTCAATAGGGCGAATTTCAGAGCAGTTTGGAGGATTCATCTCCTTTGGGACACATGTGACATTATTTGTTTTATACCACCCTAGTGCATCTTTAGAGTAATGGCAGAAAGCAAGATCGGGTCAAAAGATTGGAGGATTATTATGCTGCTTAACCATGGGTAACAACCTTTTCTGCAAACACTCTTTCACGTAAATTAAACCATTCATTGTGTCGTTCGTAATGAATGGACGAGATATTTTCCCACATTCACAAATGGCCTGCCAAACCATTACCTTCTTGCCGAACTTTTCGGTGTAAATGGCTTTCACTGGTCCAGGGACATCCTTTCCCTTCGGTGATGCATAAAATTGCGGTCCTGGCAGAGTCTTATAGTCCAGTTTTATGTAGGTTTTGTCATCCATGATAACACATCCCATTTTTTTGGTCAGAAGTTTGTCATAAAGCTTCCGAGCTCTCGGTTTCACAGATTCTGCTTGTTTTGGATTTCGTTTTGGCTGCTTCTGCTTCCGACGGGTCTGCAGACCCATTCTTCCCTTGGCACGCATAACGTTACTCGCCGAGGTTCCAAGCTTTCTCGCCACATCTCGTACTGATACTGAAGGATGCCGCTTGTAGTATTCCTTAACCTTTTGTCCATTGTGGGATCAACAGGCCCGGGTTTTCTACCACGTCTTTGGGCGGTTTGAACTGCTCCGACACTTATACCTTCTTCTCTGGCTAATTTTCTTATAGAAAGACCACTCACGGACCACGGTGCCCCATTTGTGCAAAATTCGCTTTCTTTGCTCGGGAGAAAGGCCACGCATTTTCAAAATTTCGCACTAAATGTTAGAAAAAATGACAGCATCTGTTTCTTTGGATGTAAACAACAGGACGCAGCCAACGTTTGGTTGAATACTGCACGTTATTTGAAATGACGGTTGATCGTAAGTGTATTTATAATTATCGGAACGGTCTATACCAAGCCACGGGGACCACAAAAAGCAGACCCAAATAGTACATTCTTGTTTAACTAGGTATAATATTCTGTCGACTGTGTTAGGAAAAGTAAGCATTAAGCAAGCTTTTTTTTCATCTCCTAATTTCTTAGTTCTTTGATTTTTCACAGACACCTGTAAACATTTACTATACCTTGTTGCCAAACATGTTACGATCGTACTACGATGTGTGTCAATTGCTTGAGGGTTAATTTACAGAGTATTGATGTCAATTTCAACGTTTTTAGAAATAATTTTAGGAGCCCGTAACTGTCACATCGAAAAACTATTGACGGCATTTTAATTGTATTTCCAATGATGAAAATTTCATGTAGATAGAAGCATTCGTTCAAAAGTAATCGACAATAGAACGCGGAAGGTGGGAGAAAAATCTGCGCACTCACGTTGCGGACGACGACGTTGCAAAGATGTTTCGAGCAGTTCACAGCTATCCTGAGATCTTCGGGCGTGATTTAGCAAAAAAAGTTCACGGCACAAAACCTGATTTTCAAAATCCGCGCAAGGAAGCTGTATGACTGAGTGGTGAATAAGTTTATACATACGTGAAAATAGATTTCGGACAAATACCCGATAATAATTTTCACCTTGCCAAGCGTGAAGATCTTCGGGTAGGATCAAGTTTATTTACCCAGATAAATTTGCTCGTAAATTAATGATTTGACAAAGAATTTACAGTTGTGAAAAAACCAAGGTTTTCATCACTGGGGTAACATTGAATGAAAAAGTTTGCGAGGAGGAGTGACTTCAGAGGAGGGCTTTGCAATTCATTCGATTACAGAAAGGTCTGGTTAGACTTTGGTCTAACTTAGCAAGCTGTCATTACAGCCGGAACGTCGTCAAGTGGTATAAGAAGAATAAGATCGGTTTCATTGGAAAAGCTCTCAATCTACAATATTGTTCGGATTTTGGTTCCACCGAGAAGTAAAAACATGTTCATTTTTTTCTTAAAGTTCACATAATGTTGTCCATTCGTTATTTTTTGCTGAGAAATGTTTTATTCTATGCGACCAAATACTAACTGCATCAGGCTTCGACTGATCTAGTATTTGTTAACGATAAAAAAGTATTCGATGATTTAGATTACAGGGGGGAAAAGGTCATAAAAAGGCTAAAGACTAAGGGATATCATAAGTTGTGAGTGATAAAATAATCGGAATAATAACGAATACAGAACAAAAAAAAAATCTTTCGTAAAAATTGAATCAAGAAAGGAAATAGTAATGAGTAAAAAAATCTTGAAGCAATCAATTTTAGGTGGATTACTGTAAAAACGGCACATAAACATAATTGAACCGATTAAGTATGGAATTAAATTGGATTATTTAGATTAGCATTGATTTCGTAGAAACTGGTAAATCCAACAAAGCATTACCGTGGGCTGAGGCTGTCGCTCGACAAAAGGGTCAGCGGTGTTGATAAAGATAATAATGATTAGGGTAGAAAGGGACATGAAAAACGACGTAGGCGTAAGGGTCGAAAGTTAGCTGCTGAATCTGCTGATGTTGGCAAAATTAATTCGGAATGGGTTTTCGGTGTTCTGTTTATCAGTTTTTGAATTCGGGTCAGACGATAGAATCGTCACGAGTTTTATCGTCCTTCTTTGCTACATGAACAAATAAAGCAAAGCGCTTGATAAACCGCACAAATCAAACGGTAGACCCGTTTGAAACATTGAATGTCAGAGTCGATTGCTTTAATGTCCCACGCCTACTCAACTTACATTCATTAGTGTCATTCTAGAGCATCATAATCATTGGGTAAAAAGGGTATTGCTCTTTATTTAATTATCCTTTGCAATGTTCAAAACAGTCACCCCGTACCTGCAGCCGACAATTTATTCCAAAATTACCGCTTGACAACCATTTAAGTATCTTTGATCATAGATGTACACATAAAATATGCGTACCCAAGGTGGGCAGTGCAAGGGTACGGTATATTGGGGCTTGTCAGATCCGGGCACGTTAGTGCATATTTATGTCTGCTTAGCTGCGACACGGAAGTACATATGTTAGCTGTACATCGTTTTCAAAGCTTCCTCTTTATGTGTATGCAAAAGCACGTTTCAAGAGCTTTCGTCTCAATCTTTGAAGTATAACGTCCGGCGAGGGATCTTTGAAACAGAAATCCTTATTGTTTCTTGGCTCTGAAATTAAATTGTATCCTTATCTAGCATTTTAGCCGTGTACGTAGTTTGCCCGCACAGATTTGAAACCATCATGCATTGTTCTCGGTTATCCTGCCCCAGTGTGCACTCAGCATTGCAGGATTGCACTGGAATATGCCGCAGGATAGTTTTTCTACCATCGTTTAATTAATTTGGTTTTGTGACACTAATCTCAGCTCTACTAAGTTATTGTGATAGCTTATCAGAATGCTCTATTATAATACATTTTAACTACTTTCGTTTTTGAAGAGAGCTAATCATTTTGGATCGTACCGAAAATTTCGAATTATCTCTTTTTTTTTGCAGCATCATAGAAAACTACAAATTTACCGCTCATCGCGATTAGAATATCGAACAACCAATTTGATGGCCACACTCAGCTGATGGAACGCCGGTTGGTTGCACAGGAAAGGCCATCAAGTGCACTGCAACGAAAGATTGCACGAAAAGAAGAGCTTTCAAATTCCTCCCACTAGTCCCGAACAAAGAGTTTTTCTTTCACCCCATACTGCTTTGTGTATCCGAGGCAGGCATCTTTTGTGTGCGCTCGTTCATTGTCCCTTGCCTTCACCTTGAAGTGATGTGAAATTACTCCTAACCTGGGGAAGCACAGGAGGGTGCCTGGACAGTAGCTATCTGCCTCTGAAGCCGACCGCATTACGCTTAGTTTGGTCTATTATCGCAGAGTAAACCCGGAGCAGATGCATATAGCATCTTTTATCTGAATTGCGAATTAATTGTGATGCAGGAAAACGTAAACTTTCAAAACTGATCCTCGTTCCGGTGAAAAAACTTTTATTGTTTGTTTAAACCGAGTTTCCTAATAAAAATTTCAATAGCAGTTAAAGGTCTCACTTTTACGCGTACATATCACCATTGTTTTTATAGAATAAATGTTATTATTTTTTTTATGTCAGGATTCACTACTTGTCTCATGAATTTTATGGAAACTAGTTTTTACGATTTTTTTGCGACCAAACTTTAAATTTGAATTATGTTTGACAGGACTAATTAGGACCTCTTTCAAGAGTTGACTACATGTCGAAATACCCCGTAAAAAGCGAACTGTATATTTAGAACTATTACTGTGTTTGCACTTGGGATACATTCTATAAAAATATTGATAAGACGTTTCAGTTGATCATCTAAGTCGGCTGAGTCAACTGTGAGCTAGTTTAGTGATGTGCTCTTTTACGCTTATCCTCGAGACCCGAACCAGTTTCGTTCGTTTTTCGACCGATTTCCATACCTTCAGTAGTTGCAAAGGTAAATAATTGGTCTCCCTCGAATGTGAGCCAATGCGGTTGTTTGTACGACATACGCAGAAAACGAAGGTGTTCTCCGAATCCCTTTGGTGATTTGAATAATGATGGATTCGAAATTCAAGTTTTACGTAACAACATTTTATTTTCGTCTAAAAAGCAATGCTCATGCTGTAACCATGAGGGTTAAGCAAATGGTTTCTATGATTCTTCCGGTCATAAACGGCAAATATTCGAAATCCTCAAAGACTTTAGAGACAGTAGGGCACTTTTTACTTATGCACTTCCCAAAAACATATATTTTTTCACTGAAAGCAACGCGTCAACAAGAAATGCACCCAGAACAATATCCTGTTTCAAGCTTAAGCATAAAAAAAGCCCTATGGATGGCGAAGTGGAGTCTCCAAATAGGATGATGTCAGAACATAATATGCCATTAAAACAACGCTAACAAGCTTGGTAATTTTGTAGCTAAATGCATGAAGAAACATCTCTTTTCGGATGACACTGTCGCAAGCGAAATGTGATATTCAGAACGACAAAACACGGCAAAGTGACGGTTTGTTTTAGGACATCCGTTTTTTTTTTAAATTTTGGCTAATATTACCAAATACATGCAAAACTGTTGCAAAATTTGCATATCGAGAGGGTCAAGTTTGATTGATATTATTGTGATGAAGATAGATCCTGAGTAATTTGAAATGGCATCTAGTTTAGTCGGTAAGCGTATCAGAATTTTTTTTCTCGAAACTGGTTGATCGTCATCTATGCGTACAAAAGAATAGCCAATGAATATAAATGTTTCCCATTATCGTCTTTTCTCGAGTAAAACATGACTCACGAGAGAAAAACTTTGCTTTGCGCAACAGCCAACAGGATGGACGACAATTTTGATAATTAGAACTCATTACGAGGGCAAGTTATCTACCGAATAGGCGATGAAACATATCGCACTCATACAAACATTTCGTTAATGCTTCCACAATAAATAAACCAATGAAAGCTATCCCAAAAGGAAATTTTTGGTCGACTAATTGCAGAAGGAAAGACGCAAAGAGAACACAGAGCAAGATCGCGCCAAATCACCGATGGTCGAATATCGACCATTTTTGATTTGAATGAAACTTTGCACACGTATTTGGCTCAGCAAACTGAGCATTTTCCACAGATGGAGCGATTTTTTACACCCATGAGTTACATTCTAAAAGGGCGTATGCCTTTTGGCATAGGTTTTATTCGAAGCATTGTAGCCAAGAAACCGTTGGTTGTATAGAAAAACTGTCAGAGAATGGGTTGCAGGGAATTACAAAAAGCATCATAAAAAAATATACACTACAAAAAAAATTTTTTTGACCAAAAAAAAATAAAAATAAACATTAAATTTTAATTTAAAAAAAAAGAGTTGAATTTTTTTTTAAATTTTTTTTTAAAGAAACTTGACGTTAATACGCAACTTTTAAAAAAAAGTCCAGGATGGAGAAATAAAAATTATATTTTTAAGGTAGATTAATTTTTTTATAAAAATTCTAATTCAAACATTTTTCAGAATATTTGTATTCTGATGATTTTAAAAGATGCAGAGAGTCATTTTGAATCAAAAAGCTCTTGGTAGTTAACATCCTAAAGGCATTGGTTTTCGAGTTATTTTAAATGAGAGTACGAAAAATTATTAATATTTATGAAAATACAAGTTTTTCTTAATTTGTCCGTGGTTCTCCAGCAAAAACTATACGTTCATTGGAATGCTTGATCAAAAATATACAGTTCATTCTTTGACAACAAAACGATTGGATAAATAACTCAGGCGCTGTACCTTAGCTTACCTACACGTATGTTTGTCGTGCAACACTACCTACTAGTTTACTAATAACAACTGTTTGTAAAGTAAGCTACCTACCTCCTGGGTAACACATAATATCTTCTTCCGTATATAAATACGATTGCACTTCTCCAGAAGTGTTTGTAACAGTTTGCATTTTGTGAAGATGAATAAAGTGAAAATAGTGCTGTGAACCCTTTCCTGATCATCGATGCTCATCAAGCTTACGCAAATTAAACGAATGTTAAACGATGCCGCTCAAAAGAGTTATTGGAATAATAGTCAGTTGTTTACTATTCAGAATCTGTAACACTTAAGAATATCAGCTTCATCATAACATCGGAAGTACTCCATCATGATACTGTTGCGGTTCAGGTGTTCATTGCCAAATTAATGAGTTTTTTGAAAGCAAAAATACAGTTGAAAAAGCGATATTAATGTCTGATGGAGCTGCCTCACAATATAAAAATAGAAAAAACTTTGCAAGTTCAAAACAAGATATAACGACGATGCAGAGTGGCATTTTTTTTGCGACTTCTCATGGTAAAGGCCCATGCGATACAATTGGTGGCACATTAAAACGAATGGCAAGAAATGCAAGTTTTGCTAAAGAACATGAACATTACAAGCGCAAAATAATTGTATGATTGGGCTAATCAGAAAAGTAATGAAAATTCATCAAAAATGTCATTTAGTTGGGTATCATATGAAGAATATGAACAAGGAGTAACAGAATGGAGCAATATTTTCGAAAATCTGTAATAATAGCTGCCACACAAAAGTATTAAACTTTTGTTCCGATTTCAGAAAATAAGATACAAACAAAGCTGTTTTCAAAAGATGACGAATCATTTACTCATGATGTATATAAAATATAAGGTGAAACTAGTTCTCTAAAGTATCTATGTCATAAAAAAATATGTTCCTAAGATAATAAAACTCGAAAATAAACATTTGATTCTTATATATATTTATATCACTTAGAACATTTAACTCTTTTCTTGAGAACCGTTCGCCCAATCGTTTTGTTGTCAAAGAATGAATTGTATATTTTTGATCAAGCATTCCAATGAACGTATGGTTTTTGCTGGAGAACTATGGACAAATTAAGAAAAACGTGTATTTTCCTAAATTTTAATAATTGTTCGAGCTTAAATTAGAAATAACTCGAAAACCAATGCCTTTAGAATGTTAACTACTAAGAGCTTTTTGATTTAAAATGACTCTCTGCATCTTTTAAAATCATCAGAATACAAATATTTTGGAAAATGTTTGAATTAGAATTTTCATAAAAAAATTAATCTACCTTAAAAAAATAATTTTTATTTCTCCATCCTGGACTTTTTTTTAAAAGTTGCGTATTAACGTCAAGTTTCTTAAAAAAAATAAAAAAAAAATCTTTATTTTTAAATTGAAATTTAATGTTTATTTGTAATTTTTTTCGATCAAAAAAAATTTTTTTTGTACAGTGTATATATTTTTTATGATGCATTTTTAATTCCCTGAAACTCATTCTCAGACAGTTTTTCTATACAACTAACGGTTTCTGGGCTACAATGCTTCGAATAAAACCTATGCCAAAAAGCATACGCCCTTTTAGAATGTAACTCATGGGTGTAAAAAATCTCTCCACCTGTGAAAAATGCTAAGTTTGCTAAGCCAAATACGTGTGCAAAGTTTCATTTAAATCAAAAATAGTCGATAATATTTTCGCGTATTTCCAGGCGATTTGAAATGATTTTGCTCAAGCCATCGCATTCGGCTGAATTGTGCTTTCTTCATGCCGTCGTGTGTACTGCGTAACTGGTGGTAAACGAACTTATCTCTTTAACTAAGGGCAAAAAATTTAATAAATAAATTTATCTTGAACAACTAGAATTAAAAAAATGGTTGAATTCAGTCAATTTTATTGCAATGAGGCCGTTTGTAAACACAATCATTAGATAAGAGAATTATAAAACTAAACTCTTGACTTGATTTTGCAATGTTATGTACCTACCTTCATTTTGAAATGGTAGGTACCTACTGAAAAAAATTATAAAAAATACAATGCTCGAAAAATTATAACAATTAGAAGATTTAAAAAAGGTAGACAGCCGTTCGCCGTTTCTCTTGCCAAAAGTTTGGTTAGTGTCTGAGCGCTTAAATGAAAATGTTTGAAAATGTTCTTGTATGAAAATAACTTGAATAAAAGGAGTTCTTTTGTTTTTTGCCGTTTTTGCCCATTCACGGAGACGCTAGGTACATATGGTATGGTAACGATTGTGCTTATTATGGGAGTCACTTCACGGTGAAAACAGAGTGAAGTGAATACAGTCCAATTACGGGACTCACGTAAGTGAGAAAAAAGTCGCAAGGCGACATCTGCGGTGAAATATGTGTTATTGCGAGGATCATATCACTGAACTGAAAATGAAAAAAGTGATGTTTCGTGTTGAATTATTATACGACCATTTTGAACGATTAAACGATTTCACGGAGAAGGAATAAGTCTTAAAAATCGATTGATTTGTGATATAGGGGCTTATTACGTGAGTCACTTCACGGTGAGAACGAAGTGAAAAAATTTATATATTTTTTATTTTCAAGGCAGTTGTCGCAGCCACATATGAAACCATAATGAAAAGTTCATTATCATCATTATTTTTTCCTATCGATAAAAGTCATATTTATATGGTCAATTCATTATTTTTTGTACATTCAATGCACTATACAGTCTCTCTCGGAGTTCGGTGCGAGCACTCGTTTTTTCAGATGCTTCGGCTGATTTATCAAGCTCTATTGTTCTCGGTTGCTGTACGACGTAACGCCAGCAAAATCGTGTACGGTTGAGAAAAGTGCCATGATATCGCATTTTACTCAGTCTTCCCTTGGCGTCGTATTTTTATCAAGTGCAAAGATTGGAGGAAACGGTGATATGAAATCAGGCGGTTTCGTACTACCGGTGAAGGTGACGCCAATGTTAAAATCCGTGAAAACTGTTAGCAATTCTGGATAACATCTAGTACCCGGCAATGGGGTTTTGACTATCAAGACGAATGGTAGGTAACAATAATTATGGTGTGATAGTTCCTGGGAGTAACTTTTTTTCCGATGGTGGAGCGCGTTTTTCGCAAGCGCTTACAATTAATCTTTGTGAGTGAGCACAAGATAAACTTAAAAAGCAAGAGAAGAGATTTGAATAGCAAAAGGAAAAAGTCGAAAGAAAGCAGCTCTATTCTCTCTGTTTTTGACGAAATCTTTTGTGTTTGTGACGAGGGATGCTACATTTCTTTTACATATTTTCAGTATAAACAATGTATAAGATTTGTAGATTTCCATACCTCTGTATAAGAATTTTGTTCAAAACCCCGGAGGCCGGAGGCCGGTTTTGGGATTCTCTCGCTCGACCGGTTGGGCCAATTTTGTGCTGGGGCAATGCGGCGTGAACCTTGAATGTGTTTTGACGCGCGTCAGTTTTCATTGTTGATGTTATTCCCTCAAGTGAGAAGATACGCTGTTCACGCCGCATCGTTTTCGGTATGGCATCGTCCTTGCAGTGCGTGATGAGACTTGAGGGGCACAGGTGCTTATTACGGGAGTCACTTCACGGTGAAATATATTTCACTCTCACGCTCACTTCACTTTTTTAGACCTATTCCCGATTCCACCTCAAGTGAGGTGACAAAAATCACCTCCGTGGAGTGAGATTGACGGTGAAGTGAAATTGAGAATAGGACAAGTGAAACGAGATTGTTTCCCAGCCCAAAAATCTCTAAGTCCCAGAAAGTCGTTTTTCCGTTATTTTAGATAACACCAGATCTTGACATGTTCTGCATTTCTAAAGCATTCGGCATCAAAAAAAATGTTTTTTTCGGTATCGAAAATTTCCTGAACTAGTTTGCATTTTTTTCATCGGGCAAAAAAAATGAAAATTTGACCGCTTTAAGGCACGGATCAAATTCTGACTCGCTTCGTTATTGAAGAATAAATCCAATATTTACCATTAGATCACAAATCAATAAACTTCAAGACTTATGGCATCTTCGTGGAATCATTTCACCGTTCAAAATGGTCGTGAAATAATTCCACGCGAAAAGCCGCTTTATACGTTCTCACTTCACTGATATGACACTCATAATAACGCAGATTCGGCGGCAGATGTCACTTTGCGACGTTTTTCTCACTTACGTGAGTCCCGTAATAGGATTTTCTTCACTTCACTCTGATTTCACCGTGAAGTGGCTCCCGTAATAAGCACCACAGACTGGAGGATTGTCGCGAGTTTGTGCTTTCTTCTGTTTTCGTTTCTCTTTGCAATCGTATGTAAACGCACTCATCCTTTTTTCGTTCGATTCGAACGGCCGTGGCCTAACGACAGCGAGGGAGTTTTGTTCTTTCTGCAACTTCGAATAGGCCGATTTGGAAGTTTATTCGCATAATCGCTTGCAGTGTGTGTTAAGGGCGTGAGCAGGAGAATGATCGAGTTTAATAGAAAATTTCTTAATTCCGCTGTGTGCGGGCAAAACTACCGAGGAATAATGAAACGTCATCGCCATTTAAGACGCAAGTAAGAAAGAGATGCTAGATATTTGTTTACGAGCTTAGCAGGTGCGATGGTGCGTTGAAGCTGACAAATTTTACAGTGCGCTTCGGGCAGCACGGCAGGTCAAAACTGGGTCAAAATCGAGTGAATAAAGAAGGGTTTTGACAGCAGTTAGTGCGCTTCCAGGTCAAAACGAGGTGAGCTGGTGGAATAAAGAAATTCGCTTAATATATTGCTGTGCATCGAATTGTCTCGTGTGCGCAGTGAACTGTCGGGAGGGGAGCCTACCTGCGTATCTGGGTGCAATGCTTACAGTATACGGAAATATGTTATAGCATGGTTTTGTGAATCGTTTCGTTTGCTAAAGTCTATACTTGAATAAACAGAATTGCCCCAATATGGTCTTGTTTTATGATATTTCTACCTTTTGAACAAATGTTGAACCACATAGACAATTTTTATTTAATTATGTTGAAATCTCGTCGGTCGACATGGCAATTAGAGGAACTGCTCCATTATTCATCTCAATAAGCCGGTATTCCCGAAGAATGCACGGTTTAAACACTCAATTTTCACGAAATCATTGAACAAATAAACTAAATATGCTTACGTGCTTTTGTGGAATCGTTTAGCATTGTATATTTAGGAAAATTAGCTAGATTTATCCTGTATTTTGTAAAACAAACCTTTTTTCACAACGCTTCCATATTCATCTCAAAACTTGAATAACTGCTCAATTATTCATCTCACGACGCCCCCATATTCATCACACTGTTGATCATGAATGAATCACATTATCACGAATGAACGTAGCCGTAGCCCGTCGTAGTAGGTTACCCAGATATCCGCTGTAGTTGTTTACGTGCAAAATTGGTAACCTAGGTAAACACTGCAGTGCTGTCGATCTATGTCAATTTTGTCGGAATAATTCAACATTTTCAATATGATTTTTTCGTAATAACAGTAACTGATTTAGCAACTTTTGATTTGCTTCAACGCAGTGAAAACAGATGAAAATACATACAGTTGAAATTGGAGAATTGTAGAAATTCATCTCATATATTTCTGCTAATTCAAGCTTGTTTTTGGAAATTTGAGGTAAACATTTCAAAGATTAAAGTATTCTTAGTGCAGTGAGTGATTTTGTTTAGTGTTTAAAATAAAAAAGGTCCGCTAGTGATGAAAAAACTTTGGTTGGCTGCTGAACGAGTCTCATTGTAGCCGTATAGAACAATGCGCGGATTTTGTTTTCTGAGGTAGGTGATTACATTAAATGAGTTTTTGAGTGCAGATGCCCGACTATAATATCAAATTGAGAGAATTCAAGTGAGTTTTTGAGGATTATGCGTTATGAGGAATCTAAAGTGAACTAATAAGAATCCATTCCATAATAAATTTACCAGATCAAATACTCAGTATGTATCTTAGCTTAATTATTCGAGAAAGAAGAGATATTCGGCACGAAACACCATGTCCCTGCGCGTATTCGTCGTCCTGCCTCCCCCTTGTCACAAATTCCTTGAACCCCTCTCATTTACGTCACCTTTTTATAGCCCCTCTCCCTTCTTAAGTAATAATTGACTGAACATAGAAAAATTTGTAAAATATGCATTTTTTCTAAATAAGAACGATTCTACTGAAAGAAAAAAAAAAGGTTATAAAAGATAACCAGGAAAATTGTTTAATCCTTAGTTCGAGAAGTCTATTGAAAGCCTAGGCAGTTACTGCAGCATCAGTGCTGATTTTTGAAAGACTATCCATATCTAGCTCCATCTCTTCAATCCATTCGCAATCCAGATCTTTTCTACATGTTAAAATAGCCAAGCATTCCTATTCATGTTTTGTTACAAGATTTGTAGGATTGAGAGAGACTAAAACTGAATGAAATTACGCCATTATTCATAAAAAACATGCACGGTAGAATAGAACTAACGAATATTGTGCTTTTTGAACGTAAAAAAATAGTCATTTATTTCATCTCAAGCAAATCTTAAACAAAAAAAAGAGCTCGTAGAACTATGAATGAATGATGCAAGTGTCACATACAGTTTTGAGTTGAACTCTATAGTATTGCTTTGTGTCTTTTTTATTTATTTATTTTGAGTTGAGATGTGATGCCATACTCGAGCTAACCCCCTCCCCCGTATGTCACAAAATGGCACAATAGTCGAAAAAATGCTTGACATCACTAATAGATGGTCCCTTATAGGGGAACTGCTCCATTACTCATCTCAGACCATATATTCATCTCATACAATATGAAAACACAATTGAAAACAGGAAAAAACGCATATATATTTTTCTTGAACCAATCTGCTAATCCATGGAATGGATTCTTATTAGTTCACTTTAGATTCCTCATAAAGTATGATCCTCAAAAACTCATTTAAAAGCACTAAATTTGATATTATAGTCGGGCATCTGCACTCGAAAATTCATTTATTTCAATCATCGTTCTGTACGGCTACAACGGGACTCGTTCAGCAGCCAATCATAGTTTTTTTTATCACTAGCGGACCACTTTTTATTTTAATCACTAAACAAAATCACTCACTACACTTGTTGTCTTGTTTTATGATATTTCTACCTTTTGAACAAATGTTGAACCACATAGACAATTTTTATTTAATTATGTTGAAATCTCGTCGGTCGACATGGCAATTAGAGGAACTGCTCCATTATTCATCTCAATAAGCCGGTATTCCCGAAGAATGCACGGTTTAAACACTCAATTTTCACGAAATCATTGAACAAATAAACTAAATATGCTTACGTGCTTTTGTGGAATCGTTTAGCATTGTATATTTAGAAAAATTAGCTAGATTTATCCTGTATTTTGTAAAACAAACCTTTTTTCACAACGCTTCCATATTCATCTCAAAACTTGAATAACTGCTCAATTATTCATCTCACGACGCCCCCATATTCATCACACTGTTGATCATGAATGAATCACATTATCACGAATGAACGTAGCCGTAGCCCGTCGTAGTAGGTTACCCAGATATCCGCTGTTGTTGTTTACGTGCAAAATTGTTAACCTAGGTAAACACTGCAGTGCTGTCGATCTATGTCAATTTTGTCGGAATAATTCAACATTTTCAGTATGATTTTTTCGTAATAACAGTAACTAATTTAGCAACTTTTGATTTGCTTCAACGCAGTGAAAACAGATGAAAATACATACAGTTGAAATTGGAGAATTGTAGAAATTCATCTCATATATTTCTGCTAATTCAAGCTTGTTTTTGGAAATTTGAGGTAAACATTTCAAAGATTAAAGTATTCTTAGTGCAGTGAGTGATTTTGTTTAGTGTTTAAAATAAAAAAGGTCCGCTAGTGATGAAAAAACTTTGGTTGGCTGCTGAACGAGTCTCATTGTAGCCGTATAGAACAATGCGCGGATTTTGTTTTCTGAGGTAGGTGATTAAATTGAATGAGTTTTTGAGTGCAGATGCCCGACTATAATATCAAATTGAGAGAATTCAAGTGAGTTTTTGAGGATTATGCGTTATGAGGAATCTAAAGTGAACTAATAAGAATCCATTCCATGAATTAGCAAATTGGTTTAAGAAGAAAACATGCGTTTTTCCCGTTTTAAATTGTGTTTCCATGTTGTATGAGATGAATATATGGGCTGAGATGAATAATGGAGCAGTTCCCCTAAATTTTGATTCCGATTGTTTTGGCATTTTGTAAATCAACTTAGAACTCTGTTTTGTTGGATATGCATTACCGCATATTTATAAAGTTTCGAGCTATTTAAATTTACCAGATCAAATACTCAGTATGTATCTTAGCTTAATTATTCGAGAAAGAAGAGATATTCGGCACGAAACACCATGTCCCTGCGCGTATTCGTCGTCCTGCCTCCCCCTTGTCACAAATTCCTTGAACCCCTCTCATTTACGTCACTTTTTTATTGCCCCTCTCTCTTCTTAAGTAATAATTGACTGAACATAGAAAAATTTGTAGAATATGCATTTTTTCTAAATAAGAACGATTCTACTGAAAGAAAAAAAAAAAGGTTATAAAAGATAACTAGAAAAATTTTTTAATCCTTAGTTCGATAAGTCTATTGAAAGCCTAGGCAGTTACTGCAGCATCAGTGCTGATTTTTGAAAGACTATCCATATCTAGTTCCATCTCTTCAATCCATTCGCAATCCAGATCTTTTCTACATGTTAAAATAGCCAAGTATTCCTATTCATGTTTTGTTACAAGATTTGTAGGATTGAGAGAGACTAAAACTGAATGAAATTACGCCATTATTCATAAAAAACATGCACGGTAGAATAGAACTAACGAATATTGTGCTTTTTGAACGTAAAAAAATAGTCATTTATTTCATCTCAAGCAAATCTTAAACAAAAAAAAAGAGCTCGTAGAACTATGAATGAATGATGCAAGTGTCACATACAGTTTTGAGTTGAAGTCTACACAGTACCAAAAAATGAAATTTACAACTAATACAAATGAGAGCACATAACGATTTCTAGCACATAAAGTGAAAAACATATACAATTCCACACCGTAAATAATGTACAATACAGAATCGTTTTAAGACATGTAAATTTGTACGTTAATTGATATAAACTTAAAGCTTCGAATATAAATATGCATACAAATTCACAATATATTCATTTACTTTGCATGTGAATATAATGCCACACGGAATATTACGTGGTTTCCAATGCTCCATTTATGTGCATTTACATTACAATTTTCTTTACTGTGTATAGTATTGCTTTGTGTCTTTTTTATTTATTTATTTTGAGTTGAGATGTGATGCCATACTCGAGCTAACCCCCTCCCCCATATGTCACAAAATGGCACAATAGTCGAAAAAATGCGTGACATCATTAATAGATGGTCCCTTATAGGGGAACTGCTCCATTACTCAACTCAGACCATATATTCATCTCATACAATATGAAAACACAATTGAAAACAGGAAAAAAAGCATATATTCTTCTTGAACCAATCTGCTAATCCATGGAATGGATTCCTATTAGTTCACTTTAGATTCCTCATAAAGTATGATCCTCAAAAACTCATTTAAAAGCACTAAATTTGATATTTTAGTCGGGCATCTGCACTCGAAAATTCATTTATTTCAATCATCGTTCTGTACGGCTACAACGGGACTCGTTCAGCAGCCAATCATAGTTTTTTATCACTAGCGGGCCACTTTTTATTTTAATCACTAAACAACATCACTCACTACACTAACAATACTTTGATCTTTGAAATGTTCACCTCAAATTTCCAAAAACAAGCTTGAATTATCAGAAATATATGAGATAAATTTCTACAATTCCTAAATTTAAACTGTATATATTTTCATCTGTTTGCACTGCGTTGAAGAAAATCAAGAGTTGCCAAATCAGTTTCTGTTATTTCGAAAAAATCATACTGAAAATGTTGAATTATTCCGACATAATTGACATAAATCTACAGCACTGTAGTGGTTACCTAGGTTACCAATTTTGCAGGTAAACAACTGCAGCGGATATCTAGGTAACCTACTACGACGGGCTGCGGCTACGTTCATTCATGATAATGTGATTCATTCATGATTAACAGCGTGTCAAATATAGGGGCGTCGTGAGATGAATACTGGAGCAGTGATTCAAGTTTTGAAATGGATATAGAAGCGTTGAGAAAAATGGTTTGTTCTACAAAATTCAAGATAAATTTAGCTAATTTTACTAAACATATAATGCTAAACGATTCCATAAGAGCACGAAAGCATATTTAGTTTATTTGTTCAATGATTTCGTGAAAATGTGGTGTTTAATCCGTGCATTCTTCGTGAATATCGGCTTAATGAGATGAATAATCGAGCAGTTCCCCTATAAGTGTGTCGCAAATCGAGTTATTTTTTCTGTTATTTGGGAACTTGTTTGATCAAATTTGATTGAGTTTGGACTGAATTAGAAGAATTTTTCGAAAATATAAAAAATTGCACCGGGCATGCAAGGGTTAACTTTGACAGGTATGTGAATCATCAATCATCAAAAGTTAAGGACACGTTAACATTGCCTAGTGTTGTAAGAGCAATATTTTTTGATTAGTATTTTTTATCACGAATTTACAGGTGATCAATTTCGCCCCACTGATCAATTTCACCCCATTCCACGGTATTCTACGAAAACCTGCAAAGAGATTTTTGTGGTGAATTACATGAAGAATAAACGAAATTTAAGTTTAAAAATATTATTTATTTTTAATTGTGATGATTATGTTGTGTGAATTGAGAACGAATTTGACATTTAAAATCGTTTTTTTAAATCTTCTTCGATTGAATTTGTTTTTGATGTGTTTCATAAGTTTTCGGATTAGAAATACCTCCCGTTTGCAAAATATTAGGGCTTTCTAGCCAGCACAAACAACAAACCCAGGTATGTTTAGTTTTATCTTCGAAACTTTATATAAATTTGTAAATTAAATTAAGTAGCAATTCAGAACCTAAAAAATGAGTAACTACTTAACTCAAAACTGAGTAATACTGTACCTAAAAAGTGAGTAACAATCACTCAGTTTTTAAAACACCTTGTTTCTCAATTATGCGTGTTTACGGAGTTACTCAGTTTATGAGTTGTTCCACTTTTCCGAAAATGCGTCGAATCTTACTCATTTTAGAGTTATTTTTCCCGAGGGTGTAAAGAATTCTTCCCGCAACCATTGTTATGTTGGGTACGCTCTGAATATATGAGATTCGACAGCGATAGCATAGTTCTGTAGATATTAGGCTTTAGATGCGCCTTTGCTGTTGCACTGATTTTGTATGTGACGTATATTATGCGATTTTGCTTTCATGAGCATTTTTGGATAACAACAAATAGCCGTGAGTTACGATTGAAATTATTTAGTGAAAACTTTGTTTGCTTTTTTGAGTTTCTTTATCATTGCTTGTTTCGCCATAATCACAAAGTAGTCCGGAAATACACTTTCTTGCTTATTCGTGTTTCTTTTTTTTATATTTATTCTCCCGTTACTTAAATACACCTAATCAGCGCAGCGAATGGCATTTTATGACTCTACTGTGAATTTTCGAGAGTTTTCTGCTTGCAAGAAGTTTTCTACCGTAGAAAAGTAGAACACAGTTTTCTACGTAGATTACTTACGGGTCCCGATAAATCGCGTAGAATACCATCCCTGGTAGCATTATACTGTATCTGATCTCAAGAACAAAATTTCTAAAATTTCGTTTATTGACATTATTAACATTTTCTATCTTAGGTGCTCTGAAGGTTTTTGGACTATCCAATTTGGCACAATTTGAAAATTTGAAAATTTGTTCCCATCAGATAATCGCAAAAACTTCAAGCATTTCCTAAACTAAACATATCGAACATGAATACAGTGTTTTTCTAGTACAACAAAAATAGTTCTTGACTTGAGCGAATAGTATTCAATGGCAGAAAAGAAGGATAGCTTGTGGAATCGTGTGCTCCAAATATTTGAACTTAAAACGAAAAAATTCACTATATAGCCCAAATAATTCAGGCAAGAGATCCTACCGCGGTTTCCCTTTACAGAGTTACACTCGCACATACATCACTCACTCGTATTAAACTACCTAAAGCTGGCTCTATCGTTTCCACCAATCCCGTAGAGGTTTCGCAAGGCAGCCATCCTGATCCATTTATCGTTTCGCTTTTATCAGTGATTATTTCTTCAATCAAATTGTATCACTTCACGAACGATGTCCCAGCATCTATCAATTATCGTAGATGTTTGACTGTAAGAATTCATTTTCCCTCGTTTGACATAAATCCCCAACCTAATCAGGAAAAGTTTTCCGATTTGATCGGGAATCAAGTTCGATGTCGCTGTAGTGATCGATGTCACGTAGAACCACGGATATCTTGAAAAGACAGCGTGTCGTTTAACCAATTCAATCAAAGCTTATTCCTTGAGCTATCTTTACTCTACTTTATTTTTTCATTATTTTCCAATAAATATGGAATTTAATGTGGGATACTTGTTATTTACTTACTGTTCGCTGCGGAAGGGCACGTTTGTCTCCTGCCTCCAGTGTTCGCGCCTTCGCGTTCGGCATTGGAAAACATTTAAATTTTCTTTTTCGTTTGACGTTATGTATGTACAACAACGGAGAGAGGCAGCATTATGTTGGATTTCTAAGCGTATAGAAGCAAAACGATGCCACCCTTGTCGTATCGTCATGGCGAAACGTGTTTTTTTCACACGTTCTTTGGTAGCTGGTCTACAATTGTTATTTGTGCCAGCATCCTCGTGATAGACAGGAGAAAAAGTTATTCATTGATGTAAATGTATTATTGAAAAATTTGTTTGCTGTATCTGTCTGTTTTAAACAAATGCCATTTGACTAGAAAAAAGCTTTAGTGCATTAAAACCATTCATCATGTGTTCAAATGTACGGAATGAATTCGGTTTGGCATGTCAACAGTTTCATCTACTTGAAGTCCGCAGTTATTCTCCCCATAAATTTACATGTTTTGTTGACACTCGACAAGTTACACTTGTTTATGTTTGTTTTTGTTCAAACGAGCGTTGGACTGCACATAAAATCGATAAACACTTTTACATATTGGTTTTCGAAATAAAACAATATTTTCAATCAGCTTTCGTGTTTTCGTGCATTCTTTGGTCCCAAAGTGGCCATTGTTCAGCTGGCGCAGGCCTGCCTTGGATATTGCTGTGCCCGATTATAAAGCTCATCGACTTTTTGCTTTTTGGCGAATAAACATTGCCACATAAATCCCAACTCAGTTTGGTTCGGCAATCAGTTGAGAAGGTTGCGAAGCGGGCGGTATTTGTATAATCCGAAGATTATGTTGACATTTGTCGCTGAGAACAGCGGATTCAATGGCAATGGCAGGAGGATAACAGCGAAAATGGACATTCCGAGTGTTCGAATTCGATGAACTATATACTTTATATTTCTAAACATATCATGAAACATTCTTGTATGTGCCTTTATTGTGCTGAGATTCACTAAACCTCAACGCACTCAAAAAATAACAATAGCGTATGGAACGAATTTATTTTGAATTCGTTTTTATTTGTTTTTGAGCTACAAACTGGACGCTTCGTTGAGAATATTCCACTGCAGTATACGGTGATAAGCGATGCATTCAATTGAAAGAAATAGGTTCACAATAGAGCTATCTGGGATCTCGATGCCGCTATGCGGCACTAGTGTAAACGTGACACTACGAGATAACGTCGTCAGCCGGAGCACAAGCTATGACGTGCCAAGCTTAACTAGTCACCATTTGCAAGCGACACTTGAGCTAACATCGTCGAAAAATGTTGTGCCGAGTCTGCTAAGTAGAGGGTGAATAATTGTTTCCGTAGATAAGCCAAGCTGCAGAAATTTATTAGCTGGCTATGGTTGGGTAGTTGGTACTTTAGGTTTTGGCAATGACAAATAACTGTGACTCGACATTTGCTATGCTACCGCTTCTATGGCACATTAGATTAAAATATTTTTTAAACTGTACTCATTCTAATGAAGGATGCCATCATACTTGTCATATAACATAGAGAGACAGTATAAAACTGCTAATTGTTGTTTGTTGAGTTGTGGTAAATTCTAAATTGCTGCTAGCCATAAATTAAACCTTGTTTGCATGAAGTTATTCGAAATTTGAATAAATATGAACATGAACAGTAGCAATCAATTAAATTGAGAAGTAGTGAATCTGTTGGGTGTGACTATTACTGAATTAAATAAATCATTATTAATATTTTGACCGCCACAAAACAGTGTCGGTAACATTCTAAATTATAAAAATCAATAGAGTACTTATTACCAGGGCAAATAGCAGAGTACTAAGAATAACATAAAACGGTGCCTGAAATATAGTTAAACATAGTATTAACATGTTCTCATCACTAATGGTCAATAGTAAGCTAAAATGTCAAAAACGAAACAGAGCGGGGGCCTAGTGTACGTCTCCGCCAACCACGCTCGACGCCTGGGTTCGAATCCCACCGCCGACATAGGTGTCGATGGTTGTGAGGTAGCGTGATCCACTCACAACCAACCCAACTGGTCTAGATTCAATCCTAACCGGCACCGGGAGATTTTCTGAGGCGAAAAATCTCTGGGATCACGCCTTCCATCGCATGAGGAAGTAAAGCCGTTGGCGCCGGTCCGTTAATAAACGGGTCGTGAGTTAGGGTCCTGGATGTGGAGTCGCCTCCCTGGGCGTCGGTGATTGGCCACAACAGTGGCGGAACTAGACCGACGGTAAATAAGCGAGAATAAGAAAAAAAAAAAAAAACGAAACAGTGTAAAAATCGTCTATTGTAATTGAAGTTTCTTTTGGCAACTCTTGGAGGGAGATACCCATTGTAAATCAATTTCAATGCATTTGAAATATAATTTATTTGGCTAAAATCTAGACAAACGGAAATCCTGCACACGACAATGGTACCAAACGTAAATACTTCTCGAATTGCCTCATCGATATTACTAGACTGAAGAGTCAAGTAGTTTGATATGTATTTACTTGATAAACGCGTCTTAATTATTTTCAAGTGGAATGCATTTATGAATGATGCTCGTAATCTTCAAAGATACCGCAAGCAAAATTTCTACTAGATACGAATTGCCTTCGAGCATGCTTGATTTATACGTATTTCATGCAGAAATCCATATCTGATGATCTATATCTGGTTGCTCACCTGCTTTCAACGAAGCATTCGATATCA
This sequence comes from Wyeomyia smithii, assembly GCF_029784165.1. Classification (NCBI taxonomy): domain Eukaryota; kingdom Metazoa; phylum Arthropoda; class Insecta; order Diptera; family Culicidae; genus Wyeomyia; species Wyeomyia smithii. The sequence continues at coordinate 67,556,253 of NC_073696.1, forward strand.
GTCTCCCATAAAGTTTATTTCTATGCCGTAGAGTTCAGGTTGCACCGATCCGTGAATCGACTTGAACTGAATATATGTGTTGATTTCACTCCCGGTTCCCAACAACTCACTCACTGCCATCTTGTATGAAAAAGTGTTTAAGCTGTTGATAAGTTTTTCATATCAAACCGTGAATGCTCCGTTTCGTGCTCGTGACTTGCTTCGTGTACCATAACCATTCAAGGAATTTCCCCGCACACACAGCAAAAACACGCAGTGAACGAAAACCTACTTCAAAATAAGAAACGGAGAAGACGCAAGTCTTTTTTTTTGTTTGGTATTCGAAACCGTCCCCTATGCTTGTACGGTTCGCGAAACTCCCTTCAGCGCTGTTATAGCTTCACCATTCGTTCTTGTTGCAGGGGTTGTCGAACGGAAGTCATTTAGAAAGGAGCAACACAAAAGAATGTCAAATAAATAATGTATCGAACTTTTTTTCTCGACAGCAACAGTCGGTCAGAAAGTGGCCGCGGGTAAAAAATTGCGAGCGGCTCTACACCGATTATGATTCTTTTGATGACCCCATAAAGTTTTATTTTTCATGACAAATATTTTTCCAGCCCGCCAGGAAGCAGGCAGGCAGTTTATATTTGCGACACAGCGGCTCGAGAATCGATTTGGAGCGTGCCGAGAGTTTGCTATGGTGAAAAGCGGCGTTCACTGTTGGATTAAATTGCCCGATGGCGATTTTTTGATGGATTCAGAGTTTTAATTCTGTTAGACTTGTATATTCGGTTCGACGAAACCGTTTGTGTCGTGATTGAACTACATGAAGGCAGAAAAAGAACATATGCTGGAATCGTATTAAAAATATTATTCTTTTGTGAGTAGAGCAAACGTGTACTGTTATAGCAAAAAGGACAAAGTGCTATAGATAAATACTATAGTGTACTTCTTTTACGATTTTATGTTTTCCATTCTAAAATTTTACCGCGAAGGGGTTTCTTTCGCCACAAAAGGATGATAAATTACGAGCAGTGCATCAGCATCGCTAACACAGTTTCCGAGTTTGCGAGCAAATAATTTAGCAACAGTGTGCCCCGTAACCCCCCAGTCATTATTCTATCTCTCGTAGACATCTCGTGATGTGATGGGAATCCGTGCTTAACAAGCATATAACTTGCATTACTTTTTGATATCATCAGCTGAATCGAGACTGTAAATATATATATGTATCCTACATTGGAAACAAGATGGTACTGTTGCACGAAATTCGTGCTCTTTCGTCTGCTCTCGTAGGAAAAATGTACATCTGAGAAAATCACTGCTGAGCACTGATTTCATGATAAATAACCATGCGTCTCCTTCGGACCATTAATAAAGGAGACGAAGTGCTATTTCAGATTATTTCATTGCAACGCCTCTGCCGATGATGGTTGCCAGGGCGGAGGTTGTTTGAGAGCTTTGGGTACTTGAAAAGGAAATCCGGGTAGTTTTTTTTCTCTGTTTCTTTACTTGTTTTTTTTTTTGTTCGAGCAGTGCGCGCCTGTCTTTGACGTTTGATGGGCCAAAGTTCACACTCATTTGTCATACTGCCTGCACGCTACATTGTGTTTTACAATTTTATTTTAATACTAGACGTATCATTTACATATCAGGCATTCAGCAGTTTGCCATCGATTCGCTAAAAAACGATGCGGGGTTTGATACGATACGGATCATCTGTTTTGTAATCATTGTTAGTGCGTGTTTTAACAACTAAAAACTTTTTCTCTTGTTTTGCAATAGTCTTTTGCCGATTGGCAAGTGAAAATCTTACTGTTTTTTTTTTGAGAAGTAAGTTGAATTTGCATGTTTATCAAAAGAACGAAAATGGAAAATCGAAGGTCATCAATTATTTTCACATTCAGATTTTTTAAGAGAATTGTTCTTTAGATTTTTTATCGTTACTCTATCCCGCGTCTATAGGCGTTATTCTCGCATAAGTGTAATGCAGTGTATTGATGCCATTTATTTTTAATTCAATGGTAGAAATAGTGATTCTTCAAGCACTTGTTTTTCGCTAATTCAAATATCCTTTTTGGCTTGTTACTGGCTAAAAAATAGAGAGACTTAAATGAGTTTTCCCGTGAGTCAACGTAGAAGTAACGAACCCGGCGCTTACTTTACAGCATTTTGACACACTTCTGAATACACTAGGCGCTCCAAAATTTACAAGAGTGGTTAAAAAGCTATAATCTCTTTAGGGCAACTATTTTGAGCTTAAGGGCAACATTTTTATTCACTATTGGGGATCCGTACTATAATTATATCAATATTTTTTTTAACAGTAATAGAATAATTCTCTTACCCCTATTGAACAGTATTTGTCATTTTTGGCTGTTTTCCAGAAACCGAAAGTCTTCATCTGGTACTTCAACAGTATCTGGTGTCGATTTCTGATTTCTGGGTATTATACTGGTTTCAGAAATATTTATATTGAGTGTTATTTGTTGAATTATCAATTTCTGTACCACTCTAATAATGATGAGCCGCCCTAAAGTTTGAACGATTTAACAATAGAATGACAAATTGTATATTGCGCGCTGTATATACCTATACAGAGATGCGTAGAAGCACTCGCAACAATGATGTGCAGCGGGACCTACTACACTACCTGGAGATGATTCCGCCGATGGAAGACTGTGGCGACACCCGTGGAGACGCCACACCAGAGGAGGCTGCCCCCAAAAAACAGCGGCTAAAGGAGGATGATGAGGTCGTCAACGTATTTTGGCTGTCGCTGGACAATGTCGCGATGGCGTACGTTCCGGAATGTGTCTATGTCAAAAACATTCTGGAACGCTTGAGCTCCGTCTATCTGCGTCATAGATTACTTGCGCTTTTCTCCATTCGGCGCAAGTTGTACCACCTGCGGACAGCGGGCTGTTCATGGCGCACGAGCGATACATTCAGAAACTTGAGAGATCCGGCAACGTTATCTCGGCAAGCGAGAAGAATAACACCCTGCTGGTTGCCATCCCTGATCGGCACACCACCATTCTAAATGCCATCGCGGTGATGCGGCAAGCTGATCTAGCCACAATTCCAGACATTCTTGAACGCCGAGGAGAGCAAGGAGCAGCCTGAGCCGTTCAACATAGCAATGGCTGCCAAACACCAGCCCAGGAAGAAGAAGAGGAAGGAGACCCGGGCGTGCTACGAATGTGGCAAGGTCGGCCACACTAAGTCAAAATGCTATCGCCTGCTGAACAGGTTTGGCAAATGTTGCTCTGGTGAGCGTTTTTGAGAGGAAACAAGCCCCATTAGAACGCAACCACACGACAACCACCTCGTCGAATCCAGTAAAGGGTATTGTCTCAGCTGGATATCGATGAGAAAAATTCTCAAGTGAGCGTGGCTTGGTCGTTGCACCCAAACAGCTTGCAGAACCGGTGGCGTCAACCAGCAAGGTCCAACCTTGTTCGCTTGAATCCACGCGAGCAATCACATGGTTGGAGACGACGCAGTCAAGGAAGCCTGCTAGGCTGTAAATTCAGTGGTGGTTTCGACAGTCAAGGACGGTGAGGTCTTGGTAGGACGAACGAGAAGAGTGGTAATATTAAAAAGTCTTGCTATACGACCGGAGAAAAAAAACGGATATAAATTATAAGATGTGCTTTTTATAACGAATTTACAATACAATCTCCTATCCGTTTCTAGACCGTAGGTCAATGTGTGTCTTTCGATGATCGCGGCGTGACGATAGCCGTGAGATCTAGGGAAGTCATTGTTTCTGGGAAGAAAATCGGTGGTCTTTTCGTTCTCTACTTGTTGATTGATGTTGACGATGATGATGTTTCTTGTATTGGTAAAGTCGATAGTCCGCTTCAGCTTTGGCACAAGAGACTAGGGCTATAAGAATGTAGAAAAATTGGTTTCTCAGTGAATGGTTGATGGTTTACACTTAGAAAAACGACCACCTATTTAGAGGAAGCTAAGTTTATATACTCCACGACAAAATGGGGGGAGAGAGAAAACGAACCGCACTCTTTTAGATAAAACGAGAGCGATGTTGAATGGAAATAATTTGCCCAAGAAATTACGTGGTGAAGCAGTTTTTGTGTCTGCGTATTTGCCCAGCGTTCCTATCGAAAATAATAGGAGTTGAAGTCACGTTTGTGGTTTGCCTGTATGTGGTTTGTTACAAAACCAAAATAACATTTTTTGCGAACCTTTGAATGCTTAGCCTATGGAAAGGTACCAAAAAAAGACGTAAGAAGTTGGACAACAAAAGTAGAAGATTGACTTTTTACGGATATGGCAAGAATGGACTTTGGGATGAAGAATCCATTCGGGATACACAAGATTCTGGTAGCGAAGTTAAAGACCTATACCAGAATATCGCACCTTCGGGTGTAGGAATCTGACGATGCAGATATCCCACGCAAAAAATCAAGCTCTAATCAACCAATGTGCCCTCTCAAACGCACATTCATTGCTCTGAAATTAGCTCAACAAATGTGTTGAATCCATAACGCAACAGTTGTGCAATGAATACTTTGACCGAAATCGAAATTAGAAATCATACACACAAACTCGTGATGTTTCGGTAGACTTCGGTTTCAGGCAAACGATCAGTTTTGGGGCGCTCAAAAAACCGCTGGTTACTTTCGCGAGTCGGTGTGTATCAAAGGCTCGTGCATCCTCAATCACCGTAACCGAAACAGCCGATAGCGAGCCTTGTTGCAACAGAATTTACTGACGCTGACGCTTCAAAATAGTACAGAAGATGTGCTAATTAAACACAATATTGATGTGGTACCGCACCATTCAACTTTTGCGTGTAGTTCAGTTGATGATTTAGATGAATCGGATCGGATATTCCTCAAGCTTAGTAAGAAAAGTAATGAAAAGAGATGACTGGCCAAAATTGAAGGCTACAATTCAGGAAGAACTGGTAACACTAGAAGAGAATAGTACATGGAGTTTAGTAAATAGTATTCCAACTTATATTAAATCAAAATATATCAGAACAGCATTAAAACAGCATTTCTCAATGGGAATTTAAAAGAAGAAGTTTACATAAAATATCCATGTGATGAAGATGGAAAGGTCTAATTTGTTGTCTGAATAGGAGTCTTTATGGCTTGAAACAGGTTTGAAGAAGCTGGATCCTAGGCTTTGACGAAATCATGACAAAGTTACGATTTTCTAAGCTGTCTAGCTCTAGTGAATGTTATCCTTATTTTTTCTGATCATATTGCTAGTCTATTGGATGTATCAAAAATTATTAAAAAGATTCCAAACGAAAGATCTAGAAGAAATCAAGAATTACTTGGAATTGGAAATCCACAGAAATTTAGAGAAACAAGAAATAAAAATTTCTCAAAAGAGTTATGTCGGTAAGATTCTATATCGATTTGGTATGTAAGTTTGCGAGCCAGTTGCAATGCCTATGGATACAATTATAAAATGGGAATCATCAAAATGCAATATAACGGAAGAGCCCTATAAGGCTTTATTGGGATGTTTGCAATACTTAGCATCAATATCTCGTCGTGATATCAGCGCAGCTGTAAGTATCCTGAGCAAGATTCATGAGAAATCTCCGATATTTGCAAGGAACAAAGGATCTACAACTTTTTTATAGTTTTCATGATAATGCAAGAGCATTGGAATTGGAATTGGAAATGCTTATTATGGAAATAATTACGAAGATAGAAGATAAAATCCTGGAAACCTTTTCTTGGTTTATGGAAATGTAGTTTCCTGGTCGGCGAAGAGACAACCTACAGTAAGTCTTTCTTAAACAGAGGCTGAACTGATTTCCCTATGTAAAGGGACAAAGGAAGAAATATGGTTATCAAATTTAATACGTAATACGTACCTAATAATGATGAACCATCCTAATGAAAGCTGGAAGGATTCAATAATAGAATGACAAATTGTATAGCCGTGTTGCGCTCTGTATATGCCTGTACAGACATGCGTAGAAGCACTCGGAACAATGATACTGGAATGTTACCTTAAGAATCGCTAAGTGACCATGTACGATATTTAGATAAAAGATACTAGGATGTACTGAATAAAGGTGTTTTTCAGAATCAGACAAACTAAAGGTATTAGTTAATTTAGTATGTCGACTCAACGGCCATTTTCTTTTGTTTTCCAGAAACTATCAGTCATCAACCTGAACTTCAAAAGGGCGCTTTTGATCGATTTCGGTCTCTGGATATCATCCCGGTTTTGAAAATACCCATATTAGATGATGTTTGGCCTCGTTTTCAATGCTGATTGATCGTAATCTGTGTTCAAAACAAGGTTCAACATTTTTCGATACAGACCTCGTTCGATTTTGGCACGTTTCGTTTTTGGCACGGTTCAGTTTTAACAACATAATAACTTTGGACGTGCTGCCACAAGCAACCATCCAAACGTTGTATTGAATTTTCGCTTCAGTCCGGTAGGCATCGGACAACACGGATTGGATATATAGTTGGCTATTGAATTTTCTCTTTAGTCTGGTAGGCATCATAAAAAATTCAAATTCGGACGTGTTGCCAAAATCGAACATGGCCTGTAGTACAATAGTTAGCATAATAAAATAACAATTTCCCGCATTTTGGTAGGCCCTTAGCTCGTTTTCCTACCGATTTATGTAAGAACGAAGGGAATCCGTTTGCAACGGACTGAGTTAAAAGTATGTGAAATTAGACAACTTTCGTGACGCTCTCGATGTTTCAATTTGCGCCCCACAATGTGGCCGCAAGACGAAACTCTACGTCAAAATTTCAATACTGTGCAGGCAAGAACGGACAGAATTCATAAGAATCTCACAAAAAAAAACGAGAAATTAAGACAAATTTCGCTAAAAATAGTATATCTCTGAAAATTTAGGAGATGAATATTTTGCAAAGCTCCATTGTGTAGGAGAAAGTTGATATCACAGCGCTATCTTTGCAGCTGAACCGCGATAAATTTTGTAGAAAATAGGAAACTGAATGAACTTTGAAAGCGCTGCCTAATATTTTTTCCTATTAAAATTAAATTCTTGGCAAAACGTGCAATGTAGTAGAACCCATCTCTATTACGAAATCTTAAGATGCCTTATTATGAAAGGAGGTAGGATGATTTCTTAAAACGAAGAAGGTCCCCATAGCTCGATTTATGAATTGATGTTGAACTTTTTCGACCCTTCGTTAGTACCAATTTAAAACCAATCTAGAAGGTTAATTCACCGAGTTTTATGCCGCTCGACAAAATTTTCTAATTCACACTTGTATCTTAAATTTGTATTCTTTACACCAAGCAAAATTTTCACCGGTCACGCACAAATGTCCTGTATACCCAATGATTTAGTGCTATTCTAAACATCACAGTTCGTTTCCGGCATTATACGTGATTCTTCTACCCGCACGGGCTTTGCAACGCATTAGGTCACGATTACGACCATCCATAAATCTACGACCAGCAGTCCGGAGTTGACGTCTCCGCAACCATAGAAATGCTAGACGCACCACGTAGACGCCGACATAGATCGAACTGAGACGACATTCCCAGTCCTATCCCATTTATGTTCCCTCCCTCAGCCAACGGGAAGTCCGCCGGGGAAAACTTTTTCTACTCAACGAAGGTATTTAGTGCTGAAGCTGTTAACCTTTATGAGTGCGTTTCAATCACCCGAAGCAATTTTCTTCCATCTGGGGGCAACTGTGAGACGAACAGGCCGCTTGTTATTGTAGGTTTGGCGTTGCGCCGAGGATTGTTAGTAGGTACACTGTCGTAAATTTGAACAGTATAATTATCGTTAAACACTTGGTCGATCCTGGCTACAATTTTCCCCCAGCGGAAAGCCGACGTTATTTCACACCGACGAAACCTTACAAACGTAATGACCGAAGGTGCAAGGGTGAAATCCTTTGTTGTAGCAATGGAATTGTTGAAATGTGCTTTTAATTAGGCTTTCTGTTTCATTAGAAGGTGCGTTCGGTACTTTCCTGCTTTTCATTCACAAGTGGTTGCAGTGTTGCGAATTTTTCAATCAATTCCCTCTTAGGATACTCGTTATTATTTTGATCAGGAAAAATTTACTCATGCTTTCATAAAATAACAATAACAACAACGCCTTTGAATGATGGGTAATCCATCATGCCATGAAAGATTCCAGTATATATTTGAACCCCACCTCGAATGTAGGCTCCAACGAAGTCACTTCATAGTTGGAATGAGGTTCCGAAAAACTTTTGCATGAACTCTAGCATTGGACAATGTAATAACATCCAGACACAGAATCTTTCGTTTGTTTGTTTGTTTCACACTGGAATACTATCAAGGCCGTTCCGATTGCAGGTAGTCGTAAGTTCACAGCCGCTGAAAATTCAAATTGAAATGCTTGTTCAAGTCGAAAATATGATACCTCATTGCGAAATTTCGATTGTTGGAGGTTGGACGCTCTGACCGCATTTGTCCGCCTTTCCATTTCTCATCAACAACCCAAGCAACGCTCCAACAAACATGGCTGTGTCAGTGGATGAATAGATGCCATACCGTAGCGAGGTCTCTACTGGTGATAAAATGCTACGCGAAGTAGACGTTTTCCAGACTGCATAATGGTTCTGAAAGGATTGGCACACTTTTTGCTGTGATGCTTTGTGATGATTTCAGTTTCGTGGCAAAGCAATGACGATTTTATGACTGAACGAGTCATGGAATCGTTTCGGAGAAGAGAAATTCTTTTTTTTTTGCTACACGACTAACTTGAATAGGATAAATGAATTTGCTTTTTTCTTTTTTGGTAAAAAGAAATAAATGAAATGCAATATCGGATAAATAAAATTCAGTTATTAATTTGAACTGTTTTTCGTATGAGTAATTCTTGAAAGTGAATTAAGTCATCTCGCATAATGCAACATTTTTTCCTTTCTTTTTGTCTCATTTCAGCTCGATCATAAACATTAAAGCACTGACTTTATATCACCCAGCTCAAGACCCACGCCCGTCAAAATGCCGTCGGTGGGAGTAGCTTGCGTGCGTTATCTGGTGTTTTTCTTCAATTTCCTGTTTGCGGTAAGTTTACACACCTCCTACGACGCCCGCCCGCCTGCTATGCGTCCCACGCAACGACGCCGTTCGTCGGAACAACTCAATAGTTCCAGCACTCTGTTTCACAAGCCCGGTAAATCCTTTCACCAATTACAAGTACCGATGCAACTTGCTTGTTCTGTGCCAGTATCTCAATTCGCTAACAATACGAAAGTTGCTCGTTCCCTGTCGCGTGTTCATGGAGTACGCTTGTGATAACAGGTGTCACGACTTCCGATACGAACCTACAGGCAGGGGGCAGACTCAGTGGTAATGCCGATGAACAACATCAACAACGACTTTAAAACTAAATTAATTCAATTTGTTCGATGGATGTACTCTGCAGCGAAATGACAGGATAAGTAATTGCTACCGGGGATGATGTAAAAGTTTAGTCTACGGTGGTTGCTAGTAACATCATTAATCGAGAATTGGATATCACTTCCCAGGAGGTTTCTAGCACGCCATAGATAGACGTGCAAATCATGTCGATAACGGCATTCAGCGGGCAGCTCAATGCGGCAGTCCTCTGTGTATTTCCGCTTTCATGTTACAGTCACCCACGACATTCGTTGACACTAATTCCCCGCAAAATGTTGTTCAGCTTCACGGAACGTCATTGAAATCGTTTTTTCTTAATTTTCCCTCGTATTCCGTGGGCTTTCAATTGGTAACCCGTTTGAGATTTAATTACAGTGCTTTTTCGATTTTATCACGTTCAACAAAAATTTTACCGTGAATTTGGCGAAACCGTGAATTTAGCGAAATGATAAAAATTTAATTTTTTGTGTTGGATTCAATTGAAATTTATGATATTTCGAGTAAAATGATGCACTTTCATGTTTGAATGGAATATAAGCTCAAGATACAAATGAATAAACAAGAAAAGGTTAGTTTATGATAGTTTTCTCCATTGCATTCTCGCGAACTTTCTCACGGCTATTATACATGCAATATCAATATGATTTGTACTGCCCATTATTTAGCATAGCTAGCAGAGTCTAATGCTGGATTATGTGAAATTGTGGAACCGCCAGATTTTATAAAATTTAAATTCACTATCTATGAGGACCAAACTGTACGGCTATTTGAGTTGTTAACAGATCTTTTTTCTCAACTGCTCGAATAATACGTAATTTTTGCTTCAAAGTCAATGAAATACGTATTTTACGATACATTTTTCTCAAAATTATGACACAAATTTTTTGTAACAGATATGACACTTGGTTGCCTCAGAAAATTGATCAAATAAATTGAGTTCATAAAACTATACACATGCAAGGACACAAGGCACAAGTGAAAATGATGTTTCGAATACATTTTCAACAAATAGAAGTACATTATTCTTGATTTAAAGTTTTTCTTTAAAAATCGTGATAAAAACGAAAAAAAAAACAGTGAGAAAATCGAGCGTGAATTTGGCGAGTAGTGGTAAAAACGACTGTTGATAAAAACGAAAAAGCACTGTATTATTTAGTGATTCAACGTTAAAGACCCATGATGAAAGGATATTTTTTGGTACTGGGAAACACTCTCAGGGAGGTGTTTAATTAAAATGTAGAAGATCCCATTGTTACTAGGTGCTTTTACATTTTTGAAATTTTCAATAATTAACCTAATCTCATCTCATTGAGTTTAAATTACTTCTAAAGGAAAAATTTCTTATTAATATTCTGTAAGCTGTTCATTTGAGGGCATCCAGTTTTTCACAAGTCGACGTATCGAAAGCAAGGCTATCCTGTTACAGTTGTAGAAGATCTATTTTCACAACATCTTGAACATTGCACAGTGCTATAAGAGCTCAACACCGTTACTTTTTTCCATTTAAAAAACTCGTTTCATTGACATGCTTTTTTCAGAAGAAATTTGTATATTTTAGGGTGGGGAATCGTTATATGGAAAAAACGAAACTTGATAGCAGAAGGCCAGAACAAAGCTTTTTCGGTTCTTTTCGGGGCCTCTAACAATTCTAAATTTATCGGAAGTCGATTGGTTTTGTCTCCGCTTGGCGCATTGCATTTCAAATTTATATGGAGATTTGTATGGAAAAACCAACTTTTTTGCATTTTCCATTCTAAAGAGCTCAAAATGGCCCAAAACATAGGTTTCATGACTTCAAATGGTAGGTTTTTTGATGCCTAACAACTTGGCCGGTGACACTAAAGAGCTAGGGTGTCCCAAAAAATACTAGAGCTTTCAAAGTTGAGTATGTCGAAATTTATGTTGCAAATCATCTTTTCTGCCAACACTGCCAGTGTACCGGCGTCAGTCAGATTTCCATCAGAAGTGACCTCAGAAACACGTTGTAGATACTACCTACGCCTAGAATGTTGACCTAAATTTGTTCGCTTGATCTAGCTGAGTGTATAAACTCGTTACGACAGGTTACTTCTGATGGGAATCCTGCTGACACCGGTAAATTGGTAATGTTGACAGAAAACAAGATTTTCTGCATTTAAATCGACATACTCAACTTTGAACAGCTATAGCTCTTCTTATGGACATTCTAGCTCTTCAATGTCTTCGGCAAAGTTGTTAGGCATCTAAAATACTATACTTTAACATAATGTAGTGCATTATTAGAGTATTATTGAGCTCTCTAGAAAGGTAAATGCAAAAAAGTAGGTTTTCCCATATAAATTTCCATACAAATTTGTAATGCAATGCGCCAAGCAGAGACAAAACGTTCGACTTCCGGTAAGTTTAGGGTTGTTTGGGACCCCAAAAGTAACCAAAAAAGCTTGGTTCTGGAAAATCGATCATTTTTCTCCACCCTAGTATATATGTTTATATAAAAAGTCTCAAAGAATGACAATAAGTTTTATTTCGGAAGTCCACTAATTTCTCAGTCTTGCACTTTAGAGAAATGTAATATTCGTAATACTGTGGATTACCTGTGTAACGTAAGGAACGACTATAGACACATTCCAGCGTAACGCGACACCATGAGGAACCGACTTTGGTGTACATTTTAGCCTGGATATTGAAAATTAGCTTAAAGAGCATATGCTCAAACAAGTCCTTAATAATGCCAACTAAATGTACTTTCTTATGACGGGTTAGTTTAGCAATTCAGATAGTTACAAAAAAACGCGATGCGCTAACGGACACAACACTTATTGTTCTTACAAACGTAAAAGGACAACAAAAAATTACCTTTTAAGTCGACCGGTTTCGGTCCCCGTGTGGACCATCTACTGGACAATGCCCAACTGATGACATATAGAAAATTGCACAGATTCATACTGGTACAGTACACGTCGGAAAGGGGGGTGGTGTTAAATTATCTTCTGTTTCGTCAATTGGAATAAGGCAGAAGTTATTTGGGCATCATCTTCGCTCATCAGTGGCATTTCAGCAGTCTCGATGAACATAGATTCCCAAGCGTTCAAATGAGAAGGTTTTCTGACACATTTTTTCAGTTTTGCGTTATCCCAGTCTATCACATGGTTGTTCTCCTTAGAATGGACGGCCACGCTGGATTCGTTGGGTCTATCGTTGTCAACCGCGTTTTTATGTTCTTTTAATCGGACATTAAATTTCCTGCGGGTTTGGCCAATGTATATTGCAGGGCAACTTTTACATGGGATCTCGTAGATGCCCGACATTTCGTCCCTCGAAATTTTATCTTTTAAAGAACATAAGAGGTCCTTCAGCGTATGGTTACTCTTATACGCTGTCCGAAATCCATGCTGCTTCAGATCGGTTTGAATTGTGTTGGTCAGTTTTGGAAAGAACGGTAAACTTATACTTTTAATCTCCTCCTTCTCTGGTTCTAATGTTGTAGCGTTTCGTCGATGTCTTTTCCTTTCATGTTTCCGGAGTATTTTGTTAACGAACTCTTCATCGTAACCATTTGAATCGGCCGCTTCATTGATCTTCTTCCTTTCTGCTTCGAAATCCTCTTTCTCCATCGGTATGCTGTATAACCGATGTGCCATCGAATGAAACGCGGCTTGTTTTTGGGAGCCGTAGTGGTTAGAATCGCATGTGATGTACCGGTCGGTTGACGTCTTTTACGTTTGTAAGAACAATAAGTGTTGTGTCCGTTAGCGCGTCGCGTTTTTGTGTGATTAATACAGTTTTTACGTTAGCACTAAATCGAAAAATGAATGATTCAGATAGTTGTATCATGTACTTCAACCCGATATATTTTTAACTCGACAGAATTTTTAGCGAAGTGTTCCCAGGCATTTAGGCTAATACCTACAAGTTTATACTATGTCTTTTGCATTTAGTTTGAAGTTAGAAAAATTAAAATTATTTAATTTTATTAAAAATCAGATTTATATTACTTTAACCCGTATCGTACTAAGAAAGTTTTCCTTCATAAAAGGCTGTGTCTCATTCAGATCTTAACCTTTTACTACAGTGTTCTTTGAAGTCAAGGATAAACAAGTAGTTTATGCTAAGAAGTTATCTCTCCACACCCTCCACTTTTCGACTAGTAAACAAAAATAGCTGTATCTTTATGACATACTAGCTGAACCGGTCAACTTCGTTCCGCACAGTCTTTCTTTATTTTGATAATTTCAAATATTTTCAATTGATCCTACATACATCTAAAGATTGACCTTGCGATATGTTTATACTCTATAAATGCATGACGAATCAATTACACTGTGCTACAAATGAAAAAAAAAAATCAAGAACTTCTGAAGTGACCTAGTATAGGTTGTTGGGCTTGTTGAGTGTAACATTCGCTCATACTACAAATTTTCCAAACACCCCCAAAATCTGAAGTTATGGTCAAAATATGTTTTTTTGAACCTCAGCGCATATAATATTTTTTAACTCAGTCATTTATCAACCGTTTTTCAATATTTTTGCAGTTTTAGAAAGAAGACAAATAAAACTTTCAAAGTATATACAGGTTTTTACTAATACCAAATAAAACATGTTGAGTTATTTGAGTTTAAATCAAATTTTTCAGATTTTTTCATGAATTTTTTCAATTTAGTTTTAAACTTGCCGTCTATTTTTGTAAGAAACATACCACAAATATAGTATATATTTGAAAGTATATTCGATTCCGAATCAAATGAAAGTAGTTTTGTGAAAATCGGTTGATATTTGGCTAAGTTATACTTTTTTTAAGAAACCCAGAATTTTTGGCTTCTATCGCACAATTATTCCACGGGGCTACAAATGATGAAAAAATGCGAGAACTTTTGATGTGGCTTAGTGTGGGTTGTAACTTTAGTCAAGTTTCACTTGCGCGTTTACTTGAAGTTTTTCAAATAGCCCGAAAATTATAAGTTACGTTCAAAACCCTGTTTTTTACCTTAGCTCACATTTTTATGTTTAATACGGTTAGTTTTCAACCGATTTTTTATATTTTGGCTGTTTTGGAAAGGTGAAAATTAGAGCACTTGAAACATATAAATATATCTTAAAAGTTTACATGTGATTTACATGTGATGAATAGTTTTGAAATAAATAAGATGGTTTATGTTATTTTAAAATTTTTCCAAATTTATTCGCAATTTTTCACACATTTTTGTAATGATGGAACTTCAATTGCTGTAAAACTTGGAAAGTTCTTTCTGGTACCAAACGAAAACAAGAGGTGCTGATGATGAAAATCTGTTATAATTTGGCTGAGAAATGATTTGACGAAATCTAAGTACATATATGGTGGGAAAAATCAAGTCATATTTCAGCCAAAACACTTACTGTTTTCGTTTGGCACTAAATGTACTTTTCAAATTCTACAGCAATTAAAGCTCGTTCATTACAAAAATGTGTAAGAAATTGCGAATAAATTTGAAAAAAATTGAAGATAACATAAACTAGGTATCTTATTTATTGTAAAACATCACATATAGGTAAAATTTGGAAAAATCTTCTTATTTTATTTAATATAAAACATTCTTTTTTATTTAAAACTATTCATCACATATAGGTAAACTCTTTAGACATATTTATATGTTTCAAATGCTCTATTTCTCGCCTTTCCAAAACAGCCAAAATATAAAAAATCGGTTGAAAAATAACCGTATTAAACATAAAAATGTGAGCTATGGTAAAAAACAGGGTTTTAACCATAACTAATATTTTTTTGGGGTATTTGAAAAACTTCAAGTAAACGCGCAAGTAACATTTGACTAAACCTACAACCCACACTAAGTCACATAAATAGTTCTTGCACTTTTTCATCATTTGTAGCTCCGTGAAATAATTGTGCGATAGAAGCCAAAAATTCTGGTTTTCTTAAAAAATATATTACTTTGCCAAATATCAACCGATTGTCACAAAACTACTTTCATTTGATTCGGAATTGAATATACTTTCAAAATTATAGTATATTTTTGGTATGTTTCTTACAAAAATAGACGGCAAAATTAAAATTAATTGAAAAATTTCGTGAAAAAAGCTAAAAAATTAGATTTAAACTCAAATAACTTATTATGTTTCATTTTGGATTTCTAAATGGTATGTGGAGTCAATTTCGGGTCTCTGTGCATCATCCTTATTCTGATTAAAAACCCATATTGGCTGGTATTCGGCCATTCCAGAAACCGGAAGTCGCCATCTTAGAATTTGAAATGCTATCTGAGATCAATTGTTGGCTTCATTACATTATCACGATTACGGAAATACCCATATTGGGTGGTATTATATCACTTTCGGCTGTTTTCCTGAAATCGGAAGTCATCATATTAGATTTCAAAGTGACATGCTAAATCAATTTCCGGGCGTCATTCTGGTTTCGAAAATATCCATGTTGGATGGCATTTGACCCCGGAAGTTGCCATCTTAGAATCAAAAATTGGTGTCTGTGCTCGATTTTTTACTTCTGTGTATTTTTCTGGATCCAAAAAAACCAAAATGAGGTGGAAATCAGAAATTTAGTATGTTTTTTAAAAACCGGAAGTAGCCATCTTAGAATTCAAACTGATGTCATAGGTCGATTTGTGACCTCTGTGAATCATTACGGTTCCGGAAAGACCCATATTTGGACACTTTCAGTTGTTTTACAGACACCGGAAGTTGCCATCTTGGATTTCAAAATGGCATGTGGAATCCATTTCTGGCATCTGAGTATCAGAATACGAATATCAGAATATAATCATAATACGGGTGGGTGGTATTGGGCCATTTTCAGCTGTTTCTTTAATACCCAGAAATCAGAATCCATCTTGGATTTAAAAACTGCGTCTGTAGTCGATATTTGGCTGCTGTACATCATCCCAATCATTTTGCTGTTTTCCGCAAAATTGGTTGAAATATCTGTTTCATTTGGAGGGGTGTCAAACCATTATAGAAACATATTCTTCCCCCAAAAACTTCCACATGTCAAATTTGGTTCCATTTCTAGAAATTACTGTTTGATTTGTATAGGAGCCTTCCCTTCCAGAAAAGTGAAGGATGTCGAATCAACATGAAAATATTTCTTGCTCACAAAAACCTGTACATTACAAATTTGGTTTCATTGACTTGATTAGTTCCTAAGTTATGCTGGAATTTATGTTTTGTTCGTATGGGCCCGTATGGGTTCGTATGGGTTCGTATGGAAAATAATTTTTACTCCCAAAAACGTCCATACGAAAAATTTGATTTTATTTGCTTGATCAGTTCTCGAGTTATGCAGAAATTTTTTGGTTATCGAATCTCCATTTAAAAGTTTATTGCTAAACTATCCAAATGTACTTGAAGTAAGAAAAGATATGTTGAAAAACATCAATGAATCCGTTTTTGGGGTTTCTGTGGGTTGTGCTGCAAACCTTCTCTGTCATGAAATGATTTACAGTTGAAATTGAAATCTTTGAATTTCAACTTTCAACGAACAAGCTGAGAACGAAAGAGACTTTCAGCTCCAATCAGTTGACAGTGATATCAGCATTTCCGTGATTTTGCCCACACTGTGTTGCCTTAGCAATATTCATGCGGTTGAGAATGTAGATGCTTATATAGTTCATTGATTTCATGTAATCAGACATCTCATTTCTTTCAATGACCGGACTTTCATTGAAAATTGACGCCGCTGACGCTGAAGGTCGTTTCAACTTGAGACAGTGAAAATGTGGTTTTTGTCACTTTCGTTTGCAGTGTCGAAAATTTGTACCAACTGTTTTTGTGTAGGGATGGGCGAACGGCTCACGAGCTGTTCATATGAACCGGTTTTTAGAAAAGAGCGAAAGAACGAACGGCTCACGAGAAAGAACCACGGTTCTTTGAGCGCACCAGAACTGTTTGGTTCGCGCAAACCCGAAGTTTACCGAGACAACACGAACTGTCAACGCTCGTGAATCATTGTGAACCATGAGCCGTTTATATGAGTCATTTCAGAACCGTGAGTGAACGGTCCAGAGCCAGCTGAACTGCTAGCGGCGTCAAAATGTTGGTCTTCCAAACGCTAATCGTTAATTTGCTAAATTTGTGAAGAAGCGGCAGAAAAACTATTTACAAAAACTGTAGGTTGCTGATGGCGTACATAAGTTGCTTCAAACGATAGAAATGCTTTACTAAGAAAGTTACTTCTAGAACGTATGTTTCATTCATAGAACGTTCAATTGTCTCAATTTTTTATTTTCGGAAAGATTTTTTTTGCTGCTCCAGATATTTTGGTTTAGAAAAATGTTCCGTTGACTTTTGAAAACAATTCACGTGTTTTTATACCAATTCAACGCAACTAGTCGACTCTTAGCCACCCCCCCTCCCCTCCGTTCGACGCACAATTGAATATGTGTCCCGCATTGGCGCTTCAACCATCTGGTCACTTTACACATCATGATTCGTGATGTATTATCAATATACACTGACAAAAGCTTAAAAACTAGTTTTCGGCCACTTTATAAAAACACATGAAATTCTCGTAACGCCACACCATAGTTTTGTCCTTAGTGTAACTTTGAGTAGAAAGCACCAATTTCACTCACCAACATATGCTAAGAAAGGTCTCATCGAGTACTAAGAAAATCCTGAATACTACTTTTCTACAGTGTGTAACATTTGCACAATACGAAAAAAAACAACTATTTTCGCAACGCGACACCATAATATTGCAACTGTTTTTCCATGACCTGCCAATTAAATCTACTAAATGGCAGTAATAACTGCATTCAGGCCATAATCACGTCCATAAAAACCCTTTACTTTCTGAAGTATCACATACCCATAGCTTCAATATAAATGATACTAAGCATATTCGTTAAAAATAGTTTCAAAACTATGATTTTTTCAATCTTCTATGAGTGTTTTTTATTCAATCATTTAATCAAGCTTGAATGTGAATACACACACAACAGTTCTGGATTAAATATGCAGTTTGAAATTTTGATGTCCTGGTGTAAAAGAGATAGGAATGTGTTTATAGCATTTTTAAGCACTGACACTGCACAACGCTTTGCAAAACAAATATTTTGCTCGTGATGGAAATACCTATTTCAAGTCGACGAATTCGACGCATTTATGTAACTTCTTACTATTAACGAAATTTTGAGAGAATATTCGACTGTCTTCGCCAAGCGTCTGCACCGTTATTCTTATAAAATCGGGAAGTATGGAAAATGTATTCAAAAACATATTGTAATCAGAATTCTCTCAAAGCGCTCAAACTCCTACTTTAATAAAAGGAATCTTCTCTGGTTTTGCGTCCTAATTTTTTCCGTCTAACTTTATATAATCCCAGGGCTTTAATAAAGGCTGTTTCGATCAATCTAAAGTTTGCTCCCTAGCATCGGCTGAAAGCAGAAGATTCGGAAGCAGATAAGAACGATTTCCGAAGTTTCTCATTCTCATGTTCACTGGATGTTCTTCTAAATTGTTTTCTGAGGCTTTAAACCACGGTATCTCCGTCCCCAGTGAAGCAAACTTTCGGCGAAATGAAGTGGAAAAGAGTCAACAAAACGTAATAAATTGGTTGTGACTTTCAAATGGACAGTCACTATTACGTTCGTTAGCGTGGCCGTGGCATCTACTAGACAAGGGGCCATCCACATACCGCGTGGACAGTTTTTTAACGATTTTAACATTACAAAAATGGTCTCTCCGCTCTTGTTCACATCCATAGTCACCGTTGTTTTAAAGTTAATAAGGTAGCTTTTTGCGTTTTTTCAGGCCTTTTAAATCTATTTATATTTGACCCATTCATGTTCAGTAAAAACCAAGGTACATTTCAGACTAACGAAAGACGCGATTAATTTGCATGTTATTATTGTTTTATTGGTTTTTGTTGAAATTAGGTTTTAATTTTCCTCCATTTTTCCTTAGGTACTTTTTTGGTACAGTGGTCGAAGGTCTCACAATCGAATTGTGTATGATCATATTCCCAGTTGATTCTACGTTTAGTTAATTGACTAGTCATTTTTTATTTTAAACGACTCAAGTCATGTTATATAGGTAAATAATTTAAAAATTCAAAAATCCATACGTGTTCGGATTGACGGACGAGTAGAGGTAATAACTACCTTCACTCGTACCGTCTGAGAGCAGTTACAGCTGTTGTATAGTATTCAAGCTCCTTTTTCTTCATGTTTGTGCCGTGATACGAAACGATTTGCCTCTCCAACGACCGTACCTATTCAATTGCCACGTGAGGCTTGCGGCCTGCGAACACGCATTTTCACTCCACCTTTAAAAAAAAGTTCATGGCGTGAGTTTATCCTGTAATTCATGATCCATATTTTTCCCTATCTGTTCTGCAGTTCTCGACAGAAGTGGTTTGTGGTTTGGTTTACTCCAGCAGCGGCCTGTGAGTGTTGCATCTGAAACACGCTCCAAATTAATATCAATTTTTTTTTCAATAATTGAAATTTCACAGCTATTTAAACTGTGGAAAACATGCTTTTGATGTGAAAAAGCAACCATGTGTGCTTATCTTGAACAACATTAAAAATCATTGTACCATGAAAATGATATACAATTATCATATTTTTGTGAAAGTTACCAAGTTACACATGCACTTTTGCATCAAATATTGAACAAAATCTCATCTCGTAATTTGGAATATTTAGCAATAAATCAATTACGAACATTCGAAGCGAGCTCAATGTTTGCTTATCGGGCAAACAACATTTTATTGTTTAGGCTCGTGAAAGTGTTCCTACCAGGCTTCGGAATGGTCACGGTAGAACCACTTTTCACTGCGATAATCGTCTTCTTCTTCCTCTGACGCTACCAAGGCTCGCTGTCTGAATACATTCTTAAACAAACATGTCAAATAAGTATCGCCATCACGACGTTATTTTCCTCAAACGTATTTTGACATTTTTTCTAGAAATGAGAATTACGCACGTTGTGTGCGTGTATTCTGGAAATTATTTATATCATTGATTTTATAATAATATTTCTCAGCATAAATGAACGAAGTCGACAGAAAAAGGCCGAAATAACATCGCTAAATGATTGACAGTGTGCATCTCTTTGATACGCGAGTGTCGTTTGACTATCCTTTTCTTTCTGTGAGCTGAGCGGCGATGGTTTGGTTGTTTTACATATACGAGCGAAAGCCGACTGTGACGCACGCTAAGGAAGCGAGATCAAATGAAAATGGTGACCGTTTACAAGCCTGGTTCCTACATTGGCATGCAATAGGCAGCAATTAGTGTTAATCACAAACAAACACGAACATCGCTGTAGGATTCCTGTCCTCTTCTAAACAGGATTGGGTAAATCCACTCGAGCCTCACCCTACGTCCGAAAATTAGACAACACTCATTTGTGCATTGTATTTACAATGCTGTGTGAACTAACGAAACGTTTACCACATATTCAATGGTGCATTTACACAAAAATTGCACTATCGTGGTGTGCTCAGGAACTAATGATTTTTGTTTGAACACATTCATGCTATAGTAATGATAACACTGGTCGACAAAAACGAAAAAAGCTAGCCTGAAGCGCCAACTGGAAAAATAAAAGATTATAATGCCTGGTAAATCCCACAATATGGGTGAAATTTTCATAAATGTCCTAATACTGAAAATTATTATTCAGACAAAAATACATACGACAGTCTCCTATTTTTACTGATGCATAATAACCCGGCCTGAACGTATTTTTTGACCGCTAACTAAACCAGACTAGTCAGGGGCTATGAGAGAGAGAGATATTCATTCTATTTTTTCTTTAAGAAGCCTAGGTTGATATTAAGATAGATTGGACATGAGAGCGTAACTTTCAAGACATATCCCGCGGGTAGGGGTTTTGACCTGGAAGCCGTACAAAAAAAAAGTATAATATCAAAGCCCCAAAAATGTCATCACTTTTCAAAGCTTCAATCATTTATACAATTCTGCCATAGAGAACGACGAGTTGCGACGGAAATGGTATCTCATTTCCAAGCAAATATTTCTGCCACGACGAGGCTCTAGATTAGCGAACCTATACGTTAGAGAAATGACAAGACACTCACCGTTAAGGCAACTGTCAACATCAAAACGGGCGAGATGTATCATTTTGCATTGCCGTTATCCGTTTCGATGTTGACAGTTGCCTTAACGGTGAGTGTCTTGTCATTTCTCTAATGTATAGGTTCGCTACTCTAGATGGGGCATAAAAAAAACAGATAAACGAAAGAAAGAAATAGCATAACGTTACTGATGCTGCTGACTTTTCCCTTAGGAGACATGCACAAAAGATGTCACACCGTTTCAGTGTCACGAGAAGCGCTCGAAAAATCGTGCCAAATGGCACCTGCTTTGGAAAATATACATAAAACAGAAATGACTTGCCAAAACGGTGTGACATAGTTTGGGCATCACCCCGAAGATAGAGGCTGTCGGACGGAAAATTATTTTCCATAAGGTGTGGCGTATACACGTATGCATGTATGTACAGTATACAGACCATGCGGTTAGGTCACAAGAACAAGAAAACGTTAACCCGGCAGCCGGTTCTTGTATATATGAACGGATAGGACACTTCGCCACCGCAACCGGCATTATTATTGTGGCTTGCGGCAACTAATCCTACGGAAAACTCATTTAAAGAGCCTCCCATTAATCAATAGTTTTTATAGAGGAAGTGACACTTGGGTTGAACGTGTTTGCGGTAACTCTTCCGACTTTCGTGCTCCTAGAAACTCATTATATGACCGGCCCGACTACTCTAGTTCAGAGTGAATTTTCCTCTAAACAAATTGTTTTTACTGCTGGAATCGTTTAAACAACCCACTTGTGGCCATCTCAGATGGCTGACTAGTTTTCCGTCCTTGGAAAACTTTTGATTCGAATGATTTCCTGGTATCGCATTGGTTGATACAGGTTGGGAATGAATTGAAAATAAAGCTGATTAAGTTACTTTCTCCGTTGTTGCGTGAACTTTTTGTTGAGCGCCGGGCAAAACTTGGGTGCTATGCTTTTTAAAGCTTTGATGAATAGCAATAAATTCGTTCATTTGAAACTGTGAAACGGATTTTTTTCTCAATGCGCATTGATTTCATACCGTAGCACACGGGCGAATGTTTTCAGAATGAGCGAAAATATACCTTCCAGTGTGTGTTTAAAAACTCATCGATTAGTTACTGAGCGGTGATATCTGAATAACAGTTGAGAGCATGGTTTTCTATTGTTAATAAACTGCAGTACTTTGCATTGTAGTAGGTGCAATTGAAAAACAAAGCAGCAGAATTAAACTTCAAACGATAAACACACACAAGGCACTCCCTCCGAATACTAAATGTACACGCATATTTCAGGTAGATATTACCTTTTAGAATAACACTAATTATTTAGTAACCTGTCGCGCTCAGTTGCGATCGTTATGGGAATACCGAGTTGCCAACCAGCTGCGGTTACTGCATTTGATGTCAAAGCATTTCTGGCATTTCGATTAAAACATACATAATAAGGGCGGGTTTGTGGTTTTCTGTACACGACCACAGTGGCGAAAATAGTTTTCAAACATAGTGAATTATGCAGTGCAAAGGTCAAGAAGTTAACATTTACTATCATCTTAAATAAGAGTTATCATAAAACAATATTTGCTGCTTTAATTTATTGAATTTAATAATTTCTGTGCAAAATCAATCAATTGATATTTAACGAACAACCGCAGGGATGTTAGTGAGGGGTTTGGGGTTCAAACCCTTCCGTGAGCCTTTGATCTTGAATTTTGCCTCAATATTAGGTAGGGCTTGGCATTACTGTTCATTAGAAGGTGCAAAAATTTGACCTTCGAATTTCGTTTAGCAGTAGGGCTCAAAAGCATCATTTTCTCGAAAAAAGTCCCCATCCAGATTTTCAATTCAATCGAACTTCGGAATGTAAAACCTTGAAGCGGTCAAAGTTTCCCTTCTTAATCGATGAAAAAAATATACAGAAATGCATAAAATTTCAAGATGTTGTCTTAACTTTTTTTTCGTTGTAAAAAATGGACTTTCTGGGAGAGTCTTCCACCCCCTAACCATTTTCGCTTCCAGGCAATGTTGATGATTGGCTATAAAATCGGCGATGAACATTCGATCTTTTTCAACGTGTTAATCAACTCGCCTATCAGTCGATTATACGATGCAACTTCGAGTGAACAAATCCCCAGAATCGCTGAAACTTTTTTCTATCTCTCAGAAACTGAATTTACAGATAGCTCACTCACTCTTCACTGATAGAAGCGAAGTGTGGATGCAAGAGAGAAGAATCACGAGACCATAATCATCGAGAGAGAGAATCGATTGCGATCACTCGAACAAATTAGCACCTATTCTTTCTGAGTCACAGATGTTGAATGGATTTTTCATCGTTTTTCAAAATGTTGCTTGCTATTGTCGTAAAATAATACTTTTGTTCGTCGGTTTTATTTCCATTGAAGCTTTGTTTATTGATGTAAAGGGTGTCGACGATGAAATTGCCACACCATTAAATTGCTCTAACTTTTTAACCGTTGGGTAGAATTTATTGAAAATTTGGGTGGATTTAGTTCATAGTGCTTTATTTACATCCTGCAAGTTTTAAAGTCCTGTTATTAAAACTCGCGGAAATGGAGTCGGAAGAACAGCTCGTGCGTGATAAAATCTGGCGCATTCATCACGAGAACAAGGATCTCTCGCATCGTTCCATCGCTAAAACGTTGGGAATCGTGAATTCCGCGGTGTCGCGAGCGATTAAGCGGTTCGAGGAACGATTGACCACCGATCGGAAGCTCAGAAGTGAAGGAAAAAGTATTCCGTACAACACCAAAAACCACAACCGCGTAGTTGGGGCCTTCAACCGAAACCCGACCGCCTCCGTTCGGGATGTGGCTAAGAAGCTGCACCTAAGCCGAAGTTTTGTCCAGAAGGCCAAAACTAAGGCTAGGCTACGAACGTTCAAGGTACAAAAGGCCTCTAATCGCAACGAGAAGCCGAACAAGTCCGCCAAAACCCGTGCCAGGAAGTTGTACCTAAACATACTGACGAAAGTTGAATGCTGCATCATGGACGTCCGCACTCAGTCCAAATTTGCGATGAAATTCCCGGTTTGGCAAGCCATCTGCACGTGCGGGAAGCGGAGTGCACCTTTCGTGTGCCAGGACACGATGAACGGACAGGTGTACATGAAAGAGTGCCTCCAGAAGCGGCTGCTTCCTCTCCGGAAGCCCACAACGTCCCAACAATCTTCTGGCCGGATTTGGCCTCATGCCACTATTCCAAGGACGTGCTGAAGTGGTAAGCGGACAATAAGGCCAATTTCGTGCCAAAAATGTTCAACCCTCCCAACACTCCGGAGCTCCGCCCCATCGAAAAGTACTGGGCGATTATGAAGCAGCACCTTCTTAAACAACCTGAGGAAGTGAAGACAGTCAAGGAACTGAAGAAAGTATGGGTTTACATGCAAAAAACGGTTGATTCACAGGTTGTGGACTGTTTGAGCATAGCATAGCACAATCTTATGGCCGGGGTTAAGGCCAAGGTGCGGGCATTTGCGTATGGACTGTGAATAAAATACGAGTAAAATGGTAAAATGAAGTTTAATAGTTATTTTTCAATCCCTGAAAATTTGATGGCAATCGGATGAAAACTCGAATTTTGCGAATCAATTTTGTGTGAGGCAATTTCATCGTGGACACCCTTTATGTCGAGCGATGTCGTAAAAATTGTGATTAAACAAACAAAAGTCTGGGAAAATTTGCGCAACTAACGGGTGAAAACTAAAGCTTTGGTTTTTTTCCTACTGCTGTCAAAAAATGGTGGATTAACTTAAATAAAAACTGCTTTATTTATCATAAAGATTCATTCATTATAGGCGGGAGAATGGATATTTTAGAAAGGTTCATTACTGGCCTCCCGACAAAGCTTTCTTATGATGCCGCAACAAGAGCGTTGTACGGCCTTCATGTTGACTTTTCGAATGCATCTCTACCTATCAACTTTTTCTTGTAGTTCGTTGATCTCCAGATATTTTTGCAGCGTAGGACAAAAAGGAAAAACAATTTTTCTGTCCACTACGCTGGCCGGTCTTCAACTTCCTTCCTTGTTGAGGTTTGCAGGAAATTATACACTGTCGAAACCGGAAGTTTTTACCGTGAACTCTATATCGAAATTGTTGTGCAGTTCATAGCGAATTGTACAATGAGCTTGCAGAACGATTCTTGGTTCACCGCCATTTTTAACAGAACTGGACATGTATGAACAGAACAAAAAATAATGGCATAAAGAGAAGAGAAAGCTCACATGTACACTCTCTCATTTCTCTCTAAGCATGTTGGTTGTGGAGTAAGAGAGCCTCAAAAAATTTCCAATTTTTTTGTTGTGACCCGTTGTGAAGAGACTCGAAAATAATCTGCAAGCTCTGCAAAAAGTACGGTTTTTTTACGCGGATTTCTTAGCAAAGTCGTTTTCTACGCGGTATGTTTTTGTTGTCCAAAGTGCACCGTAAAAATGTTCAGTACACCACCGCATGGGCTTGGTTCGTAAACAACTATCTGGCATCTCTTTCTTACTTGCGTTGCAAATCGCAATGTCATTTCTCTATTCCTGGGTAGATTTGCACTGACCTAAAGAAATTCACCGCTGGCAGTTTTTTCCTCTCCAAGTTTTCGGTATGCGATATAATTTTATGGATATTGCGACTCTAGGGAAAAAACTGTACATTATAGAAATGACAAGGCACTCACCGTTAAGGCAACTGTCACACAAAAACGAATAACGGTAATGTAAAATCATACAGCTCGCCCGTTTTGATGTTGACACTGACGCGACACTCTAACTCATGAGACGATTCAATCCAAAAATAAATTGTTGAACCGCACATTCGGATCGGAAGATGATAATGAATTGCCGATTGGAGCCGATGAGAAAATCAAAACAGCGTATAAGCTAGCAGCGATAAACTCGCATAATGTTAACAGGCTATGAAGTTCACGGTCTATTTTTTCATGAATTCGATGTCATATCAGTTCTCTTTTCGAAAGCTAATACGAAATTTTTTTCTAGAAACAGCACCATATCTCAAAATTCCATGCATTTCTAAAACATTTGGTGTCAAAAAAAATTTTCAGAAATCGGAAATCTAATGCTTTTTTCATCGTTCAAAAAAGTGAAACTTAAACCGCTTTGATGCACGGATTCCGCGAGTCCGTTTGTTGATTTTTTTAGACCATCGTCTTTGTTTGTGCAGAAAAAATAACGACCACCTAGATTCAACTCTGTTTCAATTTTTTCCTAATCTACTGGAACCCCCGAGAGAAACAATTTTGCGTTTCCGATTTTTCCTTTCCGGTTTGTCCAAAAAGGGAAAACTATATCGCTACTTTTTCGTCGTTACCTACTCATTTCACTGCTGTGTGATGCTGTCACGGGTAACAAGGTGTCTAATATCAGCACTCTATTCCGGCGAAGGAATGTTTGTTTAATCCCGTTTTGCTTTTGTTACAGTCATTCATTCTGGTTACTTTCTCTAAACCCGCCTCTTACCTCAATACACCGGATTCTCCTTTCACACGATCTTTTTTTACACACCTTTTTTGCACGGTTTCTCGAATAACACGGTTATTCTAAACACGCTTGTTTTTGTTCGGGACGCATCCTCCGTGCAAGAAAAATTTTTGCACTTTATTCTTGTAAGGTCTTGCATTTTGAACTGTTTTTTTACACGCCCAACAAACAAATTGGTTCATATAACTCGCACTCAACTCTGTTAAGTGGACTCTTATTTGGTAAAAAATGACCATTTAAGATGCATGAAATGCGCCTATGTGTACAAATCTGAGGCCATATACGTACATTGTAAGAAAAAATTGGTTACGATTTGTTATAACTTCGCATGCTCTCTTAAATGGCCCCATTTGAAACTTTAAATTGCATTCTATACGACTTAGACGATTGACGCATTTTACAATTTTGTATGACACGTTAAATGACGTCATATCTAACCTGATATTGCGTTTTATAGGATTTGAGTTTTATACGATATAAAAAAATTAATTTTGCATTTTATGTAATTTCAAACTAGACATGCACATTTGAGCGACTAAAAATTAACATCCTTATACGACTTCTGGTTTGCTGGGCTGGACGCATCGCAAAAAAAAATCAGGTTTATTATATTTTTTTATCGAAACATAGACAAAAATTTTGGGCACGCCGCTGGTGTCATTTAAACATAAAGACACTAAAGTTCAAATTAAATAGACATTCTAAACAATATTAGGGCGCAAAAACATTTTAAAAAATTTAAAAGAAAAAAGTACTACATTATTTTCGAACATATAAAGTGAATAAATTGAATTCGTACCGCGAAAAATGATATTTTAAATACTTGCATTATTTTGAGCGTTAGTTTGTTTAGGCAGTTTTTGGCAGAATATATTTTGAAATCATCTCCCAGATGGTCTCGAGGTACGATGCTGACCTAACAAGCCAGTCGTCGTAGGTTCGAGTCTCGGCTCGGGAGAGACTGTTACTGTCAGTAGGATTGTAGCGCTAGCCCCGCAAATGTCCTGTACACTAAACAGTCGGCTGCGAAGTCTGTGTATAAATAAATAAACAGAAGGTCAAGTTCCGAATCGGAATGTAGCACCAAGGCTTTGCTTTTTATAGTTTGAATACATAATATTTTGAAAAACATTATCCCCCAGTTGGTCTCGAGGTACGATGCTGGTCTGCTAAACCAGTCATCGTGGGTTCGAGTTTCAGCTCGGGAGAGACTGTTAGTGTCAGTAGCACATACTAGCCCCGCAATTGTCCTGTACAATAAACAGTTGGCTGCGAAGTCTGTGTATAATAAACAGAACGTCGAGTTTCGAATCGAAACGTAGCACCATGGCTTTGCTTTGCTTCGCTTTGCTTATATTTTGAATACATGAAAATGCTTCATACTAAATTAAATAAACGTCTTACATTCAGCCAAAATTCAGCAATTGCCATCTCTTTTTTAATCATGATAATGTTTGGTTATAGCAGGGAAATAAAGATCCAATTTCGAACAACTTTTTATACTTTTAAACTTATTCCAAAATTATTTGACAATACCTCCCTTAAACGAAAATCCTGAACACAGCTATGATCTGCGAGTTGGAAAGCAACTTTCCGAATCAGAGCCTAATCTTGCGCTCAGAAAACGAACCGATGGGCGCAACAATTCAACGGTAGAAGAAAAACGCTGTGTAACATAATTGCTCCTTTCACAATCTTATCTGGAAAACATCCTTCCGTACCGTTAATATCGCACGGTCGGCGAAAAATTTGCTACAAAAACAGCACAAAATAAACGGTACATAAAACTACACCAACCGAATACCACTTCAGGCTGTCTGCCTGTCTGTCTTTTGAAGTATCTGCGCAAGGTTGAAAAGGTTTCATCGTTGTTTTGTGAAGTGATTTGTAATTTCTCCGTAAGCTTTTAACGATGAATTCAAAGATTGCACAGGAGGTGAGTCAACAAACCTAACGATTTAATTTGATGTGGTGGAAGAAAAAGCATTCTCACTGGAAATTGCTTTATTTTCAATATCAATCAATTGTGCTGCAATGGTATTATTCAGAGACTCGAAGCATAAACTAAGTAGCAGCTAATTAAATGATTGGAAGAGTAGAATTGTGATCCATTTCCACATTGATCTGAAACGATTAAATAATAGTCGGTTCATGGAATCCATTCCGGCCTAACCATAGCACGATTTTAGATTATTTTAACATTCATCGAACCGAACAAACTTGCGGCCTGGAATTAATTTCGATTTCAGCTCAGTCCAATACCGAAGCTGGTGGCGGTGCATCAACAGGACAAACTGTTTTACCACATCATAGTCAAATGATTCTGGTTTCAACCACAGGCCGATGGTAGTCAATAATGCGGTGCACAGATTCGCCTTTAAATAGGTGCTGGCGAGAACTGTGTTTGCGATTCGCAGCAGTGTTGATCAGTCACTAAAATAATATTTGGCGTTTCTAACGAGTTACCAGCAAATACCTGGAAGGGTTTTCTTTGATATTTTTTCACCCGTAATAATATTTAAAATTTCGCTAATGATATATGAAATTAATTAAACGAAATCAATATTGGTTTTGTTGGTTACATTCATAGGACAATTCAGATTAGATACAAATTCAATTTATAACATCCTTCGATTTTCCTTGAAATAACAAAACGAAAAAACCGCTACAAACTCCCAAGGAATCTGTGGTATGCGGCAGAGATAAACAATCATTCAATTATTACGCTACAGTGGAGTTCCGATACAGTAACATGATTTCCACAAAAACATACTTTTCCAAACTACCTAAATTTTTCCAATTCCATTTCGTATGCAGTAGCTTCACGGAAGCAGATGATTGAAAGTTGTCCCAGTCGAACTCCACCTGGCATCGGCATCGGTATCACCATCGTGACTATCATCAATGCTCAACGAATTGAGAAGTCGGTTTTTAGCTTAAAGGCTCAAGGAGCTTTTCGATCAATATATATATATATATATATATATATATATATATATATACGGTCCGCTCAGACATCGATGCTTAGGTGCGGGAGCCTGATTGTGTTGTTCATTTCGTATATTCCAAATCAACCGTTCAGTGGTAATATGTGGTAATCCTGTGAGTTTCCGCTTGAGAATGGCATATATTTAGAAGAGGGTTAGCCTGCAGACCCGGAACGGCCCAAATTCACCGAATTGCTGCCCACTGAAGCGGAACAAATGCCGAGGCTGTCCTTTATTAGAAGCGTTGTGTTATTTTTTGTCTTTCGAATTAATAAGATGTAAAAGCAGGCAGATGTCTTCATGAGGCGTACAACACAAATAAATACTATTTTCAAACTTTGAACATTAAGACGTGTTGAGGTGTTATGTAATGCATTCAAATATACGCCGTAATTGCTCAGGATCAGAAAGGTTGCGCAGTCTGAATGGGGCTAAGAATGACCGACCATTCTCATTGTACATGTTTCAGTGACTCGATACTTGAAGGACCAATAACGAAGCCGACTACATCTTTGCAATCAGGTGGAAAGTGAAAAGGGATGTTAGCATGATTTTTGCTATTTAAAGACAGTGTTATCCTTTGCATTTCCACAAAGGTCACAGTAAAGAGATCTTTGTTAGTAGAGAAGCTTACCTTAATAAGTAATTCGATCATGCATATGAATCCTACTCGTCTTTATTCTGTTATTTCCGGTTTATTTCCTATTCGGCCGGATTATTAAAGAAGCACAGTTAGCTTATTTGTGTTTGGTATCGGTTTTGACCAACAGACAAAAATAATGTTGTTGGAGCCACGCACAAGTGTGCGTGTAGTTTGTTTCAATAGAGCACAAAATTCTTTACTTTTCCAATTTGAGACCAACTTAAATTAACAGGCAATATTGGGGCCACGCACAGATGTGTGTGGTATATCTCAGTGATATACAAAATATTATACTACCCGATCTGGATTCGATTTAAACTAACATATTACAGGAAGGCTGTTGGGGCCATGTACAAATGAATGTGATCCTTAGACAAGCATACAAAAGTTATTTTTTTTATTTTTAGCACCTAGTGAAACCAATAACAACTAGAATGTTGTTGATATTTTGCGTGGTACCTTTGCTTATTTGCATACGTAGTTCACATATAAAAATCCTAGTTTTCATTATTAAGTCGTTCTAATGTTATAAGTACCAAAGGCGTGGCCTTTTGCAAGAAAATCACAAGGGTTGTGTGCGAGGTAGAAGTGCATAAGGTTGTTTGTTATATTACTTGTTTGTAAAATTTTGTGCAAAAGAGGAGTTGTAGTGCTATCTAATTTAAATACGACATCACTGGACACATTGTGACGCAAACAAGTTTCGACCGTCAGAGTATGTACGCAGATAGAGATAATTGACTTTTGTTTGCAAAACGTTGGCAAATGGCTGGACACGTGTAACTTGAGACCCTAATGTGGCCATTCACCTCTGTCCAGCAACTCCTATCCCAACCTCCACGTGGTGCCGACCGGAATACGAATAACCTTAGCGGAGATCGGGTAACCAACCCCGGTGGAAACTATGGTCGTATGCTGACTGGGAAGGGGGTCGTACGCGGCTGTACGGCTGTAGGGGCGGCGTACAACAGCGTCTTACCCGGAGCGGGCGGCTGAATTATGGAATGCTGTATCCCGCCAGCTACACCTAAGATGGCAGCCCCCATCAGCAGGATGTAGGTATCGCGACCCTGGTAAGGTAGCATACCGAAACCTTTCACCAACCACGAACAACGAATTTAGAAATACGGAACGGATCAATCGGCAAAGACCTAGGCTACGAACACGGAAAAAGATGGCTTGCTTGCTTGCTCGAGTACTACAGCGGCAGGGAGTCGAAATCGCAGCGATTCAGGAGGTTCGGTGGCCAAATTCCGGAGAAAGGGAATTCCGTGCAGTAGACCCTATTGCACGCACTTTTTTCAAGTACCACATCTACTACAGTGGCGGCAAAGCAGCGGAACGGGGCGTCGGTTTCGTAGTGCTGGGAAATCAGAAAACAAGAGTCATCCGGTGGAGGCCCGTAGATGACCGTATATGCGTGTTGAGGACTAAGGGCAAATTCTTCAACTACAGTTTAATCAACACCTACGCACCGACAAACGACAAATCCGATGAAGTCAAAGATGAGTTCTATGACAAGCTTGAGCGAATCTATGACGAGTGCCCAAAACACGACGTAAAAGTCGTCATCGGAGACGCAAACGCACAGGTTGGGAGGGAGGAATTCTTCCGTCCGGTCATTGGAAGGCATAGCCTCCACTCGTCAACCAATGAAAACGGCCTGAGGCTGATAAACTTTGCCGCAGCCAGGAGAATGGCCATATGTAGCTCCTATTTTCCACGTTTGAATATTCGGAAACACACCTGGAGGCATCCAAATGGAGAAGCCTGCTCCCAGATCGATCACGTACTGATTGACGGTCGGCACTTTCCGGATGTTACTGATGTTAGGTCTTTTCGGGGACCAAACATTGACTCTGACCATTATCTCGTCGTTTGTAAGATCCGCGCACGGTTGTCGAACGTGCTGAAATCTCGCACAGAGAGGACGACGCGTTTCAACATTCAGCGTTTGAAAGCTGATGGCGTGGCAGCAGAATACGCCAGAGAGCTGGATCAACGGATCGCAGAACAGCAGGAGGAAGGAGTGGAAGACATAAATGGGCTGTGGAGCAGTATTCACGGCGCCATCGAAACGACTGCGAGAGAGGTGGTAGGTACGACGCGTGGAAGGCAGCCTAACGGCTGGTTCGATGCCGAGTGCCAGAGAGCGACAGGTGAGAAGAACCGTGCCAGGAGCCGCATGCTCACTGCGGCTACGCGTCAGAACAGAGAGAGGTACAGGGTGGCAAGAGCTGCTGAAAATAGAACTCACCGTCGGAAGAAGCGCGAGTACGAGGAGCAGGTGCTCGCCAGCGCAGAGGACAGCTATGCTCAAAACGACGTGCGGAGATTCTATAGAACTGTCAACAGAATCAGAAGCAGGAATTTCCCGGTGCCGGTCATGTGTAATGACAAGGACGGCAACCTGCTTACTGATAAACCGACGGTTGCAGCCAGGTGGAAGGAGCATTTTCAGGCGCTATTGAACGGTGAGGAGCCGGATGAGCAGAGCAGGAACAGGATGACGAGTATGAGTGACGAACAAGCTGTGGAGCCACCAACACAGGAGGAGGTGAAAAAGGCGATTAGTGAGCTGAAAAACGGAAAGGCCGCTGGGAAGGACGGTATCCCGGCCGAACTTCTAAAAGCGGGAAGCGAGCGGCTGTACTATGCGATCCACCAGATAATACTAAGAATCTGGGCGGACGAACAAATGCCGAATGACTGGTTGGAAGGCCTCATATGCCCTATCTATAAGAAGGGCCATCGATTGGATTGTGGCAACTATCGAGGCATAACGTTGCTCAACTCCGCATATAAAGTACTCTCCCGTATCCTGTTCTTCAGATTGAGACCGTTAACGGAATCCTTTGTTGGCGAATACCAGGCTGGTTTTCGACAAGGGCGTTCCACGACGGATCAAATTTTCACCCTGCGACAGATCCTCGAAGTTTCGGGAGTACAACTTATCGACTCACCATCTGTTTGTGGACTTCAGGGCGGCATACGACTCAGTGAAAAGAAACGAGCTGTGGCAGATCATGCTGGAACACGGTTTCCCTGCGAAACTAATAAAGCTGAGTCGTATGACACTGGATGGATCAAAATCGTGCGTGTGGATAGCTGGCGAGACATCAGCCGCGTTCGTAACGTTGGATGGACTGAAGCAGGTGAATGCGCTCTGCAACGTACTGTTTAACATCGCTCTTGAGGGTGCAGTACGAAGCTCAAACGTCGAAAGAAACGGTACGATCATCACGAAATCTCACATGCTTCTTGGCTTTGCGGACGACGTCGATATCATCGGTATCAACCGTAAGGCCGTGGAGGAGGCCTTCGTACCTTTTAAGAGAGAAGCAGCGAGATTGGGACTTGCCATTAACTCTGCCAAAACGAAGTACATGGTAGCTGGCAGAGAGCGTGGGAGTCCCCGTGGTGTTGGTGCTGAGGTGGAGATAGATGGGGAACGATTTGAAGTGGTTGACGAATTCGTTTATCTTGGTACGCTTGTGACATGTGACAACGATATGAGCCGTGAAGTGAAACGACGAGTTGCAGCTGCGAACAGGGCTTTCTACGGACTGCGTAACCAGCTAAGGTCCCGTAGTTTGCAAACTCGCACAAAACTAGCGCTGTATAGGACGCTGATACTCCCGGTGGCCCTTCACGGACATGAAGCATGGACGCTGAAGGAAGCTGATCGACGAGTGCTTGGAGTTTTTGAGCGTAAAGTTCTGCGATCGATACTTGGCGGTAAACTGGAAGATGGAGTGTGGCGCAGACGCATGAATCACGAGTTGTACCAGGTATACAAACATGCTGATATAGTGAAGGTAATACAGCGGGGCAGGCTTCAGTGGGCTGGACATGTAGCCAGGATGCCTGTCGAGAGTGCCGCCAAAACTATCTTCAGAAGAGAACCAGGAAGAGGCCGTCGACTCCGTGGTAGGCCTCGCACGCGGTGGATGTGTGCGGTGGAAGAAGATGCACGATCTGTTGGTGTACGGGGAGACTGGAGAACGGCTGCCCAAGGCAGAAGAAGCTGGACATCTCTAATTCGTTCGGCCCTAGACCGGTGAACGGTCCGTTAGCCAAAAAAGTAAAAGTAAAGTATGTTGCAAAACGTAAAACGACAAAATATAAAATCTTCAATGATCTATTTCCTGTTCTTATAAGGACAATTTGTTGATATGATAGGATTTGTTGATGAGATATGATGCTGATCGTATCTCTGTGCTATATCTGCAGTGGGAATAAGGCGTTCATCTGATAACACAGGAGATAACACTTTAAAAATTTGACGGCTCATATATTTTAAATGTCAGCATCCCAAAACGTTTGTGTGCTGTCAAAATACAGCAATAGTGCCGGCTGATGTATCTGCTTCTAAAGCTGCCGCTACCGTTTTTCCTGCCATTATCGATGCTGATACCCTCTAAAACTGCTGCTATTCGCTGCAATTGCTATCCGCTGCCATTGCTATCCGCTGCCACTACTTTTGCTGCTGCTAATTAAGGACTGTTGTAGTCGCTGCCTGGAACTAATATGAGCAGTTTCGGTTGAAACAGACTCTTAGATAGGCCAAATAGTACATTTCGACTGACTAGGTCTATAATCCTGTCGACCATGCTTGAGAAAGCAATCATATAACGACCAATCAGAGGTGGAATTATGCGTTCTGACAGGGCTTGACAATTTTCAATAGTACAATAATTTGAATAATGAAAATACAATTAGAAAGGATTCTTAAATGATTTTCTAATCGATTGCTGCCAGAACGAAGGAAATCCATCGAGAACTTAGTATTCGAAATTGGACATTTTTTAAGTAGAGTACTTCTCTCAGGAAGTTCGGCTACATAGGGATGTGAAATGAAAATCTAAAACCGAAAAAAGTGGAAAATATGTCCAATTTCAAATGCTAACAAATCGGTTAGTATTCGATTTCTTTCCTTCGTTCTTGCAGCAATAGATTGGAAAATTTTCTAAGATTTTTCCCAAATGAAGATAATTGTAATTTTATTATTCTAACTATTGTACTATTGCAAATAGTCAAGCCTTATTAAAACGAAAAATTCGACCTCTGATTGATCGTTATATGATTGCTTCTTAAGCACGGTCGACAAAATCAGAATGCCTTGCAATTTAAAATATGCTATTTGGCTTATATAAGAGCCTGTTTCAGTCGAAGCCGCTCGTAATAGCTCTAGACAGCGACAACAGCAGTTCTCGCTTAGCAGCAGCAGTAGCAGTGCAATGGATACCAGCGATAGCGGATAGCGGCCACAGCTTTGGCATGGCAACTGATAGCGCACTAGCTGCAGCGGATCTCAGCATCGATAGCAGCTGGGCCAGCTGATGCAGGGACAGCGGATATCAACGGCAGCGTATAGCGGCCACAACTGTGGCATGGCTACGGATAGCGTAGCAGTTGCAGCGGGTATCAGCATCGATAGCAACTGATGCAGTGAGGTACTTTAGTGAAATGCAGTCTCTGTGCGATAGCGGGCACTAGTAAATGCATTCATTGAAAAGTTGACTCATTTTGACAACACATGAGCCGTCTAGTTTTGAGTGTTAAATCAGCTTTTCACTGTTTATTTTATCACCAGAAATACCTCCTTCACACTGTCAGTGAAAACGCCAAGATGTGATCGATATCTAATCCGATATTGAATTGAACATCAAATTGTCCTTTTCAGGATGAAATAAAAACCTGATGATTGAAGAGTTAATATTGTCTCTTGAGTTAATTTACATTTTTAAATTTGTAAAAGTTATAAATTTTACTTTATCTCCGTGTCTCAGAACGTACTGAATTATCTTTCCCTTCAGTCATGAGTACGATATCAGAAAAATTTTCATTATCTGCATAAAAATTAATTTTTCGCATAAGCAAAATTTTAAAATTGTCAAGCCCCAAGCAACTTACTATATTATTGAAAATGGTAATCTGATATTATTGACTATATTATTGAAAATGGTAATCTGATTAGTCAACGTTTATTTACTATAAAAAATGACTGACACGCAAACAGCCGGGTTATATTTCTTGTAAAAGTATTCTACTTCAACCTTGCGGTCGTGGCTTTGCACACAACCCTCCTGTGATTTGTTCACTATTTCCGGTTTTAATTTTTCGTTTTACATCCCTATGTAGCCGAACTTCCCGAGACGTAGTTCTACGTCAAAAATATACGTTATAAATTTGAAATTCATGACATGGAAAAATTATGAAATTCCTGTTTGTCAGTAAGTCAACTTTCTATTATGTACTTTAAAACAAATATATTGTAGTTCAACTTTTTTTGCACGATCAATCTGGGGCGGCATTGGGCAGCTCGATTCGAACGATTTTCGCTATTTTCAAGTACATCACATACTGCCAGTTTTGCTTTAAGCTCAAAAGGAGCTGTCATTGTCATTTGTCCTTCGGCTCATTTAACCCGCTAAGTCGGAAAAAATATGAAAAACGAAACAACAGGCCCACCAGCGATCATTTAGTTTTGTTCGAGTTACTCGAAACGAAATGCGCAATGTCACCCCTGTTTATTGGCATGCTAATTCGACCCATGCTTCCAAAATATAGTCCGCTTTGCCGGTTAATAAACAAGTGAGAAATTAAATTCGTTGGCATGCGCTTTTAAAAGCGACCAATATTTCCCACCACCTCGCTTTCTGCTGCTTCAGAAAGAACCGTTCGCTTTGCCGGCCAACGCACGAATGAGAAATCCAATTCGATGGCCTGCGTATGATACCGGTACAGTTTTGGAATGAGAATGATGGTGTGAAATGTACCTTCTTTGACAAGGTTTCGTCAGTTATTTGGGAAGAGAGAGGGGTTTAGAAGAAAAGGGAATGACAAGGAAAGTAAAACAACAACAACAAATCGTTTACAAAGTCAGATCGGTTGTATCCGTTAGTGTCGGCTGTGCTTGGGAAGAGAAGTAGTGATTGGTTGCTCGTTATGATTTAGACAATCGTTGTTATTTACCAAGTTTTCAATAGTGTATCTCAAACAATAGGTTGTTTTTGTTACATAAATTTAACTGTAAAAAAAATTTTAATCGGTTGATGCCGAAACCTCGATGTTCTGAAAAGAAATGACTGATATATAAGCACTCAAAACCTGACCACTTTTCCCTGGTTTTCCCTGGTTGAATTACTAGTTTTTTAGAGCTTCGAGATAGATGTTAGTCCAACGTCAAAAAAGCAATCTGAAATTCAGTGCCTTCTTTGGGTTGTTTTTTCAAATCTTTGTAAACCGAGCAATGTATGTGGATTTATGAGGGTGTGAAAAATGAACGAGAACCGAAGGTGTGACTTAGTTTTAGTAGAAATTTCCTTATCCAGACGGGACTCGAACCCGCAATCCTTGATTTCTCCGGTATGATGCTTTAACCTATTAAACTACTGGGATGGTAATTTTTCCAAATAATCGTATCACCCTCTACTGTTGTGTCCCGTTCTTAGCATGCCTGGATCAACCACACACACTGCGTAGTTGTGCTATTTGTGTAACCGAGAGAGCGTCTTTCTTTTACACGCTGTGCATAGCGAATTACTATATCTTAGTCGAGATGCTCAGTTGGTGGCTAAACCCCTATCGAAACGCGTCTGACGGAGGAGCTCCGTTATTCTGAGATTACTTTACAAACTAGTTTCTTTTTTTTGGCTTATGACTAGATTTTAAGTTTTGTAAAGCGAGTAATGTAACGTTTGCATTAAAAAAAATAGACTTTTTTCGGATGGTGATGAAAAAATAAGACAGATTGAGTTTGATAAATTTTCCATAGATGGTAATTATATTAGCTTACTTGCAAAAAATCTACCTCCTATCGAGCGGTCTTCTGGCAGTTAACCGGAACATTTGCCATGGCGGACGAAGACATGCGTGAACCAATTCCATTCCAGCTTTTGCGATAAAATTGTTGAAGTATAGATCGTTCCGATAATTATAAATACACTTACGAGCAACCGTCATTTCAAATAACGTGCAGTATTCAACCAAACGTTGGCTGCGTCCTGTTGTTTACATCCGAAAGAAACAGATGCTGCCATTTTTTCTAACATTTAGTGCGAAATTTTGAAAATGCGTGGCCTTTCTCCCGAGCAAAGAAAGCGATTTGTGCACAAATGGGGCACCGTGAGTGGTCTTTCTATAAGAAAATTAGCCAGAGAAGAAGGTATAAGTGTCGGAGCAGTCCAACCCGATTGCGGAAGTATTGTGAAGAGTGCACATTCACTGATGCCCCAAGACGTGGTAGAAAACCCGGGCCTGTTGATCCCACAATGGACAAAAAGGTTAAGGAATACTACAAGCGGCATCCTTCAGTATCAGTACGAGATGTGGCGAGAAAGCTTGGAACCTCGGCGAGTAACGTTATGCGTGCCAAGGGAAGAATGGGTCTGCAGACCCGTCGGAAGCAGAAGCAGCCAAAACGAAATCCAAAACAAGCTGAATCTGTGAAACCGAGAGCTCGGAAGCTTTATGACAAACTTCTGACCTAAAAATGGGGTGTGTTATCATGGATGAAAAAAACTTACATAAAACTGGACTATAAGACTCTGCCAGGACCGCAATTTTATACATCACCGAAGAGAAAGGATGTCCCTGGACCAGTGAAAGCCATTTACACCGAAAAATTTGGCAAGAAGGTAATGGTTTGGCAGGCCATTTGTGAATGTGGGGAAATATCTCGTCCATTCATTACGAATGACACAATGAATAGTAAAATTTTCGTGAAAGAGTGTTTGCAGAAAAGGTTGTTACCCATGGTTAAGCAGCATAACAATCCACCAATCTTTTGGCCCGATCTTTTTCCTGCCATTACTCTAAGGATGCACTAGGGTGGTATAGAACAAATAATGTCATATGTGTCCCAAAGGAGATGAATCTTTCAAACTGCCCTGAAATTCGCCCTATTGAAACTTTTTGGGCTTTGACCAAGGCAAAGCTGAGGAAATATGTCAAACCAGCGGACAATGTTGAAAAATTTAAAAAAGATTGGCTTAAAGTGGTAAAAATGGTCGGAGAACACACTGTGCAAAAGCTTATGAGTAGTGTTAAGAGAAAAGTTAGAGAACTCGCGTATCCTACGAAAAATAATCCCAACTTGAATTGAAACTGGAAATAAAACACTTATTATCTATATTTCAGAATAAAATGACCCGAAAAATCCTGTATTTTTTGTTTTATTCAAAGAAGAAGATTTATTTATAATTTTCGGAACAGTCTATAGATCTTACGCTTCACGTTTTCCCAGAAATTCTTTGGGAGACGTTGGGCGGCTTCACCGACTTGGTTACTACATTGATATTCAACCGCTCTATCTCTTCTAACAATCGCTTCGAGTAGTGGGCAGGCGTCAGATCCGGCCAGACCACCGCTTCTTCGCCCTTATGGTATTTCTTGATGAATGACGCAACTTGCGGCAGGCACTTCGTACTAAAAACAGTCCAACATCCCGTTCTCGCTGATTGTCATCCACAGCAGCACCTTCTTCGGGAACTTGGTATGTAAAATGAACTTCATCTCGGAGCTCGCTTCCTTCGTGGGGGAAGTAAAATACGAAGTGCCCTGCCAGCCGTTGCCATCCAGGGTGAGATAGGTCTCGTTGTCCATCACCACCGCCATGTCGCGATTCGCCGCGAAAATTGACTTGACCACTCCACTCAACCGCTGACGCTATGTCATAGTCTGCAGCTTCGAGACCAGTGGACGGAACTACCGCTCCCTGACATGTATGCCTATGTTACCAGGTACTTTTACACTGTTTGGCAGGTAGCACCGACTTTCCGGCCAAGCGCATGCAGCTACGTAGCCTCTTTTCTCTTGGTCTTCCTCTTTAGCATCCTTTGGAGCTTTTTGTTGTCATGTCGCCCAGGTTTTCGGTATCACGGTTAGAGTTCGACTGATAGAGCTGTCAATTTTTTTCTGGTGACTCATGGGTTACTACGATTTATGCTGTATGGGTAGATTCGTCAGTGCGTACTAGAGATGTTACGTACATTTGCATCCGCATCCGTAAATGTGGAACATTTACATGAAAATTGACACCCGTATTCGCTTCCGCATCCGCATCATGTATCACGAGATATCATGCGGATGTTGAAAAAAAATTGTTGCTTTATAAAATTTTGTAGCAAAATTTTCCTTGGTGTATTTATGCTCGCTGCAATAGCTGCTGCACTGGGATGCGATTTGTCATGCGAAATAAGCGAAATAAAACACCTAAGATGTTACGGATATCCGCATCCGCATCTATAAATGCGGAACATCTGCATGAAAATCGACATCCGCATTCACATATGTATTCGTAATCACAGATTAGTATCCGCATCTGCATGTCTAAAAAATCACATCCGTAACATCCATGGTGCGTATGCTGGTAAACCCATGAAAAATGGGCAATCCATTTTTTCAATGCGAACGTTAGATCAAAACATCTCAAAACACAACTCAGCTCATAACTGTGCACTACTCGAACGAAATCGTTTGTGTTTACATGTGTGATCAGGTGATGTTATAATGCTGCAAATTTATACAATGTTGCCAGTTGATGCGTTCCACATGAAATGTTCAAAATGAGATAAACTTTGAAATAGTTATTAAAAGAATTGCGCTAACGAATCTAAAGTTTATTGTATCACAAAAATTCTGCTCTATCTAAAAAAAGACCTATGCACCTTTTTAGGTCTAATTACAGGGCATTGTTCAGCCAAATATCGCCTGAAAAGAATTGGAGAGGCTGACAACGATATTTGTCGTTTTTGTAATGAAGAAATCGAGTCTTCAGCACATTTATTATGTATTTGTTCAGCACTTTACAACAAAAGAGCAATGTTTTTCAATGAGGGACTGTTACAACCCTTTGAAATATGGCTATCTTGTCCTAATAAGGTAGTGCAGTTCATACGGCAAATAATACCTAATTGAAATCATACCTAAATCAGGGGCTGAGAGTTACTTCTCATAGTAATTTTTCACTCTGATCAGGTAATAAAAAGCTGGGGAATGCTACAATAGATATAACACATAGTCGCGGTAGCTAAAACCCAACAAAAAAAATCACAAAAATGGCTTTTTCTATTCAGTAGAGCTGTATGGAAAAGCAATACCTGTTTGTAATTAAATATGTTAACCCTCTCCCTGCGGAGAGAAATTAGCTTTTAACTCGAAAAATTACGTTCAAATTGTCATTACCAGCAACTATAAGAATGATTGGCACGAACTGAATTGCATATTGAAGAACGATCTGTTCTCTAACCGCATTGAATAGCTTCATCGTTAAAAAATTCAAGTGTAATTGCTAAACTGAAATCAAAGTTTAGATAGCAGGCATTGCCATACGGCATCACCCGCCTGAAGTGGGTTAATGCTTCGTCGTTATACCCTGTCTAATTAGCACCGATTGTCAGGCTTGTTTTTCTCCACAATATGTGGAATGAGCAGAGTGAATATTCACCGCTCACTACTTGCCCAGCATGGGCGCTGCGTGTAGCAATTTTTTGCACCACACTTTTTTACTCTGCTTTGTGCTGTGTTTCAGTCGCTCGCAGAAAAATTATTACAACTGCTGCTTTCATCAAAGTTGAGCGAAACAAGCGCGGTGAATCACTCTAGTGAGAAAACACAGAAGTACACCGCGGTGCGCACTGCTGAGATAAATTCGAAAATATTCGAAAGTGACGGGCGGCTGGATTTATTT
Source organism: Wyeomyia smithii (assembly GCF_029784165.1). Taxonomy (NCBI): domain Eukaryota; kingdom Metazoa; phylum Arthropoda; class Insecta; order Diptera; family Culicidae; genus Wyeomyia; species Wyeomyia smithii. The sequence goes on from NC_073696.1 coordinate 67,598,474, forward strand.
TTTTCTTTAGTTTCGAGGCTCAAGGCAAACAACGCAATTTACTTTCCTATCTAGATGCTCCCCTCATTTGATATATGCTCAAGAGACACACAGTAAAAGCCCTTCAGAAGAGATATTTCAGATTGCTAGTGATTATCTGAGGAGAAGCTGTAAACTGTGTATCTTAGTCCTACTAGTTAATGGAGGTTTACGGCTGGGTACTTGTATACGAGCTCGACGTGTTTTAACAGGTCGTGTCGGAAATGTGCTTAACCAATGTTGCTTCATACGTCGAGAGATTTTTATATTTCAGAGATATGATTACACGGGAAGGAAAACAGATGTATTAGATTTGGTTCGTCAGTGTATGCAATTAAAGCATGAGAAATGGTGTGAAAAACAGCTTTTTCGTCATTATTTTCAGTGAAAACAGATACTCTGTCTGTGTTTGTGTTTGATTACAGTATTATTCAGCAGGATGAAACAAAAATGAAACAAAAACTGTTCTGTCTCATTCTGGGCGTCTCCTCTGTGACATATCAGACCAATTTTATTCTTTTTTGGTTATTTAAAAACAAAATTTGCAATAAACTATCATTTGTTGTTAGGTAACTCCATATTTTTTGTTGCGTATCAGCTATTTTTCACTCGTGCAACTTAGCAACATCGTTTCCAAAGAACTCAACCTTAGCATGAGGTAGAAATGTTCACGCAAATGTTTAACGCAGATGATGCACTCAACTGAATTGAAACACAGAGTTTTATTCCATAACTCAGGGAAATACATCTGCTTCGGACTACGGCATATTTCAACTGACTGCGCTTTAAGTCTAAGTCTCTGTAATCCATATATCGGTTGGTTTCGGTAAATCATTTTTTAAGCGGATTTTTCACAGCTTGGTTGATAAATAATTGCTAAAGCTCCTCAAACATTTGGTCAGATTTGAACAAAACAGAAATTTCATAATATTTTTATCGATCCGTACAACTACTCGAACGCAAAGTCCCCGCCGAGTGTTTCAATGCTGTTTTCCATAATTTCGAGCAAAACTTTCTCTTTTTGCCAATTTGCTTCCCATCCTTGCACTGACCAGTAGCTATGCAAATTGTTTTTTTTTCACCGCAATTCTGATAAAAAAAGTTGTTTTTTTTTGTTGTATAAACTTCTGGTGGCAACAGTTTAGTTGGTAATTGTTGAAACAAGTTGACTTAAGATATTGGACACTCTTTTCACAAGTTTATAACGAGCAATTAGGGATTTCAATTTATAGGACATGTTATTAAAAATTATTGAAAGCATATCCACATGTTTTTATGTCACATGTTTCATGTCAAATTTAATCGTTGTTGATTGGATTCATCGGCGAAATACACGGATGCAAAAAATGCGCCTGCTTTGACACATGAAGAAAATGTTATATCAATTTCCACAGCTGAAAATAAGGAAATGAAAGATGCTCACATACTGTTCGTTTCTTGTTTCAGATCACTGGACTGGTCGTCATAGTAACCGGAGCCATTATCCAGTCATCCTATCATCATTATTCCAATTTCCTGGGTAAGTCATCCCTTATGCAGATTGAACGATACCACAAGTAACAGACTTGCAGGATGTTTAATGCATGCTTTTTTATTTTCTTCTCACAACTGCAAATTATTCACCTGCGAAACGCTTCATTAACATCGGGTCGTTTTGCTGGACAATCTCGGTTGACCTAAAATGCTGTGGGCGAATCTAATATCAACTTTTGCCCTCCTGTGTGTGTTTCGTTCGCTGGGACATAGGTGAAAGTTTCTGGACTGCACCGATAGTGCTAATCGTGATTGGATCAGTCATATTCGTCGTTGCCTGCTTCGGATGCTGCGGAGCTGCCAAGGAGAGTCCCTGCATGATAATCACGGTAAGGTTGTTTATGCTGATACGGGCAGGTTAGAGTGGGTGGTAGATCTATATTTCCTCTAGTTGGTAGTGTGTACAGAGCATGAATTATGTGATGAAGATAATGATTAGTGTGGCCAAAGCACCATAACTTTCCCGTACTGGCTGTTATTGATGATTATTTCTACTGAGTAAAAATGTGATACTAATTATCCACGCCTTACGGTTTAATTAATTTGTGGGCACTAAATTTTATGTCTCTATTAAAAATAAATAAACGCGACTCGTAGCAATCAGATGAACTTCTGCTTAAAACGTAAATAATTTAATTAGACTTGTGGTTGGGTCGTAACAATCTTGTAATATCAGTATGGTTGATGATTCTATGCAAATTTTCTAGATTCACATAATGGTTTCAGAATTTAAACATCCAATGCACACTAGAATTAACATTTTTCTACTCTTTCCCAGTTCTCGATCTTCCTCGGATTGGTATTCCTGGCAGAGATCGGAATCGGCGTTGCCGGGTACTACAAACACGAAGAACTCAGCGTTATTCTGGAGAAGGGTTTCAACGAAACTCTCGACAATTACTCCGACAGTTTGCCGGCCCAGGAAGCCTGGAATCTGGTACAATCAGAGATGAAATGCTGTGGCGTAAATGGGCCGGAAGATTGGGAGCCGATTTTCAAGAACGATACCGTGCCAAAATCATGCTGCCATGAACTGCCGATGGGCGTTAACAAATGCACCCGGAAGCACGCGGATCCTGAAGGTTGCTTCCCAAAACTGTCCGCTTTCCTGGGATCGAAATCGTTGATCTTAGCTGGCATTGGCGTAGGTTTGGCTGCTGTACAGGTGAGAGTCACAACAGTTTCTTCCAGTGTGCAAAATGTTTTATTTATTTAACTATTTTTGTAGCTTGTTGCTGTACTGCTAGCTTGCTGTCTATATGGATCTTTCCGACGACAGTACGAGACCGTCTAAATTGAAACAACTTTTTTGATAAATTCAACGAAGGCTCGTCAGGTAGAGTAAGACTACTTCATTGGTGGAAATGTTATAAATTTTCCACATTTACAAATCATTATAAAAAAAAGAATCTACTTATATACATAATGCTCATAAAATTCTTAGCGAAAACGTTATTGCCGAAATAGAATAATATTTAGGACGCGTAGAGAAAGGATATTTGACACTGATTGTTTACTCATCCAAAAACGTTCACATTCCGCAAAGTTTTTTCGATGTAATCTACTAGTGCTAAGATTAGAAATGGAGCTTAATCACAATTCTACCCTATCCCTCTTTCACGCTATAGAGCACGTTATTTCCCGCTTAAAAGGGAAAAGGATAGAACTGGAGAAGATCAAAGACCAAAAGCATTTAAAAAATTTATTCACCATGTTATACACCGATAAAAGTGGGAAAACTTGTCAGCACCTTTAAGAGTGTTAGCCACACCCACATACAATAATATTTGTAGTTTGTAGATAAGGAGTGATATATGATGAACGTCCGTCAGAAAAAGAAATATTGCAGTAAATATAGAGACAAACGAATGTAAGAGGAAGTTTCCTCGAAAATCAGTAAAATCATTTTAGATTGCCAATATTATACTAATTGAAACGAAACATGAATACAGAAAAATAATCCGCGATTCAATCACATGTCAACGTAGAAATTGCAAACTGTCACCACATTGGTAGTGCATTCTGAAACAAATCTATCCGGATAAATTTATAGCATCCTTTAATGATCGCCATGAATGTGCTTTTTCTACCTTCAAGAATCTCGAATACATTTTTCTTTACTAAATAAAATGTTGATTTATTTAAGCTCGGTCTGAAGATGATATCAATGGTATTCATATGATTTCTTTCTATTGTTTGTTGTCCAAATTGAAGTCTCGAGATGACATATGTAAACTATGATAAAAAAAATGTCATCTGACACTCTAGCTGTTACTGTACCAAAATCGCAGGATTAATAGATTTTAGATTTGACACATTCTCCGAAATGTGATTAAAATAACTACACTAAAGTCTAGACTTTCAACACTATTCCCGTGGAACATCATAGTTTGCGATGATTTTAGGTCAACACATAGGAAGCCCAGTGCTTACCAAGCTACTAGGGTGGTATTGATATTTTTATAAATGTATTTTAGCGCCTAAGTCTGAAATAAAGATTGGCTATAATTAGGACTCACGCGACTGTTGGATTCTGTTTGCCTTTTTGCATGCATGAGAAATAACCTCCAGAAGAAAACTTATTTTAAGAAAGACGGATAAAATAAAAGTCGACATGATGGGAAAGTTTTGTTTTTGTGATGACTATTTTTTAATGAAAACTCGCTCAAACTATTCCATGCGAAATAAGACATCAGACTAAATAGAGTGAAAAAAATATAACAACGAAAAAACATCGAAGTAATCTAGAATAATTGGTATTTACAACCACTGTATTTTACATACGTTTCAAACTGAGTAGCTACGTTAAAGTTGTTTAAAAATTGGAAATCACTGTGCATGATGTAAGAGTATAAAAAATGCAGTGTAATTACTCTCGGCTTAATTTTCTCAACCAGTCTGTATTTCTTTTCAAAGTTTCTGGGTATCCGCTTGGAATCGATCTAGGTTTAAGCTACCGTATGTTCGAGACGAAACTCTTCCTTAATTTTTTTTGTCCTCTGATTTTAAAAAATACCAACATTTCAGGCGGAATTGTTCTGGCAACCTTATTTACCAAATTATTTTTTATTCAAATATTATTCAAATATTATTCCAATGAAATAGAATATATTGTTTAGTTTAGTTCTGCCTCTTTTTATAGTGTATACTAACGGATGACAACTAAAAATTTAGATTTTTTTTTACAGCTGTCAAAAAAGGGGGAAAAACTTAAAGAAAAACTGATTTATTTCTCATGAAGGCACATTCATTGTGAACTAACAAAAAATATTGAGCATTTGAGAAAGGTCCGTTACCGGCCTCCCGACGAAGTTTTCTGATGATGCCGAAACAAGCGCGTTGTACGGTCTTCAAGTCAGCTTATCGAATGCATCTTTTGATTCTACCTATCAACTGTTCTTAATTCGTTGATCTCCAGTTATTTTTCCTCCGAAGGAACTTAAAATCCCAAAGAAATCTTCGATTGGACGACACTGAGGTGGATTCGTTGGGTTGCGTGATGTAACGTGATGATGATTCTATTGAAGTTTGATGACGTCATTAGTTATTACCACCTTTGCGCTACCTATTTTATTACAGTTTTACCTACACATGAAACTAACTACTGTAACCTTGTTTTCACAAATAAAAACGTGTTTCCTTTCGTTCGCACTTCATATGTATTTCTCGCTATTTATTCTAAATGATTTCCAAAACCACCGCTTCTTATAAATTAATAGGTTTTGGGCCCTGACACAAGTGGCGAAGAAAGTTGATTTAGTGAGCGGTAGAAGCACTATAATCGTAAAAAAAGTTGGCATTTTGGTCGAACGTTCTCGGTCGTCGCGGCAATACGTTTTCTATTTTCGGGTAACAAAATGGCGGAGAAAGCTGTAATCGAAAAACTGGGGGATCATAACTGGCCCCTGTGGAAATATAAAATCGGGTTAATTATCGGTAAAAAAGGTTTAGCAGACGTTTTGAAAGGAGAGATACCAAAAGATCCCACGAAGGAATGGTTGCTGCGAGATGGATTTGCACAATCGGTAATTGGGCTGGCGTTGGAAGATACCCAGCTGTATCACGTCATGGGAAAGGCCACGGCTAATGAAATATGGAATTCTTTGCTGCAGTACCACGAACGAAAATCTATGTGCGGAAAGGTTTATCTCTTGCGGAGGTTGGTTTCGTCAAAAATGGCAAAGGGAGGTAGCATGGCTGAGCATCTATCTCAAATCACTATGTTGGTGAACCGTTTGGCTGGAATAGGAACCACAATGGATGATCACTGGTTAGTTGCCATTATACTGTCTAGCCTCCCGGAGTCATACGATATGCTGCTCATAATGTCACTTGAGTCGCGTCCGGAGGAGGAGTTATCACTTAATTTTGTGAAGGGTCGACTGCACGACGAATGGCGACGGCCGAACGAGGAGCAACTGCTCCCAGCTCCAGAAAAAGCGCTGCAGATTAACAGTAAATTTAAGCCTAAGGTGTGCTTTTATTACGGACATAAGGGACACTTCAAGCGCGACTGTCGAAAATTAAAGAACGGTCAGAAAAATAGGTTTTCTCAGAAAGAAGGTGCCCAATCGCACAAAGTAAACAAAGTGGAATCGAACAATGATCAGCAAGCTTGTTTTAGTATGGGTCACGAATCGATATGTGAAGTCTGGTATATAGATTCTGGATGCACATAAAATATGACGGGAAATGTAAACATGTTAACGTTAGTCGACACATCACATCAAGAAAATGTTTGTCTCGCGGATGGGAAGAAAGTGCTTTCAGGCGGGGTCGGCATTAGCAAGTTGAATGCTGTTAACGATACGGGTGACCGTGTACATTTGACAATCAAGAATGTCCTACATGTTCCTGTATTGAAAAACAATCTTTTATCTGTCAGCAAAATCGCCGATGTAGAATACGAAGTAATCTTTGATAAAACTGGATGTAGAATCGTTAAGGATGGAAATGTTACCGTCACAGGAATAAGAACGGGAAATCTTTATCAGTTGAAAGTTCACGATGAGCGATCATTGCAAGTAGATGTTGGTCATCGAGAGGAATGTCAACATATTTGGCATCTACGTTTGGGACATACAAATCACCAGGACATCGGTAAAATTGTTCGAGAGAGTCTTGGGAGAGGTTTGGATCTCACGGATTGCGGAATTCGTTTAGTGTGTGCTACGTGCTGTGAAGGTAAGCTCTCACGAATACCTTTTCCTAAAGCATCGCAATCAAATTCGAAAGCGATTTTAGATCTTGTGCATTCTGACTTGTGCGGCCAGATGGAAGTCACGACACCGAGTGGCAACCGTTATGTCATGACTATGATAGACGATTTCAGTCGCTACACGACGATCTATTTGCTGAAGACAAAATCACAGGCTGAAGATAAAATAAGGGATTTCATCAACATGGCTCGAACACAGTTCGGAAAAGTTCCAAAAGTCATTAGGACTGATGGTGGAGGAGAATACTCAAGTCATTCTCTCAAATCTTTACTGAATGCAGAAGGAATAATCTTGCAGCAAACTGCACCATACAGTCCACAACAAAACGGTCAGGCGGAGAGAAAAAACAGATCGTTAATTGAGATGACTCGTTGTTTGCTCATGAGTGCAGCTATGGAGAAAAAATACTGGGGCGAAGCAGTATGCACAGCCAACTATCTTCTTAATCGTCTGCCTGCATCGGCCACTGGAAAAACCCCTTACGAGCTATGGTTTGGTGAGAAACCAGTTTACAGTTACCTACGCATCTTCGGATCGATTGCGTATGTGCACGTGCCAAAAGAACGACGCAAAAAGCTCGATCAGAAAAGTGTTCGTATGATTTTTGTCGGTTATGCTGAAGGTAGAAAAGCATATCTATTTCTCGACCCTGCGACCAGCGTTGCCAGGTCATTTTTTTTTAAATCTGGAAAAGGCAAAATAAAAATCTGGAAAAAATCTGGCAGTCATTTCGTGGGGTAAAAGGTTAGTTTTTCGGATAAAAGTCTTGGGGTACGCAAAATTTGAGATGACGAAATTGCAAAATTTCGCGCCAAAATTGAAGTGATGACCTTTTTGCGGAACAGAGAAAATAAAATCTGGATAAAAGCTGGATCATCCATGAAAAATCTGGATAATTGGACATCAAAGCTGTTTACCTGGATACATGTTCAAAAATCTGGATAATCCAGCTAAATCTGGATACCTGGCAACGCTGCCTGCGACAGACAATATAACAATTAGCAGAGATGCTAGGTTTCTAGAGGAGGTTGCTGGTATAGAAACAACAAAGGATGTTGTACCATCATTGAGCGAAATTAATACTGATGGCGTCCAAACTGTGAATGAGGCTGATCCAAATGAAGAAGAAATTTTGCTACCACAAGTGCATGATGAATTTGCCGAAGACAGTGACACTAATGAATCTGATTTTGAAGGGTTTCCATGTGACGATTTTCTACGACGATCAAAGCGTGTAAATAAAGCGACGCGTCCTCAACGACTGATCGAAGAAATAAATACAGTGCAGGTCCAGGAGGAGAACGAACCACCACAGCAACATTGTGTGATCAAAAGGAACAGTGGCTGAGTGCAATGAAAGAAGAGCTTCAAGCGCATGAGAAACTGAATACTTGGGACCTTGTTGATCTTCCAGAAGGTCGAAAAGCAATAGGAAGTCGTTGGATATACAAAGTTAAGCGAAATGCGGATGGCAAAGTGATTAAGCACAAGGCGCGATTTGTGGCGCAGGGCTTTCGTCAAAAACTAGGCTTGGACTCCGAGGATGTATACGCACCAGTTGCGAAGCAAACTACTTTCAGAACACTCTTGGCGATTGCTAGTCGCAAAGGAATAATTTTAAAACACATTGACGTTAAAACTGCTTATTTGAACGGTCACCTCAACGAAGAAGTATATAGGGTAACGGGGGTATTTTGGCCCACATGCATATTTTGGCCCACCCAGTAACATTTTACGCATTTTATCTGATAATGTCAATGAATATTAGAAAACTAAGCATGCAACATTGAATAACACACCTAAGAATCATACTACACTACAATTTTCCGTGAAAAACTGGCTCAAGGTGGTGTTATTTTGGAATTAGTTCATACATATTCAAAGTCATGGCTGAGTCAACCCAAAGTCAAGAGGAAGTGGTAATATACAAGTCAACGTCCGGAAGCTATTGTAACAAATATGTATGCTTTTGAAACAATTCGTTGTTGTAGTAACCTCAATAAAATGTCATAGGAACAGTTTGTATACTCTAACATGTTGGGAAAAGTTGAAAAAGTGGTTAAACGCATGGCCGAAATATGTTTCCCTCTTTCTGAAGCGAACATATTTTGGCCATGCCAAGTTTTGACATCTCTTTGTTTACCGTTCGGCCGTTGCACGTGAACAAAGAAGCAGCTTGTGACAATTTACAGGTAATTACTTCTTAATTTATCACATTTAACGATATGAAATTGGATGAGAATGCCTGTCAAACCGCTATAAGCCAAATCATTTCATTTTAAAATGCCTAAAATTTACAAAAATTCACAGCAGAAGGATGTTTTCCTCAAACCCACTATTTTTGCTCTAAAAATACCGATGATGATCTCAAATATAATTAGTCCGAATTATTTCCATACACGTCTCTAGATAAAAAAGTGGGCCAAAGTTAAAATTTTATGGACCAAAATATGTTTTTAATACTTTGTATAAATTTTGATATTTCTTGGATATTTTTCAATATATTGCATTGTTGAACGGTGTATATTAAAATCGACACTTAGCTTTTAACCATGGTATAATGGAGTAGGTATTTATGTTGAAATATTGTGTTTGTTTTAATGAACTGTGCAAACACTTCCCAAAGCTGGCCAAAATACCCCCGTTACCCTATGAAGCAGCCCCCCGGATTTATAGCTGCTGGAGAGGAAACAAAAGTGTGTCGTCTACGCAAGAGTATATATGGGCTCAAACAGTCTGCTCGTTGCTGGAACCAGACGATAGAACAAGTGTTCAGAAACATCGGGTTCAAGGCAAGCTCGGCTGACCCTTGCCTATTTGTTGGCGAAAGGAATAAAAAGAAAATCTATATCATATTGTACGTCGATGATATAGTAATCGGCTGTGAGAATGAAAAAGAGACAGATAGAGTTTGGAAAGAGCTAAGTAAACATTTTGATATAACATGTCTTGGACAAATTAGATACTTTCTGGGGTTGTAAATCGAGCGCCTAGCCGGGAAATATAGCATTTCGTTAAGAGGATACATACAGTTGATGTCCGAAAGAGTTGGTTTGGGTGAGGCAAAATCTGCACGTACACCTATGGACGAACTTTACGCTAGAGGCGAATCAGAAAGCGTACCGTTAGCTGACAACATCGCTTATAGGAGTTTGGTAGGAGCTCTTCTATATGTCGCGGTCAACGCACGGCCAGACATTGCTGCTGCAGTTTCGATTTTAGGACGGAAATTAAATCAGCCTACCGAGGCTGACTGGATTGCTGCCAAAAGAGTGGTAAGGTATTTACGCGGAACTATGAACTGTAAGTTATCTTTCGATGGATCATCGTTGTGCCTTTATGGATATTCAGACGCGAATTGGGCAGAAGATCGCGGTACTCGAAATTCAACATCCGGATATGTGTTCATTTTAGCTGGAGCAGCAATTTCATGGAGAAGTCATCAGCAGAGCACAGTAGCACTTTCCTCTATGGAATCAGAGTTCATAGCGCTCAGCGAGGCTGCTCAAGAAACTCTTTGGTTGAGACGTTTACTTGATGATTTTGGTATTCATCAGATGGAGACAACTCTTCTACAGGAAGACAACCAATCTTGTATTATGTTTGTGGGTTCGGAGCGAGTAAATCAACGTTCAAAACACATTGCAACGAAAGAAATGTTTGTAAAAGATCTATGCGAGAAAGGTATTATTCAACTAAAATACCTATGTTCGGAGGAAATGATTGCAGATGCATTAACAAAACCGTTGCAGACGGTTACAATTCGCAAGCATTCAAGAAAAATGGGGCTTATTGACGCGCAGTTTCTCGATGCGACGGTGGAAATAAAGGAGGAGTATTGAAGTTTGATGACGTCATTAGTTATTACCACCTTTGCGCTACCTATTTTTTTACAGTTTTACCTACACATGAAACTAACTACTGTAACCTTGTTTTCACAAATAAAAACGTGTTTCCTTTCGTTCGCACTTCATATATATTTCTCGCTATTTATTCTAAATGATTTCCAAAACCACCGCTTCTTATAAATTAATAGATTTTCTCTGGCCAAAACACATACTTTTCATCTGTAAGGTGTTTTGGAAGAAATGGAATCATAATGTTGTTCAAACTTAGCCAAACCACTAGGCTTGAACCACGATTTGGCAAAAAGGAAAAAGTCCTTTTCTTTCCTCTACTCTGGCCGGCCTTCCACTACCTTTTTGGCGGATTATAGTTGAGGTTTGCAGGAAACCATACACAGAAGAAACCGGAAAATTCTCGCTTTCAAAATGGTTTACCGTGAACTTTTTGCTAAAATTGTTATACAGTTTATAGCGAACCGTACAATGCGCTTGCGGAATGCTCCTCGTTTTGACGCCATTTTGAACTAAACTGAGCATGCAAAAACAAAACAAAAAATACTGGCATAAAGAGGAAAGATAGAGCTTTCATATACATATTCTCATTTCTCTTTGAGCGTGTTTGTTGTGGAGTAAAAGAGCTATAAACAAATCCATATTTTTAGTTGTCACCCGTTAATAAAAATATTCTCAGAAAATGTTTCATTAATAAGATTGAGGAGAGGTTTTTTTTTATCATACACGGCAAAATAAAGAGAGCTTACAAAATTTTTCGGCATGGTCAAATCTTGAACTCGATTATCTTGAATTTGTTTTTAATACTCTAGTGGAACCTCCCAGATGGTCTCGAGGTAAGATGCCGGCCCATCAAGCCAGTCGTCGTAGGTTCGAGTCTCGGCTCGGGGGAGACTGTTAGTGTCAGTAGGAGGATCGTAGCGCTAGCCCAATGGAATATAGAAAAGTACGGAGATGTTTTGAGGGTTTAAAGGGCGTCTTTTTTGTTAACAGTGATGACGTAGAAGCCAAAAAACAATGCCCAAAAATCAATGCTCGGTACATTTTTTTCAAGAAATTCTCACAAGTTATGGCTGTTCACGGCTGAAAACGCCAAAAAAAGCGATCATTTCAAATTTCCAATCGAATAACAGTCATCGCGCCAGAACTCCGTCTGGGGCGCTGTCATGCAATCTCATACATATTTTGTAGTTCCCAATTTGACACATACACGTACGCTAGCGCTGATGTCGGTATACAAGACGCATCGCGAACATAGCAGCAGATGGTGCTTGTGTTACTATCGTAAAGTACTGGTTTCATCCCAACGATGGTTTTATAGTCTGTGGAAGTAGCTTCACTGTTTTTTTTATGTCGACTCATAAGTAACTATGATTGATGTTGTATGGGTTGTTTCGTCAGTGCGTGTGAAGGTAAACCCATGGAAAATCGGCAATTTTTGTCCATTTTTTTAAGCAAACGTTAGTATCTAACGGTTGGAATCCTGACTTGCGCTTGTTTCGTGGAGAGACGAATTCCATACCGCATCTCAACGACGTTTTAAAAGCTACCTTCGTAGTAAAGCTTATTGATAATGTATGTTCTTCATCAATAATGTACAGTTTTTGTAAATATTATTTTCATAGTTGGCAACTCAGTGATCGGTGGTCAAATTTTTATCAGTTCCGCTATCTGTTTTTTTTTTACGTTATCGATAACTGATAATTTCTGTTGCTAATCAATGAATTTGTGGAAAGGTATTCACCAATATTTTTTTCTTGAGAGTAATGAATGGCCAACTTTGAGTTTTCAAGTGCATAAGTCTCGGAAAAGGTTAATGTGTCATTAGTTAAGAAACTACTCAATATTTGCTGTAGTGATACAATCATAAAGTAGTATTTCAACAGGCGACGCATTTAGTATATCCGAATCTTTGCATTTGAAGATTCGAAGTCGGCCATTGGTAGCTCCCACAATGCGTCATTTCAAGAAAAACAGGATTTGCTTTGTACTGGTGTCAGCACCAGAGTTGCCAATAAAAATTTAATTTGAACTGGAAGAATGCTGAAGAAAAAACTGGATTCCAAATAAATTTACAAAATACTGAAAAAATGAATTGTGAGAGAGCTTCTTTATGATGGTTATTGAATACAATATAAGTTTTAAATACAGCAACTTCGGGCTTACATTTTGTTGAAATTGTAGACTGAACTGTAGACTGAAAATTTTCATTTACAGGAGCAAAATTTGAAATTGCGCAACCAGCTTATCACAAATCCAAGAAAATAAAGCTTTTATCGTTTACTATAACTTTAAACAAAAGAATTGATGCAACGTTTTCTTACGTTACATCAGTGAATACGAACAATTTTTGAACTGCTATGCAACTGGAATCAATTTGAAGAATGCCGCCTGCATTTAAAATTTTTGAGATGGATTGTTTTTATTTTTATGTAATTGCAATTATTTCTTTTCTTCATAATCTGATAAAATCTATTTGTTAGTTTTAGACTTACTCGTCTTACTGAACTTACTCGTCTTTTTATCTCAACCATGCAATACAATCCTTAATTTGGTCGTGTTTCATGCGAGAAGATACAATACTGAAAATGCTGTTAAGAATTGCTACAATGACTTATCAATCCACAAAATTTACGTTCTAAAAATATTTCCAAACCAGTCGGAGCTTGAGTGTCCAAAAAATCTGGATCAAACTGGCAAATATACAAAAAAACTGGAAGATTTCGGGATTAAACTGTTTGACTGGATCACTTGAAAAAAAAACTGGAAGAATCCAGTTTAAACTGGAACATTGGCAACTCTGGTCAGCACTAAACATTTTAGTCAAATTACGATCCACCAAATTGAGTTTTCATGATCCATGTCCATGTCCATTTTCAATGCCGCAGATGTCATATTGCTATCAAATAAATGTCTGCACGAGAACTGAATAAATTCAGGTTCAGTTGTGCAAATATGCGCAGCTGTAGTGAAGTCTGAATGAATAGAAATAACAGACATATGTGGAGAAATCTTCAAACATTATGGTTCAAAATGACTTCGTTAAATGGTCCATATTTAAAAAAAACTTCTGTTCGAATGGTTTATGAGGACGGTGACCTGTGCAATGAAATGAAGAAATTGAATTCCGTTCCTTGTTTGTCGAGTAGTTTGGAAGGTGTAATGACTAAGTGGCATTACCCGTGTGTGCCAAGAAATATTCACCAGTGCTATGTATGTCCTTAGGATGTTATTAAACATAACCCAGTGATTGCCAACTCTTTTTGGTTTAATGACTCCATTTGTTAAGAACGATCCCTTTAAAAAATGTCAGATTCCAATTTTGTGATACGAGGCTGTGTTTATCCGTCTCATATTTTCTTGCACGCCTTCTTTGTTTTATGGCTAGGTCCTTATTAGCGGAAGGATTAAAAATCCGTTCTCACATGGGTATATACAATAGAAAGAAATGTTATCAACCTGTCAACATTATCAAGGCTTTTGGGGCCTTCCCAGATTAGCTCCGCAGCTCCCTTGTCGACCGTGGAATACCGGGTGGAAGTCACTGACCTGACATTATTTACAGGGTGCGGCAGGAAAAATGCAAAAATGTTTAAATTTTAATATTGGGTTAATTTGTGTAACTAATGGCATATTTCTGTTGACAGTGTATTCAGTTACGTGTACTTACAAGTGCTGCGTCAGAACATCGGAATTATTTTATTGCAAATTTGAGAACATGAACGGCAAAGAAGGTATTACGACTTTACTGCTCATCTAGGAAACTTCGAAGGAGGTTTCTACGGCTTTCACATGTCATTTGGACACAGTTGATAGATCATTGCATACCAAAAATAACCTCGCTTTTTTGACATTTTCCACGGGTTTGTTTACTAAGTGTTAGAATTATTTTTCCATTCACCGTTCTGTGATAGGAGTGAAAATAAATGATACGAGTACGAAAAAGATCGGACAATTCTCCGCCTATGCGAATTCGTTACTACCAGGCAGTAAAGCAATTTCCGCATTTCCACTCGAGCCGGAAATTTTACAAGTTCACGTAAACAAACCCGCGACCACTGTCAAATTATTTTTCTTCTCTTTTTTGTGACGTCACCGTGCAATGATCGATTGCATCAAAAAGTCTCTAAAGATAGTCCTAAGCAGCAGAATCCAGAAAGTGCAGATTCGCGGTTTTCACGTACGCTGAACGTGATCAACCGTATCGGAATGTAACCCCCGCATAATCAATAATCATAAACGAATGATAATCCTTATGGTTCGACGATAGTCCATGCTGTTCTCCGACAAAATGCTGTTCAGCATTGATACTATGTTCTACTACTGCATAGACCCATTCACCGAGTAAATTTGCGGGGACAGTGATATTTAAGTTCCAAATCAAACCGGCGGGATCAATGCTGTTTGGCTTGGTGGTGTCAATCGTTTTGAAAATGCCACCTATTTTTATTGATGCTGGTGCTTCCCTGGATGAAGGCCAACTACTCCTAGGATCAATACGTTATTTTATAACAGGATAAAGTGCCATATCCCGGGTCAAATCAGATCCAACGAGGGCTGTTGGAAAACATAAAGTTTTGGTCCAAAAATTTGTGGCTGCTTCTGGGCACGTACACACTTAGATATTATCACCGAGTACGGTACACACTTATTCTCGTTTTAATTGTTCAGTAATTTTTATTACGGTCATGTTCAGTAAATTTGAAAAAATACTGATCATTTTGTAATTTCCCCAAAAATAACTGATGTCGGTTAAAGTTTTTACAGGATTACCGTTATACAAAAGGCACTTGACGAGCTCAGCAAAAAACATTGCTGACCTTTTCTGTAAACTAAAGTATGTTCTGCACTTTCATAAAGTTCAGTAAATATTTGACGATCTGCAGCACCTACCTAGGTGTTGCTGAAAACTCTTCAATTGATTTACTGAACTCTTGATATTTGTTACTATACTGTTCGGCAATTTATATGCATCTGTCAAAACGAAATAAACAAGAGTTCGCCAATTTGCAAATATTCAAAGAGTTTCGAAGCTGAGTTTTTAAAGTGTTTCGCGTGTGATTTTCAAAAAAAAAATAAAAATAAAATAGATATCGTACTTTCAAATCTACAAAAAAACGACGTGGAAGTACACGATCTATTCAGTAAGTTGTTATTTATCAAATATGTACGTATTTGTGTATTTTAGTTGAATGTTTCATATCATGGCACATCCGCAACAATGATTTCACCCAAAATTCTATCTATTACAATTGAGATAATGCAAATCATTTCAGTCAGCATATGGAAATTTTTCCACCACAGGAGAGCAGTTTACTAAAAGCCTGCAATAAAAAGCTTATATTCATCACAACATTAAACGTATCAAGTTTTTACTCGAATGTGCTGGGAACACCAGTATAATCGATCCATACAATCCGAAATACCTTTATAAAATTATTCAACGGTAGTAATAGCAGCTTTCACAATGGTCGAATTTATTTTTCTCTTTTCGTTGTACGTTTACAGAACGCTCGGTAATTTTTGACTAATCGTCAGCTTTGTAAATTTACAAAAAGCTCGGTAATTCGTGACGAATAGTCAGCATTGTAAATACCGACTCATGCAGTAATTTTTGATGTAACACTTTGTAAATTTTTACTGAGCTATCTTCTACGTTTGACGTTTCAGCGAGAATGAAAAGTTACCGAACACTCGTCAAGCAAATAAATTACTGAACAGATTGCTGATGGCTCAGCTGTTGAGAACTCGTTAAAAAGATTGCTGAGTTCGGTAAAAGAAACTAAGTGTGTAAAATACATTACCGAGATTTCAACAGCTGAGATCTCGGTAAAAATCTCCGTAATACATCAAAATACCGAGACTCTGTAAAACCAAAAATTGAAAACCTGTCAGACTTTAACGAGATTCTCGGTAATGTTTTACCGAAATACTCAATAAATAATTACGAAACTCGGAAAATTTAACTGTCGAATTATTACGAGAACTTCGGTAAAATTTACTGAAGTACGTATTTTGCGATTTTTTCAGATAAACTCAGAATATGATCAAAACCGATTAAATATACAAATAAATTTATTAATTATTAAGTCAACTGATTCAACAAAACAGAGCATTAGTGTATACAGGACAGTTGTATTGCTTCTAGGAAATAAAGTAGCAACTACCACTCTGCAACTTTCATCCGGCGAAGCGAGTCGATAACCTGCAAAATTGAGTGAAGAAAGAATTGAATTAATCCTTTGTCTTCAAATATTCTTCGCAGCAAAATAAAAACAAGATCTGAAAAAGTGTACTCACTCAATATTTAAGTTGGTCTGCAGATTTTTTCATAATAATAATCAGCTGCAAATCCTGCTCGTTTTACATCTACACCGAAACATGAACAAAACTATTAGTGAAGCACTTGTTATTTTGACAGTTCTGTTTTTCGGAATCTCGGTAAGAGCTTTTTTTGTTCGACGAAATCTCGGTTAAATGATTTCAGGGTTCCGAGTTTCGGTATTTTAGTTTACTGAACTCGTAAATTCTCTATTTTACGGTTTTCTTCGGTAAATAAATTTACGGTATTCCGGTAAACACGTTCGGTTTCCGATTTCTCAGTAATTTTTTTACGGAATAACCGTAAACTAAAAAGTTTTCAAGTAGTTCGGTATTAAGTATTACCGAGAAACCATTGTGCAGTTAAATGTGTAACCCGTTGGATTATTTAATTCGGGCGTATGTTGTAGCACAAACCTACAAAACATTTCATCCTAGTTTGAAGACTGTGATGTCTGTCATAACGCGCACGTGACTGTCGATATCGGAGGATTGCGTTCGAAAGGCATGCTCTTCTTCCGGCGTTGTCTTGAGCACACATTTTTGCATTTTTTTTTTCTGCCGCGCCCTGTGAAGTCTGCTGATATTATGGTAGAATTGATGCACACCATCAGTAATTTATGGTGGCCTATTATAGATACGAGGCGAAGCGAGTTGCTCGCCTCGTCTACTGTGATGGACCCCTATAAATTAGTCACTGACGATTAGCCGCTCGCCTCGTCTCCTGTAATAGGGGTAATAACTTTTGTAAATACATTATTTATGGCTCTCTTGCTATTTCAGTGGCTTAGCGAATAAATAAGCTAACTAAGCGAAACAATGTGTAGAAAGTAGAATAAATATGAAGCTCAACAGCACGGTATTTGAAAATGACTGGACATCAAGACAAAATAAGTTATTGACAAGAATTTAATTCACAAGATTTCAATAGCCTACCCAATGAACTTTGCAGGGATCGATCATAAAAATGCTTTTCATAGACCTTTCTATCAATGTTAGTATTAGTGGTCGATTTCACTAATACAAGTTTTATTTTTGGTTGCAAATAATCAACACGCTGGTGTTAACAAAAAAATTCCTCCTGCCTCGAACTTTTATTCAAGTTGTAAGCCGATTTTTAGTTCTATTTCATCTGTTTTTCCACTGAAACAAAGTTTGTTAAAACAGGTAGCACTTATGAACTAGGATTCATAAGTGAAATATTTTTCAAAATTGAATATCAGCTGATTTTGTGGTTGAAAACAAATTGATTTTATAAGGGTACACGACTAAGCCTGTATTAGTGAGAACTGGCGTAGAAAGCTCTATGAAATACATTTAAACATTCCAACGAATTTGTTATTGCATGTACATTTATTATAAATTATTAGGAATATGCTGTACAACGTAAATTCTGTAGGCAAGTTTTCCATACACGTTTTTTCCTCAATGAGAAAAATAAAATGAAATTCCTCAGGCCAGTAGAATCGTTATTAATTGGGTTGTTTAGTTATTCACGGATTTACGATTTTTATATATCATCTGAAAGAGTGTAATTTTCTGAGCAAAACGTGATTTTTTAAAACTTTATATCATTATCCTTCGATTTTTAAATGAAGAATAAAAATTCGCTCTAAATCGCTAAAATGACAGTTGGTATATGGGCGAACTGTTACTGTAGCGATTCGAGCAGATTTCGAGCAGTTTTAAATCGTGATTTGAAAAGCGAAGGACAATGAATGAAAAAAATATAAATCACGTTTTACTTAGAAAATGCATATCTTTTAGATAATATAAAAAACTGATATAGCTAAACAACCCAATTGAAACAAGGCAGAATAACGAGGTTGTACGGTATCTCATCTTGCATATCTCTCAGTTCTCATCGATGTTGTATTTCAAGCTCACTGTTCTCACATTCGCCCTGTGAGACTTTTATGGAGAACATAACATCGCATTCAACTCGATCGCTTTATTTGACTGTAGTGGTGGCTGGCTAGCGAACCTATACATTAGAGAAATGACAAGACACTCACCGTTAAGGCAACTGTCAACAACAAAACGGGTAACGACAATGCAAATTTATACAGCTCGCCCGTTTTGATGTTGACAGTTGCCTTAACGGTGAGTGTCTTGTCATTTCTCTAATGTACAGGTTCGCTATGGCTGTCGGAAGAAATGTCAAACTGATGGACGATGAGAAGCGATAGCTTTCTGTGACAGACGACGTAGTTGATATACTGGTAGTGTATACAACATTGCTGGTGTTGTTTTTTTATTTCTGCGAGTTCGCCTTGCAGTTGCAAATTTTGCGGATGTCGTCGTTTTCTTGAACGTTTGTTTATCTACCTTCAAGAAGGATCGTTAGACACCGTTACCGGGAGTGCGAAATAAGTTGGTTGTTAGTTTTGACACGGTGGTGGAAAAGTATTCTCAAATTACTTTGCACGGAAGATTGTTTCTGAGAAAAATACAAGTGGTTAGAGTGTTGTTTTTTTTGTGTTTCCAGTTGGTCATTTTTGTGTCTTGTGCAAGTGGTTGTTTACCGAATTCATAGGAAGTTACTGCTTTTTTAAATTATTGTGGTTTAACTTCAAAAACGCTCCAGATAGTGGATTAAATTTTACCACGGCAAGCAATGGATGATCTCGGTGAGTACAACTAGATTGTTGAATAACAACCTGAACATTCCAGCACGATGTCAATGGCATTGATAAAGCAGCAATGCTCATCTCAGATAGAAATTCTAACTCCATAATATTTATTTCACTGAGATGCAGAAGGTTTCTTGTGTTTGTATATAATCGCACCTGAAGTTAAGTGTTATAATAATACCTTATGTTTATGACTATAGTTATTCGCTATACTGAATTAAACATGCATTCTGGAACATGACTAGTAGTTAATTTATATTACATACGATTTAAAGTTGTGCAAATGGATTGTAATAATTGGAAATTGGCATAAGCTTAAGGGGCAGACTTGAATTTTTACTACATCAAAGAAGATTCAGTAAACTTCGTTATGTCTCTATTCCAAAATAAGATTTCTCGCCAAACATGTGAAAAGGGCCCATGTGCCATATGTAAACAAGCCACAATTTCACGTTTTTTGACGAATACAAGCTTAATCCGCCCATACAAATAAGATTTGCTGATTGAAAACAACTTCTTTTATCAACAAATCTTATTTGTATGGGCGGATTAAGCTTGTATTCGTCAAAAAACGTGAAATTGTGGCTTGTTTACATATGGCACATGGGCCCTTTTCACATGTTTGGCGAGATTTTTAGTGTAGTCACTGCAGTAAGAGGACAGATACCACTTGTTTATCAAGCTATCAAGCTTAGAGCTGATATAGTCGCACAGTTTAACAATCTACCGGATTCCAAAACACGACAGAAGTATGCGATAAAATGATGTAACCGCGGCGATACGCTATTTATAATGCCTGGATTTGCCCATAAACATAACTAGTTTATCTTCGATTCGCCAAATAATCGATTGCCTGCCCTGTTCAACTAAATGTATCGTGTATTATTGTCAATCATCGATAATCGTTTCTTCGGATGGTGTACCGTCGTACTTTAAAAGGAAACTGTACCATTTATCCGTATCTGATTATTGAACTTACTTCGAAGTCTTATCGCAGGTATGGAACTGTTTAATTTCATTCGGGACAACAGTAGAACATGTTGGTCACTTGTTATGTTAATCTTTTAAACCCTACGTGCACTCCGTCATTCAGATGTCGAATGGAATCTTTATTTCTATTGAATCGAAAAAAGTGCACTATTCCAACTACGATTTTATTACGCTGACTGTACTGATATTACTGTGAGATTTGCAACTAAATGACGAGTGAGCGTTTGAGAATGACATAAAACTACGTCAAAGAAATTTTGCATATTTTCAAGTCATGGAGATTTTTCTAAGGTCTAGATTTCATTCCGTGAAAGCTATTAGGTTTCTAAGCCAAATACGCAAGTGAAGTTCCCTATAAATCAAAGCCGCTGTTGGTCGATCGGATTTAGTCCGCTGTAGATTGATGTGTTAGATTTGTCTTGATTCGCTCGCATTATGTAAGCGCACCATTCCTGAAATACGTTGGTACGTTTCGAGAGGCCAGCTCTGACTCAAATTTATAATTTTAGCAAGCTATTGGATAGCCTACCTATATGGAATGTGTGTCTGCGAATCCTCATTCGCAAGATGTGTCTGATAATTTAACTTCACTATTATAAGCCAGGAATGTCTATGGCGTTCAGAGTTAGTGTTCACTATCCCTTTTGTTTGTTCAAGTTTCAACTTTCTATGCTTGAATATTCTTGAATTTTTCAAACAAAGTAGATCGCTACTTTCGCTGTTCCCTACGTGGCAGGTAGCACAAATGTCAAGAATTTCATTTCTCACAATCTGAAAGATATAAGCAACAATATGGAAGTGATAGAAATGCGTGAAGACTGAATATAACCAATCTTTATCGAAACGTCGAGGGCCCCTAGAAACAGTTATTTTTTCTATCAGTAACGCATATTGATTTTCAATTCTTGTTAGAGATGTGAGCAAATACTTTTTTTTCTAAGCATGCAAAGGTATATATAATCTTTTTTGTGTTACATAAACTTACTTTACTTTACTTTACTTTGTTGGCTAACGGACCGTTCACCGGTCTAGGGCCGAACGAGTTAGAGATGTCCAGCTTCTTCTGTTTTGGGCAGCCGTTCTCCAGTCTTCTCGTACACCAGTAGATCGTGCATCTTCTTCCACCACGCACATCCACCGCGTGCGAGGCCTACCACGGAGTCGACGGCCTCTTCCTGGTTCTCTACTGAAGATAGTTTTGGCGGCTCTCTCGTCAGGCATCCTGGCTACATGTCCAGCCCACTGAAGCCTGCCCATGCTTAGGAAAATGACTGGAGAGCGACACTATACTGACGACTTTTCTCTCTCTTCACTCTAACAGCCTCATGCATGAGCTATTCATGAGAGCCTACATACAGCTACAGCTTAAATAAGGCGAAGAAACTGTCTTGTGTTGCGTACGACAGCTCATTCTTGCGCATGTATTTTGTTCGTTCGGACATGACAGCCTAGTTTGCTCATTTTGAGGATGTCCTGTTCCTGTTGACAGCCTGCTGATCGGCTGCGGCTGTCGTCGACTTGCATTTTTTCGTTTCTCCTTTTTCACAGGCCGGTGGCATATTGAATACAAAGCAAACCGTTTCCATTGTTGATATTATTCCCCACGTAAGAAAAAACGTGCTTCGCACCATCTCTCTTTCATTCTTTTATTGGCCTTACTGTCGTGATCATAATCACCTGACATCCCGCTCGGATTCGCGTTGAAGGATGTCGGAAGATTACAGGCTGTCATTCGCGACAGTTTGGAAATACCAACAGACATATGAAGATGAAAAATAACAGTCCGTATGGAGTTGCATGTGTGCTGTCGTCAGTTGCTGTCGGACTGTTCCCCGAACGTGTGGGGAGCAGAGAGAACTGTGCAATACAATGAGAGCCGGATCAGTTGAAAATTTGCTGTCATTGTCTTGCAGTCATTTTCATAACACTGAGCCTGCCCCGTTGCTGTGTTACATAAAAAAAATGTGTTACATAAACACATCAGCTTTTTAGACTGGTACAGGTCGGACTCGATTATCCGGAGTTTTCAAAACCATATCGCTCTGGATAATCGAACCCTCCGGATAATCGAGCCCCTTTTTTATTTTTCAATTTTTAATAGGATCTCTCATGTAGAACAAGAATTGTAGAGCGAAATAAAATAAATTAAATTGACCAAGGACAGCTTTTGCTTCGAGAGACTAAAGGAAATATTTTCCAGAAAATATAACAGAATTCGATTTGATTTATATATTTATCAGTTTTTATTTTCTTAAATATTAAGAAGAAATGTAATGTTACATATACAGACCCTTTTCGATTTTGACAACACTCATGATTTTTTTTTTCTAATTCTTGAGTGACCTATAACGACCTAGACGCTCGATGGCTCGATTATTGATGTCGCTTGATGAGTTTTGGTTTAATAATCCAGGAGTATCCGGAACACCACCGGGACGGACCTGCTTGTGGTTCTATAAGGGTGTGCGAAATCTCGAGATTCTCGAAATTTAATGAAATTTATCGAAATTGATAACACATTATTTCAACAAATAATATCAACTTACGATTTCTCAACCAATTTTTCTGCTGTTATAAGCTCTAATTTAGGTCTGGAGTTGCTTCTAAGTATAAGGCATTAAAGAAAATAAAAAAACTAGAGTTTACTATATTTTTCGTAATTTCCTCAAAATTTTTTCACTTAAGTAGACTCTAATCATCTTTAAACTTCCTTTTTAAATACGAATCAACGAAAAAATGGACCTAAAATTCGTAACTTTTAGTTATTTCAAAAAGAGTTTCGAGAAAAATTCTGTTAAATTTCAGAAACCTCGAAATTTCGCACAGCCTTAGTTTCAAATACTGCATTGATCATGGCCATTATATTACAGGAATATGTTCCTAGTCTAGTCTATACTAGGGATGTAACGGATATCCGCATCCGCATCCGCAAATGCGAAACATCCGCATGAAAATTGACATCTGCATCAACATCTGCATCCGTAATCACATATCCGAATCCGCATCCGCATCATACCATGCGGATATTGAAAAAAAATATCGCTTCATAAAATATTGCAGAAAAATTTTCCTTGGTGTATTTACTGCTCGCCCAAATAACTTTTGCACTGGGGAGGGGCATGGTTATGTGAAAAAAGCAAAATATAACACAAGGGATGTTACGGATATCCGCATCCGCAAAGGCGGAACATCCGCATCCGCATCCGCATGAAAATTTACATCCGCATCAACCTCTGCATTCGTAATCACATATCCGCATCCGCATCTGCAGATGTTTGAAAAAACACATCCGTAACATCCCTGGTCTACACTAACACAGCCAATACTTGAGAGGATCCTGGAAAATTATATCCACCATTCAAAAAAAATGATTTCCATACATTTTTCTTGTCAACGGCCAGGTCTACTGTGTAGCGCAATATAATACAATATTATCTAAGAGCGGGGACAATTCGCACCAACCGCTCCGTATGTAAGAAGTAATATAATTCGTTGGGGGTTACAAAGCTAAAAAGTACACTACTTTGTTGATCAATTTCCTGGGATGGAACATAGGTATTTCCTCCTTATGTTCGGGTTTCGAAACCAAGGATATAGCGCCTTTACTCGCTTCAACAGATACGGTTGGAACTTGAGCACTAACTCTAGTCCTAGCATTTTTAGCTTATGGTTATAGCGCCATTACTCGCTCTCTGAAAGGAATACGAATTAGGAACTAATATTGAGTTCAATTTATACTCAAAATTTGTCTCCCCTGTTTCTGAGGCAAAATTCATGGCTCCCCATTGACACTTCGCGTGCACTAATATGAGTCAACCTTTGCTTGTGAACGATCACATGGAACGAACTCACCATCCAGGTTTCCGTTCTTGTCGACGTTCGCCCTCGTCTGACCCAAACTGCCACTGAAATCGAACCAAAAATGCTTTGACCTTGAACGCCCGCAGCGTCAGCGACGAAATGATGGTGGCCATCCTTTTGATTTCCAAATTTTTCACTGTTATCACTGTCCATTTTTCAGTTACAGCTATTGTTCCGAAACAACTCGACTCCGATTCAAAAATACTACCAAACGCTAGTGGGGCTCTGATGCTACCACGAACGCCTGTTTCTAATATTTTGTTTAAAGTTTGAAAGACATTATGCAGGAGCGATCTGGAATGGCATTTTTTTCTATTCCTGAATCACTTTAATGACAACACCTCAAGCACGTAACAATAAAACACCATTGCACTACTGGTAATTAAGAAACCACAAAGAACACCATTTGTAAATTTTTCTAGTGAAATTGAAACCACGTCAAAAATTTACGTCTATTCGCGCTTTTGGCTTGCTGCGATCCCTTATATTACAGACAAGGATGGAAAAAATCACTCACTTGGAGAATCACTTTCGATTTTTTATCGCATGTTAATTTTCATTTATCATCAATGATACGGCTGCTTAGTTACAGAAATGAAAAAGAATCGTTAATGATAATTTCAGGAGAATCAATACTAAAAATTTTCGTTTCCTGGAGACGAAAATTCTCTCACCGATTTTTTTTTAGTTCAATAGTTTTAAGCTGCAATTTTTGCAATACATTCAACATTGAATCAACGACCTAAAATAATGCCATACTCTAAAGATTTGTCTTACAATGATATCAAATTGGACTCATAAAGTATAAAGTATAGAAAGTATCAAACAAGTCTCTCGATAATTCTTTTGGTTGAAATCGCCCCACAGTTTAATTCAAATTCTCGGTTTGCGCGAGCTGTTACCTATCTAAACGAAACAAACAAATCAAAGTAATGGCGAGTAAAAATTTTTCACCACATATCCTTTTGAAATTATCGAAAGCGATAGAGAATCAGTTTGGACTACTGATTAATTATCACTTGAATGTTTTTTCCCATCCTTGATTACAGGAATATGTTCCGGCCATAAATTCGAGTGGTTGTCCTTATCGGCAACAAAAAACCATAATGCCTTGCTCTTGGAGGCTGTAGAGTAAGAATTGGTTGAAAGAACAACCAGAAAACTGCTAAAAACGATCTGCCTAAACAGAACTGTTGTTACAATTTTGAACAACCCCGAAACTCCCAATGACCCGGAAGACAAAAATGCGTTATAGAAATACAGAAGATTTTAATTTAAGGAGTAAATGTAGTAATGAAGATAGAAAATTAAACTAACTGAAAATATGATTGTAGAAAACACGAAAAATATAGTTCAGCAGGTGGGACTCGAACCCACAACTTCCAATCTCCGCCTGCTGAACTATATTTTTCGTGTTTTCTACAATCATATTTTCAGTTAGTTTAATTTTCTATCTTCATTACTACATTTACTCCTTAAATTAAAATTAAAAATAGCATGACTTTGCTTAGAGTCGAAAAAAGAAAAGTAAAAATGTTTGTGACGCAAGTCGATGTTGCTGCTGGTAGAGATGGCAACTTACTGGCACGTTTCTATCTCTCACACTGAGAAGTCATTCCAACTTCCACTGAGGGTGTTGAAACAATAGCCAGCTATAAATAATAGTCTCTACTGAGTAAATGTACGAAGTGCGAGAATTGGATAAGCGATACAAAACTCGATTCTAGAACTACGTCTTTAACGTTCTGCGGTGGTGTAACGGGAACACATCTGACCGGAGATTGGAAGTTGTGGGTTCGAGTCCCACCTGCTGAACTATATTTTTCGTGTTTTCTACAATCATATTTTCAGTTAGTTTAATTTTCTATCTTCATTACTACATTTACTCCTTAAATTAAAATTAAAAATAGCATGACTTTGCTTAGAGTCGAAAAAAGAAAAGTAGAAATACAGAAAAAAAAATACTCAGGATAATCGAACCATTTTCTCCGGATAATCGAGCCCCGGATAATCGAGTCTCCGGATAGTCGAGTCCGACCTGTATCGACTCGAAAACGATCAAGAAAATCACATAACTTCACGAACATCTGAGTTACAATGTTACTCTAATTTAATTGTTCAGCCAAGGAAAGCTGATAAACATTTCCTTTCAATGTCTCTGTAATTTTGCAAATGTTTCAGACCAGACCAGATTTTATTATAAAATTTATTTAATTTTATTATGTTTTTCAATAAAATTGCATTATACGTTATTACCAAAAGTTTGCTATTTGTTTAGCTGGACTCGTGCTAAGCAAAGAGTGACCAAGGTGCAACCCCGGTTTCCAGCAGGTTGCTCTAAACGTGATTAGCTTAATTTTATACCACGAATGTGTAGATTGGATAAGTAATTTAGAATTGTAACTATCGGTTACCTGATTTTTAGGTAGCAACAAAGATTTTCAAAAACTCGTGTAACATAACGAATGAGGATCAGCGTGCGCTGTTGGTGTACCTAAAGTATGTGTTCTTATTTAAATTAGTTTGCACTCACTTCAAATTCTCATAAATTTAATTTGAAAATGTAATTCAACAGGCCTTAAGCAGGCAATAGAGGAAACAAATATTTGCTACATTTGGTACAGTATTTGTTTGTACATTTATTTGCTGTTGTAATGTAGCAAATATTTGCTTGAATATTTGCTGTTCCAGCTAGTCTGTTTAATGAAAAATTGTAGCAAACGAAAGAGTAAAACTTGTAATAATTTGAAATGAAGGACTGTTCAGCTAGCGATATTAAAAATTTAAGTAAAATGAGGTTAAAATACAATTATTACAATTAATTATGTAAGCCAAACAAGACAAAAAAACGATTTGGAAAAAAATTGAAGCAAGCGAAAAACTACTTAAGTACACGTATGTTAATTTTAGGGATAATCGATTGATTGTATTTTACGTTTTATACTACTTGTCCGCCAGCTGCTTATGATCTAGCTTAGAAAATATACAACTTTAATAGCTGTATTAGAATGCCCTGCACAGAAAAGATATAAGTTTTACTTAAAATAAGATCTGCTCAATTGCACTCCTTGGTTTCTTCCAAGGGCACCCTAACAAAAAAGTTCCCTGTTAACAACAACACGCCAATTCCGCGTTCGCTCACTCGCCCATCTCGCTTCATTCATGGCAATTCTGCTGTTGTGTAGTAAACACACCGAGTTTGTCTACAGATCGAACCGCTAGTAAGCATGATGGCTACGCAATAATAGTGCACCCGCAGTCGCAGTCGTGCTGACTTCTATTAGTAAACTGTGTAATCGCTAAATAAAACACGGGCTGTACACACAACCACCAACCGATCTCGTCGATCAGAGCGATTATGATGGTGACCGACGGGTGCGGTGTGCGGGTTTTTGGATGGACGCCGTATCACAGCATCACTGTTCGCGTCATACCTTGCTGTCCATCGGCGTCCACCGATTAGTTGCTAGTAGGAACGCGATCTAGCTGCATGTTTATGTGCCGCCGCCGTTTGAATGCAACGAAAAATACGCGAGTGAGACGCATCAAGGAAGTACGTTAAATCTTTCTTCGCTGCGTGTTTTTGTCCGCCCCGCTCTCCATCAATCGGTAGACGGTAGGCGCGCTAATTGATGAAAGCACTTTCACACGTGTGTCCCCAGTACCTGTGTTTCTTGGTGCAGATCGTTAGTCAAAAGTGTACCGGTGACCAACTCCGAATAATTGTCAGCTAAAGTGACGTGATCTAATTAGTTAATTAAAATTGATTAAGTGGATGGTGCTTTCCGGCTCTGCTTACTTCCAAGCTGATGCTGTGATGCTGCTGAGTTGTGTTTGCTTCTGCCGGTCTGTAGAAGCAACAAACTGATAGAATGTATCAAACACGCTTTTACTGATGCGACCGCTGGCTGGTGGAAATATTGTCCGAAAAGTAACCGACCCGCGGCTCTCGGTTGTTTATCCACTATCTGATGTTTGTTTATTCGTTTGATTACTTTGCGCCCATTGATTGATTATGACAGGTTACGTCCGTGCTTACAATGAATTCCCGTTGGATGTCGTGGATCAACTTATGTTTTTAATCAGTGTTAATTAATCAGGTGAAGTTGTTTTTAGAAGAAAAGAAAATGCTTTGTGCATATTTGACACACATGTATTTTGCCCAACCAGAAATGTGGTATGAGGAAGAATCAAACCCGAAAGCAGAAAACATATGCGCACTGAATACGATGGTGTGCGTTAGTGTAGCGATAAAGTATTTAAAGAATTCTTTCATTCTTCTTTGCCATATGCTGTCGCGACGATCAAGTTACGTCATAGTGCAAGTCAACAGAACAATTTGGACGCGTGGTACCAAACACGTCTGTATAGGCAGAAGATCTGCTGCGTATAAGCAAAGTGGCTTAATTGAACCTTTTTGAAAGATGCCTAGAAATTCAACAAAATACCAACGAAATTTAGGTTTGCCTGATTTATATTTAGTTTTTCTGTAAACCATTACGGTCAACATTGTTTTCAAATAGTAGTAGGAACAAAAAAAAAATTTGGATGCATAAAGCATTATGTACGGAATATAAGTTTCATCTGCGTCTGTATTTTGTTTTGAATACATATACAAGCACCCCGCTGGTTATTTCGTCACTAACGAGAAAAAACATTGAAACTAATCTTTCGAAACGATGACAAAAATTTTTGTCATTGGTAATAAAACTACCATAGTATTTTTCATTTTTCACAGAGCCTACACTATTGTTAGCTTGTTCTTTATTATGTCTAAAAACTATAGAAAATTCAAAAAATTTTAAAAAAACTTGACTTCCGATTTTTGTTTAGCGGCAGGACTTAAAAAAATTGTCTTCTCGGAAAAAGTCTCCAGGCAAAATTCCAGATTAGTCGCACCACGGGATGTGGAACCTCAAAGCGGTCAAAGTTTTACTTTTTTGACAGATAGTAGTTCATAAATTTGTCGAAATCGAAATTTTTCTTCTAAAACCAAATGTCTTAGAAATGTATAAAACTTCGAGATCTGGTGTTGTTTCAAACAATTAAAAAAAATCGACTTTTTGGAAGAGTCTTTCCGCTCAAAAACGTTGTGGCTCAAAAAAAAAGTCGAGTGATGCATTTGAACTCAAACTTTGCGAGTATTCAGTGGAACAAACCTCAAAATTTATTTATTTCTACGAAGGTCATGACACCTTCCAGTGCGTACTTGAAGTCACACGAAGTTAAATCCGATTTACTAGATCTGTTAAAAAAAAAATAAAACATTAGCAGATGGTTGCCGGGTTTACTGCTTTTCTCTTTGCGCACCTCGCCTTACAACACAAACTCTTGTTTCTACTACTACGGCTACTACAACTACACAGAATTACGAAATAGGTGTTTATCACTTTCTAGATGAGAACAGAGCTTGCACAGTGTGGTCTTGTCCACGTGTGAAGAAAATTCGCCAAAACTGTCAACAATTAATATTGTCATGAATCCTCCCCACATAGGAGTCTGCCGAGATCAGAGTTGGAAGAGCTAAAACATAGGTATCTGACTCTCATGATCTCCCTTAGCTCCCATCCGCCACCCGGAAGCACGCGCCCTTGGGCTGTCAGAGTTGAATCAACTTTGTGACTCTATCTTGAAGGGTTCTGTAAAGTTATAAGAACCCAAGATTGGAGCTCAACCACTAAGCCCAGGGATATTGAATATTTTGGACAAAATGGACAAAAAAATTTTATTTTGATTTTTTTTTATTTTTTTTTTTTGACGTGGGACTACGTCTTTGTTTACTATACTGGGATACATTCTGTAAAATTGTAAATGAAACTGGCAAATGTTGCGTCAGATTTCAAACGGTAATAACAGCATAATCACATGATCGATAACAATAACCAATATGTTGTTGGATAGATAAAATGTGTAACAATTTTGTAATATGATAGTTATCACTCTAATTTCATTGTTAAGCGGTAAAATTGATAAAAAGTTTCAATGACGAATTTACGCGAATAATGAACCAATCACATGCGAGCATTCCTAGCACAGACGACGTGAAAGGACACCATCCGTTCCCTGTGATATTCTCTGTATCAATATCGAAATAAAAATTGACAGAGTCCCCCCGTCCCAATAGGTCAATAAATGTTTGCTCCCATGAACTTAGACTAATATGATGTCTCGAAGGTAAAAATTTTCCGAAAAGTTTGAAACAATCCCCATTCTTGAACAATTTCTAAACCTGTTTTCAGAACCTAATAAAAACTGATGTCTTGAAAGAAAATATACCGGTAAAAGCATCAGTACCAGTGGAGTAAAAAACCGCAGGTCTCTCGTCAGCGGTACTATTCGTACTGCAGCAGTGCTATTCGTATTTCAGTGGTACACTTTTGTTCGTACATTTCTATTCGTGTACAATCGAGGAAAAACTGCAATGCTGCTGCTGATGGTGATTGAAAGTTTATCTCATAAATATAATTACCGTAAAACGGGGTATCATTGATCAGCGGGGTAACATTGATCAGTTTTACCCTTCTCATAAATAGTAAATTCCTAAATATACACATTTATAGAAGAGTAAGAGCCTGCGAATGCTTCTGAATTTTTGATTTATTTACTAAGATTCATTTAGAACCTCTTTTTACATCTGTTAGATGATATATTATTATTCTAAGCTTTACCATAATGAACGTATATCAGCTATCTTCGTAATACAGCGAATGTAGTTGTAGGCAAATGAAAAAAATTGTCAAACAAAAATCAAAAGTGTAACTGTGGAATGCTACGATTTATTGCTGAAACTTGTTAATAATTTTGCATAACATATCTTCTTATGTTTGCCAATTAATGAACCTTTGTAATGGCTTCCATATTATTTTGAAAGTAAGATCCATATTATAGATATGATTTAATCAGAGTTTGATAATACAGAACCATTCATTATGATAACGTTAGTTTTATTGAATTTGGTTTTTGAGGATATAGAGTTAATTCTGACTTTGACGTATTACGAGACATTCTTGTTGCTTCTTCAACAAGCACGATTTGCTTGTGCCTTGTCAAATACATGTTGTTTGCACAAAAAAATACTACAGGCATAATATCGCCAAATATAAACGATATTCTTTCGAGTGTTGTTGAATATATTTCAAAAATTGATTTCTAGGGGAGGCTGAAAATAAAAATACGTACAGTCGCTGAGCAAACACATTGATTCTGTCTGCAGACTCTGTATATTTTGTAACAAAAAGTCCCCTAATTACAGTGTTCAGTCCCACGTCACCATTTCTACAACCCTAGGGCTGTATACCTTGTAGTTTTCCAAAACAATCAAAATCTCATACACTGTGACTTTTTTAATAGTGGTGACTATTATTGGCTAATAAACAACTTTGTGAAAGAAACAATCCTTCTGAATCAAAAAAATGAAGAAAAAAAATAGTACTAGTTCACTAGTTACACGTTTAGTACAAATAATTTCATACGAAAATATTCCATAATTATTCTCATGAACTTTGCCGAAAACACTATCTCAAAAAACCAACACGATCCGGAGTTATTAATTTTGTTCCGCTAGGTTGCATTCCTGGACCACTGTGCGCTGACGTTAAACTTTGTATCAAAAGCTAGAGAAAAACTTCTACAATACGTTAGCATTTTTTAAATTTCTTATCGAAAATTTCCTTCCAGTGTTTTTTTTCCAAATAGCGGAAGCGAGCTCGAGAGTGAAAGAATTCGTTTCCACTAGTTTATGCTTAAAAATATATGCTAATTATGATATCCCGACCCGAGTTTAAGGCAAATGCTCAGACGATCTCTACAGTGAGCTTCCTCTGGTGTAGGGTCGTTAGTCGAAAAATTCGGTTAAAAGTAAAATTGAAAAACGTAAAACTAACACTGATTCCTTTTCTTTTGAACTCGTTATTTAATCAGTGTTTGTAAATGTAGGATAAGTCTTTATAGGAATTCTCTTGAGCATGTGATAACTATGCTGCCGTTCAAAGCATAGCTGTCCCAGCGTGCATAAGATTTGTGTAGAACATGGGACTACTATGATTTGAACGGCAGTATGGGAGGTATTATCGCTCGATGTTTGTAATTATTCATTATTTGATAATAATTCATATGCCGATCGTGTGTCCTGCTTTTGCAACAACAAAGCGTATCATAATTTTCTGTATGTTTTATCAAAATTCTTGAACTATTGGACTGTACTTCCCATAACGAATGATAGGAAACACAAAATTCCTAATTTAAGCTGGAATATAAAAATAGACTCCACTCAAGTGTGAACTATTTTACTTATACTGCGAGCAAGAGCCTAACCGGCGAAACCAGTCTGCCAACTTTCGAATAGAATTCAGATTATTCCGAAAGTAACACCAATATTGTATACAAGACAATTGTTGAATGAAGGCTACATGATTGTCTTTCGAAGTTAGGATTGCTTCCCAAGCTGTATTTGAATGGAGGATGATAAATGAAGTTTTAGTTAGCTTAATTGAATTTTGTACACAGGTGACTCTTTTTCACGTTTAAAATTAACCGAACGGCGTGACAGATTTGTGCCCAAAATGTAAATTTCCTTCGCATGAAAATTCGGCATCGACTTCTTGATCATAAATTTGTGAAAGGTCATACAGTCGGGCGACTGTTCGATGCTCAGCATCAAGTTCGTACCATCTGGCAGGTAACATGGAAGAGTGCGGTCAGAGCGACAATTGGTGTGAACATCAAGTGTGCCGCCGCCGTCGCACTGGCATCTACTTAAACCTTCAAAACCGCGTAATTTTGTTTTGTTGGTGTGCGCGGGCACCCGCTAATCGATGCCGCAAATGATTGTGAATTCGTGCATCGTCTGCGAAGATCGTGACAGCTCGCTTAGACACACTGCTCAAGTGTTCACATACCGTCGTGTTGTGTATTCTTATTTGTTTATTTACATTTCGCGCGTTCGAATCGAGCGGCTTTGATCCAACAGATGAGCCATTTCTATGTATGCACGATGCTGTACGAAGGAGGAACCGAGTACTAAATAAGGCATAATTCCGTATTTAAATGCAGCAAAAACGTGTAACCTTGGCCGTTGATTCCTGATGTTGCACGCTGGCTCGTAAAAACTATCTAAAATTCGTATGCAAACACCTGTGATGACCTTTATGTGAATGCTCAACTAGTTTGTGAACAAAAGTCTGTGGTTGCAATTCTATTCTATAATAGAACACTGTTGTCCAAAATTTGCAAAAGAAAAATAAACTGGATAAAAGTAAACATATCATTCAAAGCGCCCTGAATGTACGTTTTATTATTATTGCTTTGTCGGTACACCAAAACATAGAAAGCAAATTTCTTCAACTTATTGAAACACCACATTAATTATTACAATAATAGATATGTAGCTATCTTTTAGCAGAACAATATTCCTAAACAATAATAAAATGCTTATGAAATGGTCTGTAAAAATCTTAATAAGATTGAATTCTTTTATTTTATAAGTCCAAATTATAACGAAACGAAAAATTATAACTTTTTAATCGTTTCTGTGAATTTTGGTACCCGCCGTAGCAAAGATAACTTATTCAGACACTTTGATGAGTTTTCCCGTAGGCAATTGTAGAAGCAATGAACCCGTCGAGCAATTACTCTACGGTCTTTTAAAACCCATCTGAATTTACTAGAGACTCCAAAATTCGAAGGAATAGGTAAAAAGCTATAATTTGAGCTTTAGAACAGATTTTTTTCGCTTTTATCGATCAGTGTTATTCTTTCAAAACAATTTGGAACCATTTTGAAATATTTTCTTTGTATATTTTGTCGCAGATACATAAAACCTAATCAAATTGGCTGTCTCAATCCATTTAATGAATAAAAGATACTTTTTGTAAGAAGTAATTGATTTTTGAGTGTATAACATGCAATGTCATTTTTTCCCCTGTCTTAGTCAGCCTATAGGATTATTATCAATTCATTTTTTTAAAATTGTACTTGCATACAAGTTGTTACGTAAACTAGCAGTCCCTTTTTTCATCGCAACTTGATTGCAATACTTTGCGTCAAAACTTTCGAAACTTTAAAGGCCTTCCAGCCGTTTTGGTGTGAGCTTAATGGAAGTGAGTGTCATGGCGTCTCTCTTTTCTATAGGCTTTCTACCCTGTATGGACTCCCTCACTGGACCAGAATCGTTGATCTATTGTGAGATATGCCCGGGTGTCTGCTGTATCCCGCAATTCTATTATTAGCAATACCGCTATTGAGAAGTGGCATGCTTATTATTATTTTTGATCAGTGCTTGTATGTAATGTACTACCCTTCCTTTTACACGCCTACTGTTCTTCTATACCGAGTGTTCTTCCTCCTGCCAAACATCGCCAATTATAATTCTCTGGAGAAGTTTCGTCGTGCGTCCTTGTGACCAGTTTTATTGATAAGAGGGACTTGTTTTTTGTTAAGAGGAAGTCACGCAAATGTAACTGATGGGGAGCCTGAGAATAAACCCATGCTTAAAAGTCCTTTTTGACATCGAATCTACTAAGATTCGAACCCACGACCATCCGCTTGACAAAGCCTAGTAACCTTGCGGCTACGCAGCTCCCCATGCAATGTCATATCTAAAAAACAACAACTCCGGTTCATCCAAGAGCGGTTAATAACTTTAAATTTTGGGGTTTGTGCTAACGTAAGAACTATATAACACGTGTTGTTAACGTTAGTTAATGAGTACATATTACATTACAGTTTATTTATCACTCTACAGATTATTGGTTGAAAATACTATTTTTAATATTCGAAACAATTAATTAACAATTAATTCGAATAATTTTTTCAGAAAAAAAAGAAATTTCAAGAGCTATAAATAGGGCTGTGCATTGGATAACAAGACAACAACAAAGTGAAACGCTTCACATCGCGTTGCGCGTACATATTTTTGTTTATGAATGAAAATCTCCACGCAAGGCGAAATCCTCTGCGGCTGGTAGGTTATACAGAAGTTCTCACTGATTCACACCCATTTCTCACTCTCGTCTGTCAAGTTTCGCGTTCGGATTTCCTAATGTCAGAAATGATAGGATTCCGGTTCGATTTTCGCCGCAACTATTCTCGCAATCGGAACGTCAGCTTGGTAGCGGTGTGCATGCGATTGATTGTTCGGATTGTTCAGTTTCAGTCAACTGTGTGTGTGTGCCTTGGGTGAAAATACAAAATCATCGCCGTCCGTCACCAGCAGAAAGTGTACAGCAAATCCGGCTGTAGTGAGCCGTGAGTGTATATATGCAGGACAATATTTTCGCCTTTGTGTGGTTCAATTCGTGATCGAATCATTTTTCACGCCAGCAGCGTAAGGAAAAGTACCGTCTCATCCACAAAGAAAAGACCAAAATTTTAACGTCGGATAATTTCCCGAGAATAGAAGCGTTCCGAAGCATTCGGAAAAGGACAAGTAGCGTTACACAGAGTTGAATGGTAGTGAAACAGTGGTTCCGGAAGGTTTTTGCCAAAGTTTACAGAAACCAGTAATCGGCCAAATTTCTTCAGCCTGTCTGGATTTATTAAGTCGTGGAATGAATATTGCATAACTCGGATAGGACGCAATTCAGGATATTAATGATCCGAACGTACGAGAAAAACGCGAGACGCAGTACGGAGTGGCAGTAACTTTTTCATTTTTTCTGGTTGAACCACAGAAGGTGAGGTGGAATCTTTTTTATCGAACCATTTATTTGATTCTGGCGCGGTAGGTAGCGAAAGCGGGAGGTGAAATACGGGCGAAAATATCTGCCATCGGATTGTGTGTCGTGCTCGCCTACACACACCGCTTTCGTGCGTGACTGCGCTGTGGTCGCTTCATACTCGTTTGCTCACTTTTCGACCGTTCGGTTTCTCTTTCTCGTTGACTCACTGCGCTCGACAAATTCATTGCTGCAGCGTTGCCACACATCATTGTTTTGCCTTTTAAAAGGTAAGATTTAAACCAAATTAAGTCGAATATGGTCGCTGTTCGTAAATGTTTGTACATACGCAGCGGAGTGTCGAAAACCTGTAAAATCAGGGAAATCAAGGAATATCAGGGAAAACTTAAAAATAATCAGGGAAAATTTTTTAACCGAGACGCGATTTTTTTAAATGACTCTTAAGCGCCAAAACGGATTGTTTTTTTAGCGTATAAGGCTAATGCGGTACCTTTAATGTTCGGTTTCATATCCCATCGAACACTTTTTTCACTGGGATTTCAGAATTGCGTTTATCTACGTTGCACTTTTTTATGCTGAGTGCTGAAAAAAGTCAGGAAAATTAATGTTATATTTCAGGGAATAGCGAGGAAAATCAGGGAATTTAATTGTGAAAACTTATTCGCCACCCTGTAGTTTGAGATGTTAAAATTGTTAAAATTTTATACTTTAAATTAATTTCTCGATTACAAAAGTTCACATCAATGGACAACGTAATTTTAATTCCCTAAAAAAAAAAATCGAAGCACTGAAATATTCAAATCAGCATCATTTAGTTGTAAACGTAATTTCCCGATTTCAGTGCAATACACTCTAGTGCCTGTTATATTGGACTAGCAGATTTGGCTTTTATTCATTTCAATTAGTGAATTTATTAGAATAGTTTCACGTGTTTGTGTGAAAACAGCTAATAACAAAATTATTTTAATATATGAGAAACGTAACATTTATCTGATGTTGCTTGAAATTTTTGTAGGTCACACCCTTGGTCTTGTTTCAATTTGTTAATATTTTTTCGATGTTTATCAGAAATAGTTTAGTGTATATCAAAAATATAACCTATTTTCCGCGAAGCAGAATCAATTTTAGCTCAAAAAATTACATTCCAACTTTCTTGTTCCCAACCACTAAAATTATTGGTAAACAGGACAATTGTGGAGTTAGCGTTACATTTCTACTAACATTATTAGTTTTCCGAGTAGGAATTTTAACATGCTTGACTGGCTTCTTAAAAAACTGAGAGGTTGTCCTCAGATATACTTATGAGAAATTACTCAAAATGATCGTTCGATCGTTGATGATCGAAGATAGTACGTCAGATACATTTTTGAAGAATCGTTTTTTGGGTATAAAATTAACCTTAAAATAACGTGTTGGACGTAGAACTACGTCTTTCGAAAAGTTCGGCTATTACTCGGCTACAAAGGGATGTAAAATGAAAATCTAAAACCGCAAAAAATTTAAACTATGTCCAATTTCAAATGTTTTTTTAATTATAATGAATGAATAACAAACAAATTGAAGTATCTCAAAATCGAGTGAGATTAAGTAGCGTAACACCGAGAAATCAAAGATAACATCTAAGTAAACGTCTAAAATAATTATTGAAATAAACGTTAGCGTAATTTTGAGTTCTAGTACTGTTGCATTAAATTACAAGGCAGGGAAAATTTTTACCATACAGTGAAACCTGTTGAAAATTCAAGAGTAACCAGAAAACAATTTTTTATAACTATCGAAAAATCGTTTTTATGTATTGGATAGGAATAACCCAAAAGTTATTCCTATCCAGACAATACATATGAGAACCTTCTAGAACAATTGATTTATATGCATACCTTTTTTAAAGCCACCGAACTTTCAAAATACTATCTTTCGTAGACTAACGTAAGACTTGTTCAAATAGTTATAGGCTGACGAAATACTAAAGTGAGGCGTAGAAATTTATATCAAAGGTCAAAAAAGTTAAAGTGCCAAAGCAAAGAGCTCGTTGGATATATTCGTTTCTAACTCACCCACTACACAAATAAAAATATTGCACAAATTAATTTTCGCACAAAAACAGGTTTGACTACATTCAATAATCTGGTGATAAAATAGTAATGTTATACTAAGGTCGATGGAATAGTTAGCGCGAAAAGTGATGCGAACCGATTCGCATTACCGTGGGTTAATGTCAGGGGCGACTCGTCCATAGGTGCAACCTGTGCATTGCACACGGATACGTCAGGCGAAAAATAAATAATGTAGTGTAATGGCTGATTGGAAGCTTTTTTTTTTTTAATTTTTTTTAATTGTAATAAAGAGAATAGCTTCCGTTTTTTCGCGGACATGATTGTGATTATTTTTGCAAACGATGAATTTCAGAATCTGTAGTTGAACATGTCGGTTAAAAAGCCACGAGTCGCCCCTGGTTAATGTGAAGAGCTGAACATGTAACCACGGTAAAAAAATCACTTCGCGACGCGAAGGATGTATTAATATAAAATGTCATTTTCAATCAAGAGGCTACATATCGGGGTTTCATTTAGCACACTTTAGTCATGATGTCATCCCCTCGTTTTAAATGCACCATGCGGAAGTTTTTCACTGCACGAAATGGAGTGCTTTGCAGACAAAAAAGTAAAACTGGCAACGCTACAGCAATTCGCTTTTGTTTTTTTATTCTCCTTCAATTCGCTCGTAGTTTACCTCATGTGATTTACATACACATACCGCAAGGCAATTTGATTTCGTGTTTTGTCGTATAAGCTTTTCAGAGGAAGTGAGGAATGAGCTGTGAGAGAACACCGTTCTGATTTCTCGCACATCGAAGAGAGCGCAGTGAGTTGCACAGCAAGAGAAATCGAATCCGCCTGTCCCCAGAGCCGCAGCAGAGTTATATGATGTGCGATTCTGTAAAGAAGTGAGTTTTTCTACCGCGACAGATAAAATACTAGGTTAATTAGTGGCATTTGCACTGAAATTTGTGTCTATTTCTTACTGTATCATTTTTTCGGAACATCCGCCGTTGTCGTGCGCTACTGGAACACCGAAAGCAGCAAACGGATCACGAAAAGGTAGCGCATTTTGCCTTGGAATATTACGCCTCATCGCAGGGAAAAGTGGAAGACCGTCATCAGAGCAAGCTTCCATTTTGCTATTTTGCCTTCTCGCGTTATTTGACAGTTCGACGACACACGGCAAAAGGAGCTCGTTTGGAACGTCAAAGGTTTTGCATTCCGAGTGGAAAAAAGCTCTCGGACAGCGAGGTGTTGGACAGTTTATTCGTTCAAAACCGGAACACACTTGTCGACGAGCTGGGATTTCTTCCGACTGCGGACGGGGGCTTAAAGTACGTATTTCTTAATTGACCAACCCATCTGCCGCTGCAAAGTGCAATCCCCTTTGAATATCGAAGTTTCCTTTGTTTTTTTATGAAAGTTTCCTCTTTTTTCTTATTTTTCCTTTTCCCTCTGGTTAATTCGTCTTACACCACCATTCCCGTGTTGGTGTGCGTCTGGTCCTTTTCCTCGTGTGGCCGCGCTTATCCGAAAACGAAAATAACCTGAAAATGTGTTGCGAATACATCACAAAATAACACGCACGAATACACAAACAATAATAACAACAAAAAATGTCGTACGATGACGGAACCAAAACGTTGTAAATATAATTCCAGCGCCGCTATGGATTACGACAAAACCGTCGAAGCAATGGACACGCAGGACGATACAGAGTTAGATCCCCCGAACGTACAGAATCTTGTCCCGGCAGTGGTGAACAATCCGGCAAACGGTGGAGGCAACATCGCAGCCGGCGGTCCAGAACAGATGAACATGGACGATCAGGATAATCTGGATGATGAGGTGCGCTCAGAGGCGACCTTTAGTTTTAAGGTAGAAAACTTGAGCAAGTTGACCGATTCGACCCTCTCACCTGCCTACTATGTAAGAAACCTGCCTTGGAAAATCATGGCCATGAGGCGAATTAACGACAGCACTGCACCACCGAGCAAAGGACTTGGATTTTTCTTGCAGTGCAACGGTGAGAGTGAAAGTGCAAACTGGAGCTGCTCCGCATCGGCAGAGTTGCGACTGCTGTCTGTCATACCCGATAAGGATCCGTTCGTGCGCAAAATTCGTCACACTTTCAGTCGTATCGAGAACGATTGGGGTTTCTCGTTCTTCATGAACTGGAACGACATTCTAAACCCGGAATCGGGTTATATTCAAAATGACGCCATTACACTGGAAGTGCATGTAACGGCAGAACCTCCTCGAGGTATTTTCTGGGACTCGAAGAAGCACACCGGTTATGTGGGGTTGAAAAATCAGGGAGCTACTTGCTATATGAACTCTCTGCTCCAGACGCTATATTTTACCAACCAATTACGCAAGGCAGTCTACAAGATGCCAACCGAAGCAGACGATGATTGCAAATCGGTTGCGCTCGCTTTGCAGCGAGTGTTCCATGACCTGCAAACTCAGAGCAAGCCGGTTGGTACTAAGAAGTTGACCAAGAGTTTCGGGTGGGATGCACTCGATTCGTTTATGCAGCACGATGTTCAAGAATTTCTCCGTGTGCTGCTCGATAAGTTAGAGAACAAGATGAAGGGAACCAGTCTAGAGGGAACCATACCCAAATTGTTCGAGGGTAAAATGATATCGTACATCAAGTGTCAGAACGTAGATTATACCAGCCGTCGCACAGAAACATTTTATGATATTCAACTAAACATCAAGGGAAAGAAAAACATAAACGAGTCTTTCAAAGATTACATCGCTACGGAAATTTTAGACGACGATAACAAATATGATGCCGGGGAGCACGGTTTGCAGAAGGCGGAGAAAGGAATCCTGTTCAGCAAGTTTCCTCCGGTGTTGCATTTGCATCTGATGCGTTTCCAGTACGATCCGATAACGGACAGTTCGGTGAAGTTTAACGATCGTTTCGAGTTCGATGAGAAAATCAATCTGGATTCGTTCCTGGAGAAACCGGAGGACACTCCGGCAACGTACATCTTACACGCCGTGCTGGTGCACTCGGGCGATAATCACGGGGGACACTATGTGGTGTACATAAATCCGAAAAACGACGGCAAGTGGTGTAAGTTCGACGACGACGTGGTCTCGCGATGCACCCGGAACGAGGCCATCGAGCAGAACTACGGTGGGCACGACAATGACCTGAACATACGGCATAGCAGCAACGCGTACATGTTGGTGTACGTTCGGGAATCGGTGGTTCACGAGGTGCTGGAGGATGTAAGTATATGGTACTAGAGATAGCAATAGCATAAGCGGCGAAAAGGATAATCATGAACGTTCTTGTTTTTTACTCAGGTGTCTTAAACAGTTTTTCAGAGGAATGTGTAAAACCCCTCAGCTGGTCTCGAGGTACGATGCTGGGCTAACAAGCCAGTCGTTGTATGTTCGAGTCCCGGCTTGGGAGAGACTGTTAGTGTCAGTAGGATCGTAGCGCTAGCCCCGCAATTGTCCTGTACACTTAACAGTCGGCTGCGAAGTCTGTATATAGTGAAACAGAAGGTCGAATTCCGATACGGAATGTAGCACCAAGGCTTTGCTTTGTGTAAAACCCCTCAAATGTTGTTGTTGTTTATTGGCAATCATTTTGTTACTTCAATAATCAAACAATTTAGATTGCTCAATTGTACAGTGTACAAACTAAATATATTTTACAACTAACAGACTAAATCATAGAAATAATAACAAAGTTTACTATATCATTGAGTTTTTGTAATCAAAGTAACTGAAGTACAGTTATAAAAATTATGTTGCATTATGCACGCTTCTACCAGATGCTTAAGCTATTACTAGATCCATAATTTTGGATCAACAAGCAATGAAACGAGTTTTTCTTTCTATCTTGAAGCAAATTAAATATTTATACCCACGAAGTCCTACCTCAAACGTATGGTATAATGCGTTTTAATTTTATTAAAAGCCTTCAACATTTGAGTAAAAATCCAAAATATAAATCCCGTGGAAAATGTGCCGCTAGTTTGGTATGGTATAATGAAAGCATCCTCGTCGAAAGACATTGTAAGTTCATA